>NC_137783.1:14035424-14365424 GCF_963455305.1 Plecotus auritus
ATGTCATTTGGATATGGATTCATAATGACAACCTTAGTGAAACAAAAAGAAATACTGACATGACTAAGGTCTTTTTCATTGCTTTTTCAAAGAGATATGATGAGTGGGTATCCTCAAAGTATTTGGTAATTCAGTATTATTTGAAGAGATTACATAGCTATGAAAAGTGAATCAAGTATTTGAACCCAGGCTGATCTGATTTCCAAGCCTATTACTCATGTAGATTCCAAGTATCTCAATTTGCAGTTCAGATATTTCATCACATTACAAAAAAAAAAAAAAATTCTGTCATCAAACCTTAAAGACAATAAACAAAAAGTGAAAATTATTTCATTCTTGAAGAATTAAAAAGATAATTATAATACCATAATGTTTAAAGTAAAAAGAGCCAGAAATACATGATTAGAGCAATTTTTGGATAATTAGCTGTGACTTCTATATAATGAAAAACTAAATGGTATTTGTAAATGTTCTAAAATAATAATCAGGTTTTTTTTTCTCTCCCCAAAGAGTTTTTTTGATGTTTCCAATAAAAACTTTCCTTATTTGGATGGATTAAAACACATTAGGGGTGTAATAGATTGCAGAGAAAAAACATTGTCACTGTGGGTTGGCTAACTCCACTCCCAATTCCCACTCATCTGACAGATCAATGAGCAGTTGCACCAACCTTGGATGGCTCATACGTGGACTTACTTTATGTGGAAAACAATCCCCCAAATTTTTAAGTCCTTATAGTTAGCTATTTTATTACTTGCATCCAAAGAAATTAACATACCCTCTAAGTCTAAGGCATTTAAAACGGAATCTTTGAAGTCATAGTGTTTTCCATTCACTTAAACAAAATTTTGCTTTCTTTTTAAATTTTCTTGAAGAGAGTTATTGATCAATTAAAGTTTTTTATTTCTCCCAGATAATGATGAGAGGATTATTCTATCCTCTAGTTCTGATTTTCCAGGGAACTGGTCTGCCAATACTCTACTATTCACTTATGTTTGAGGAAATATAAAATATTTAAACCCAGCCATGTCTCTTTAGAAACTGAAACTGCAATCTTTCATGGTTGGTAAAGATGGGTGAATCTTAATATAGTGGAAGTCTTAAGTCTGGGATAAGGTCAGTGTTTGAGTTAAATTCAGTTACAATATCTGACTAGCCACTGTCACCTTATATTCTCCCTTATCATTAACTCTGAGAATGAATGTCTAAGAGTGAGATAAAAAGACTTATATGAGTCTATAAGTAAAGTGTTGGCTCTCCTAATATAAAGTACTAGAGGCCCGGTGCACAAAATTTGTGCATGGGAGGGGGGTCCCCTCAGCCCAGCCTGCACCCTCTCCAATCCAGGGATCGGGCCTAAACCGGCAGTCGGACATCCCTCTCACAATCCTGGACCGCTGGCTCCTAATCGCTCACCTGCCTGCCTGCCTGGTCTCCCCCATCTGCATCCCCCCTGCCAGCTTGGTTGCCCCATGCAGCCTACTGTATAGTCCTTTGGTCATCCCTCACTAACCCCCCTGCCAGCCTGGTCACCCCACGCAGCCTGCTTGTTCAGTTGTTTGGTTGTCCCTCACTAACCCCCCTACTGGTCTGGTCATAGGCAGCCATTACCTCTTTATTATATAGGATAATTGTTGGTACATTGACTCCTGATCATTTATTTTGTGTGGCTAAAATCTCTTAACCTTTTTTGTGCTCATTCTTAGAATAAAGCTTAATTTTATACATCTATCTATTTATCTAGAGCCGTGGTTCTCAACCTTTCTAATGCCGCGACCCTTTAATACAGTTCCTCATGTTGTGGTGACCCCCAACCATAAAATTATTTTATTCTCAACCTGTCCCACAGGTTGAGAACCGCTAGCAGGGTTGCCTAAGACCATCAAAAAACACAGATATTTACATTACGATTCATTAACAGTAGCAAAATTACAGTTATGAAGTAGCAACGAAAATAATTTTATGGTTGGGGGTCACCACAACATGAGGAACTGTATTAAAGGGTCACGGCATTAGAAAGGTTGAGAACCACTGAGAGAGATAATACACACACATATATAATTCTCCTTTCTCAGCTATTATTAATTGTAACTACCTCAGGTAGCATTCAGAAGCCAAAGGAATAGGTAATTATTACTGGATTTTGAGATAAATTTGGGTAAGATAGGATTTTGGTGTTATGTATTCAAAATTCTGATTACTGAGGAAGAACCAAGGATATACACTTCTAAGTTGCAAACAATAAATACACAAAAACAACGGGACTGTTTTTTGTTTTTTTCTTAATATAACAAGATTTGAGGTAAAGACTTTCTACTTGGGTACTGAATAGGACCTCAACTTCTTAATATAGATGAACCTCAGTTCCCCAAAGCACAATTTGGGGACCTTGTTTCTTGTCTTAGAGAATAACTATGCCTCTCTTTTGGGTCTTAGTCCACACTGCCCAGTATGAATATTTACCTTTTGAAAGATGTTCTCTTTTCCCTCTTAAGTTACAAGACCTCTAAGACACTTGATTCTTTCCATAGAGTCAGTACTCAATAGATTCTAATCAAGCTATGTAAATCACATAGACTAGTTTTTATGTCCATATTTCAATTCATCGGATAAGAACACTGGGGATTTGGGAATTATAAAATAATTATGAAAGTATTAGTTTTTAAAACATTTAACCAGATTTCATCACCAAAATGAGAAAGAAAACTTTCATTTGCATGAAAACTCCCTAAGCTAACACATTGCTTCTGAGCCAAGGAAATGTCATTCTTTGACCAAGCTGCTGCTGTTGCCAGAAGTCAAGCTTGGATGCCCACACACCTTTTTTTCTAAAAATGTTAACATCATACAAAGAAACTAGATTAATAATTTAGAAAATGAAGCTGGGCCTGGCTATTGTGGGTTAGTGGTTGAGCATCAATCTATGAACCAGGAGGTCACAGTTTCACAGTTCGATTACCAGTCAGGGCATATGCTGGGGTTGCAGGCTCGATCCCCAGTGTGGGGTGAGCAGGAGACAGCCGATCAATGATTCTCTCTCATCACTGATGTTTCTATCTCTCTCTCTCTTCCTCTTTGAAATTAAAATATATATATATATATATATATATATATATATATATATATATATATATGAAAAAGAAACTGGACATTTTCTCCCACTATGTCATCAGCAAGGCAACGATGTTGTCTTGCTTTAGAATCAGTCTTGGTCTTATTTTCTATTATCTACTTATGTTGTTCCAAAACAAGTTTAATTTTATTTCATGCAAACCATTGACTAATAGCTGAAATTATTCCTGAATCTCAAGCAACAACCTCCTCTGTTCTTTATCGATGATAATAAAATAACAGTGCCTTATGATAATAAAATAACAGTGCCTTATAAAATTCATTTTATAATTATTTCAGAGAGCTTTAGGCTCCTAAAAAAAATCCATTAATTTTGAAACATGTTGTATAAGGTTTTAGAAAATAAATATTCTAAAGAGGAACTCAAGTAGAAAGAATCATGGCCCTGCGGAATAAATCCTCCCTGGGGAATAGATGCTAATGGTCATTCCTGTTGTGGTTCCACTGAGAATAATGCCAATGCTGATTGATGAAAAACAGAATTTCAGTGAAAGACTCAAAGGTAAGAATATCCCCCTCCATTCTTACCAGAATAAAACATTGTTTAAATAAAATTATTGATATTGATGTTTTGACTATGCCTATTGAACTTCTGAACATCAATTAGTGTTCTGTATTCTTTATAAAGATAGGTTCACATGCTGATATGAAATTTATTATTTCATCAAATATTGAACAACTGTTAAGTAATAGGCAGTTTTCTAGGTGCTATTAATTCAGTTGTCATGTTTACTTTCACAATTGTTCTTTTCAAATCAAATATATTTATTTTCTAAACAACAGTGAAAATATAATTAATTCCTCAGGCTAAAAAGTTTTTAAGTTTTGAAAATCCAGTAGTTGAGCATAATACTATACGAATTGACTACTGAAACAGAATTTATGAAAATTATAAATAGAAAATAAGATCTATGGATATGACAGTGTTTTTAAAATTAGTAGCCAAATGGATAATCTTTAATTAACTATCAAAAGGATTGACATTCAGTGTCTGTTCTTATAGGTCATTTTCAGTTTTCTTTATCAAGAGAAAGTGAAAATGAGATTTGAGCCCAAGAAAGCTTCAGGATCCTGGTCATCCAGACCCCTCTAACCTTGCCCTGCTGAGTGACTGCCTGTGGGTGCCCTATCAAGTCAGGGTCATGGTGCCATGGCTCTGTGATGCTGGTGCAGCCCCTGAAAGAGTTGGCAGCTAAAGGCTGTCTGTAACTCCACTCCCAGCAGCTAGGAAGCAAGTCCTTCCTCAAAAGGGGTTGGAGAACTCTGTCTACCACCAAGAGAAACATGTTTCACATGGAGTGGAACTGAGTGAGAACCAAGATCCATCTCTGTGAACACCACACATTATAGCTGTTGATTGGATTTTCCAAGATAGCCATGATTTTGTGTTATTTATTCTTCTCAACAGGGAAATTCCATAGAAATACAACCAAACTTACTTTTTATCTTCAATGTTTAGTAAGCCTTTAGTTTTAAATACAATTAATTAAGACATGTTCTTTATCAGATCATATGTTTCACTTTTTTGGCTGAAAAAATACAACCTCTTTAATCACACAATTTATTTAGTTTATCCACTTATTGGGAAGATTAAACAAATATGTGTCCACTTGATCCATCCTCTACAACATGAGCCAGGATTGACAGTCAAAATTTTCTGAATTCTCCAAAAGGACCTTATGATAGAAACTTCAAGAATCCCTAGTGGTGATGGTAATGATGATAACTTACATTAAATTGTAACTAATTTTTTCTCAGTTCCATGATGAGTAATTTGTATGCATTATGTCAAGCCAGACTCACACGGACTTTAGAAGTGGATGCTGTTATCATTTTACAAATCAGAGAATTTATTTGGAGAAGTCAGCAATGTTGTTCAAAGTATCAGAGATAATATAAATGAGCAGGGACTCTCATACGGTTCTCTCTAAATACCCTGTCCACTATCTGACCAGGTTGCTGAAGGAAAATGGATATAGCCTACAGAGATATTACATTAACTCTGAACAAGTGCCAGAGGTAATCACTAATTCTTTCTGAGATTGTATCTCATATAATAATTACAGACACTGTAGAGTTAAGACTTTTGACTAGGAAGCAGTACATCGGTATTACGAGTCGGGCTGACAATAGATAGTTAGGTTAAAGTTATGTTTTTATGTCTGGAGCCAGTAATTTAAACTTGATGTCCCTTATTTTTCTTATTAATAATTGAGAATAACAATAATTGGTTGCTTCCTATGATTAACTGTAGTATCACATGTATATCACTTAACACAGTGTATGTATGACACATAGTAAAAACCAAGTAAGTACAAATACATCTATTATTGCTGTTAATGGTACTGTTGTTTGATAGCTTCTAACAACCATCCACCATTCTATTAAAAGTCAATACCAATACTTAACCTTGAAACTAGAGGAACTCATCCTTAGTTATAAGGACTTAAGAAATTCTAATACTTTCTGTAAAATAAGGTAGCTGGTCCACGAATATGATGTGTGAATACTATATACATACATTGTGTTGGGTATTGAAAGCCCACTAATAAATATAAACTGATCTCCTGCTCTGGACGTTTCAGTTTCCTGTGTTCTGCAGTGTGCTCTGTGGCATGCAGAAAAGGAATAGGACACATGATACTGATCCTCTTATATTCCACAAGGCAACACAGGACTTTAAACACAATAATACAAAGAAGGACCACAGAGAGAGGGTCTCTACCTTTCTGGAAGGGGAAGAGCTCAAGAAATACTAAATAAAATGCCAGTCTATAGAGACGATATACTAAAGAATAGATATATAGAAAATTGTAGACATTGAGCTGGTTTTCTTTGTCTTCAATTAAAAATATAAATGTTTTCAAGTGTGCAAAGATGCAAAAAAAATAAAAATCCACCACAAAATGATTATGTGTATGCTAACCTCTTAACGGAGAAAAATAAAGCCTTATTACTACAAGTCAAGCCCTCTGTGAACTCCTGCTGGGGAGTCAATCTGATTATTCCGAGTATACAAGTATCTCTACCTGCTGGGGAGTCAATATGATTATTCCCAGTATACAAGTATCTCTACCTGCCCTTTGTGCTGCTCTGCTACAGTGAAGAGTAGGCTTATTCAATTCCTTGATGGGCATTGAACCGCTCCCTAAAACTCTTTTTCACACATGCAGTATTATCTTATGTGAGCTAAAATATTAGATATTAAAGTTCAGCACTCATTTCTTAATATGCCTGACACCATCATTAATCTATTACATTCTCATGGAATAGTTTCCCTCTATTTTACACATAAGGAGTTTTTTACTTAAAAGAGATTGCTCAGGGTCACATGAATAAGTCGGAGAAGGGAATAGTGGATAAGTTTCAAATATTTGTTTTACCAAATACTACCTGTGAGATCTTGGGAAAATGTCATCTCTGAAAATCCTGGTATCCTAATATACAGAATAGAGGAAATAGTAATATTCTTGTTATAGAATTGCTACAAAATTTAATACAATAATGCATACAATGTAAATAGCATAGTGCCTCAACCAAAGAAAGTGTTAAACAAATACCTGTTCCTATCCTTTCTCTGCAAGATGATTTAAATCCTAAAATCCTTAAAAGTTGACACTTGGGATTTGCAAGAGACATAGGTGACTTGGCCATGGGAGGTGAACATTATGCATGCTGGGTATAGGTAATTGTTAGAGAGCAAGATTGCCTATAGGAACAGGGCTAAAATGATTGCTACTGTGTTCCTGTCTCCTGCAATGAAATTAACCCAAATCCTTAATGCTTGACGACCTTCCAGCATTAACAGAGCAGGTCTTTCCTTCAAGGACCACACTCCACTTAAGCTTGAAATGACTTCTGAAACTCTGGGGAAAGCTTTGAATTTTCTGGAGAAATTTGAACAGAGCAATTGTAATGAATTCACAAATGGCATCTTCCCCAGACTGAGGAGTAATAAAAATAGCTTTGAGCTCTCTTCACCTGTGGTCAGGGAAGCAACCCTTACCTGAACAGACAATAGCTAATTTTCTGGTTAATGACAGCAAACACTAAATGTCAACTTCTCATACATTTCCAAGGAGGAATACCATCAATACTCGAATCAAAACAAGCCCAGGCTGGGTCAGTATATAGATCCCTGCAAAGCCAAAATACTCCTATTGTAGAACCTCTGAATTGAAATTGAAAAAAAAAATTGTAAAAGTAATTCCAGAAGATTGTTTGGAGGCAAAACTTGTCACTTCGGCAATTGAGATGCTCTCACAGTTCCCAAAGAATAATGGGTTGTTTGCAAAAAACTCCAGGAGGAAGGTTCTCCCTACATATGTTGACATTTCTATTTGGCCTTCCCTGGAGGGTGGGGTTGCAGGGTGTTGTCAGGACAGTAATAAATTAGCCCATGAAAACCCTTCTTCCACTTGTGAGTCCTGGTGCCCAGAAATAGTAAGTTTGAATCAATTCACTGAGAGTTCTACATGAGGTTTGAAAAATTATATATTGCACAAACCAACCAACTTCTATAACCCCCACAGGCTTTTCTTTTCCCTAAAACAATATTGTCCCAACAAGGGAATTTGAAAGAAAATTGTTTGAAACATTCTTTCATGTGGGAAGCTCAGAAAGATTTAAAGGGACCATTCCTGACCTTCTCTGAGAAACATTTTTATTTAATCCCTTTTATATTACTCTGCCTTTGCAAGAGGCTTCTTTGAAACTTTCTCAGGTTGGATAGAATAGAACTCATGAATAAAATTTGCCTGGTTTACAGGCTACTGCTGAGCTCTGAGCTGTTTCAAGAGAAAACAAGCGAATGCCTTCATCCCAAGAGTGAAAATCAGTCAAGTTCTCCAACCTCATGATATTAAGGATACTATTCAATATAGCCTCAAATCTCAAACCCTATTATTTTACAAAAACCCCTGCATACACCCCTACTTCCTCTTCCTTCCCTGATGTTCATTTTCCCAATCTTTCTCCTCCCCCCATGTCAGCCACATTTCATCTTTCTAGAAAGCTCTTGTTCTTACCTTTTATTTCAAAACAACATCTTTCTCCCTTTACCAAATGGGTCCCTTTACATCCTTTCTATTAGACTTTGTTTCTTCTAATGGGGACATTCATGATCTTAAATAAATTGGATCCCTGTAACTGTTCTTTTTAAAAACTTATACTTTGGTTCACAATTGCATAATTGATCATTGTGTGCATTTTTGCCTGTGGGTTTGCTATTTTGCTCTCTCAGTTGATTGGAACTTTCAGAAAGATCAGGTACCACATGTGCTTTTTGCATTATGAGAAGGAGAGGAGAGAGATAAGGGGGAATTTAAAAACAATAATAAAAAAAGGACCCGTTTACAAGGGAACTCCAATAAGATTAACAGAAATAAAGGAGGCCAGATGGAATGTGTCAGTCAATTCCTGTTAGTCATGGTGCTTTATAAAGTCACTACGAACACTGAATTAACAAATATTGAATTGTATAGCTCCTGGAGTAAACACAGGTTTAGGTTTCTATGAGCTTCTGGTCACAACATTTTTGGCAACCAAAATACCACTTGCCTTACATAGGGTTATTTGTCAGTTATCCTTAAAAACAAGCCAGTTTTAAAGTACTGAAAACTCACTCTTTAAACATTTTTTTCAATTAATATTATTTTGTATTAGCTTTAGGTATACAGCATAATGGGTAGATAATCATACACTTAATAAAGTGTTCCTCCCTGCCCCCTGTGTTTCTAGTTCTCACCTGGCACCATACATAATTATAACAATACTAGAGGCCCGGTGCACGAAATTTGTGCACAGGGGCGGGGGGGGGGTGGTGTCCCTCAGCCCGGTTTGCAACCTCTCCAATCTGGGACCTCGGGGGATGTCTGACTGCTGGTTTAGGCCCGATCCCTGCATCAGGCCTAAACTGGCAGTCAGACATCCCTCTTGCAATCCAGGACCACTGGCTCCTAACCACTCACCTGCCTGCCTGCCTGCCTAATGCCCCCAACTGCCCTCCTCTGCCAGCCTGATCTCGCCCCCAACGGCCCTCCCCTGCCGGCCTGATCTCGCCCCCAACTGCCCTCCCCTGTCGGCCTGACCGCCCCTAACCCCCTGCCAGCCTGATCTTGCTCCTAACTGCCTCTGCCTCGGCCCCCACCACCATGGTTTTGTCTGGAAGAAAGTTGGACGTCTGGAAGATAGCCAGTTTACCCGGTCTAATTAGCATATTACCCTTTTATTAGTATAGATTATTGACCATATTCCCTATGCTGTACTTTATACCCCATGACTATTTTGTAACTACCAATCTGTACTTTTCACTCCTTTCTAGTCCCCCAAGTCCCTTTTTCTCTGGCATATCTATGAGTCTGTTTCTGTTTTGTTTGCTCACTTATATTGTTTTTTAGATTCCACATGTAAGTGAAATCATATGGTATTAGTCTTTCTCTGACTTATTTCACTTAGCATAATACCCTCTAGGTCAGTGGTTGGCAGAGTGTGGCTCTTTCACAAAATACCACGGCCTGGGCGAGTCTATTTTGAAGAAGTGGCGTTAGAAGAAGTTTAAAAAATTTGGCTCTCAAAAGAAATTTCAATCATTGTACTGTTGATATTTGGCTCTGTTGACTAATGAGTTTGCTAACCACTGCTCTAGGTCCATCTATACTGTTGCAAATGGTATGAATTCCTTCTTTTTTATGGCCAAATAATATTCCATTGTATATATGTACCATGGCATTTTTCTCCACTGGTCTATTAATGGGCACTTGGATTGCTTCTATAGCGTGACTCTTATAAATAATGCTGCATTCAACATAGAGGTGCATATATTTTTTTGAGTTAGTGTTTTGTTTTTATTTTTTCTATATACCTAAAAGTAGAATCACTGGGTTATAAATAGTTCCATTTTTTTTTTTTTTCGAGAAACCTCCATACCGTTTCCCATAGAAAACTCACTCTTTTACATATCATTTTTCCTGTATAACATGAAGTAGCTATTTTTTAAACCCCTATTCATCCTCCTGCCCTACAACTTGGCAAAGAATTAGACATTATACCAAAATCACAAGGGAAAAAATAGATATATTGAACTTAATAAAAAAAATTGTTGTGTTTCAGAGGATGACATGAAAAAAGTGACAATATAACCCACAGAATGGGAGAAAATGATTGCAATTTTTATATGATAAAGGACTTGTATCTAGACTATATAAAGAACTCTAACAACTAAATAATAAACAAAAATAAAAATGGGCAAAAAATCTAAATAAGCATTTCTCCAAGGAAGATATACAAATGGCCATTTCAATTTCTAGGTATATACCCAAGAGAAATGAAAATATTTGTGCACACATAGATTTGTATTATTCATAACTGCCAAAAGTAGAAATGTCCCAAATGTCTATCAATGAGTAATAGTACATCAACACAATGGACTATTATCCTATATAATAAAAGGGTAATATGCAAATAGACTGAACGGCAGAACAATCAAACAACCAATCAAAGCTTAATATGCTAATGATATGCTAAGGCTGCTCAACTGCTCGCTATGATGTGCACTGACCACCAGGGGGCAGATGCTCTGACCAGCAGGTTAGTTTGCTGCTGGAGTCTGGCCAATAGCCTATCTATCGCAACTGAGGGAGACGGGCCAAACACACCCTGGAGCCCTCCTGTAGTCCCTCCCTGGCCCAATTGTGTACTGGTGGGTCCCTCAGCCTAGCCTGCACCCTCTTGAAATCCAGGACCCCTTGGGGGATGTCGGAGAGCCAGTTTCAGCTTGATCCTGCAGGCCACTCCCCTTGGGAGGGCGCCAGACACAGGGCTCATAGCTGGCGAGCACTGCTGCAGCAGCATGAGCCTCTCCCAATCAGGATGATTGGGCGCGAGCCCGAGGCAGGCACAGTGGGGCCTGGATGAGCGGGAGCGGCAGGTAGGAGCTGCAAGTGGCATTGGACTGAGGATTTCGGCCCAATACCTGCAGGCGACCCAGAGGGACCCCACCCCTGCATGAATTCGTGCACCAGGCCTCTAGTACATTCATAAAAATGAAGTACTGATATATGCCACAACATGAAAACATTGTGGTAAGAGAAATAAGCTGGCCACAAAAGCCCACAGATCCTGCAATTCTATTGATATGAAGAATCCAGAAAAGGGAAATCTGTATAGACAGAAAATAGATTATTGGTTGCTTACAGGTGAGGGTGGTGTTGAGAAGATAGAATTGCACATACAGGTGAAATATACTAAAATCCACTTAGTTGTATACTTTAAATAGGTGAATTGTATTTTATGTAAATTATATCTCAATACTAATTTTTAAAAAGAAATGACATTTGTAAGGAAGAGACCTTGGTGCTAAGACCTAAATGATCAGTCATGGAGGAGAGTGAAAATAATATTCCAGGAAGTAAAACAGATAATGGAAAGACCCAGAGGCCTAAAAGAACTCATTATAGTAGAACTGACTAAAACTAGTCTTGATAAAATGTGGTTAAAGTGTATGAAAATGGCAGAAAATGAAAACCATAGGCATGAACTTGATAGAAAATAAGCAGGAACTTGATGGCATCTGAAGGATTTTAGGCTCATTTCTAAGTCAAATGAGTAGATATTGAAAACCTCTAAGTAGGAAAGAGTCATGATATGATAGGATTTTTCAAAACTATTGTGGGTCAGTTTTGTGGAGAATGGATTAGAATAGTTGAGTGGAGGTAGGCACCTGGATTAGAAATCTCTAGTGAATCAATCCTTTGGCATTGAATGCAGAAGTTTCCCAACATCCTCTCTGTTTTCATAAGGAAGACAGGGCTCTTCACTGCCAACAGACTTTGGGGAAGCAAGAATGATGCAAAATTTAAGGAGGCACTCACTCTCAGGATCATGTGAGTGTTAGTGTCAGCACTTGCAAGACCTTGAGAATGAGTGCTGCCTCTTTAAATTTCACACCCCACAAACATGGCTTGCAACGCCCTCCTCCCAGCCCTCATGGGAAGTTTAGGAGTTTGATCCAGAAGAAAATCTACTGTGTAGCAGATTTTTGTACAGAAGCAAGATTCTTGACTTCTGGGCTTAGATTGGTCACATATAAAATGAGATTCATGTTACCTACCTCATAGTGTGGTTCTGGAGCATTAAATTTTTAAGATTACAACTTTGAAGTTTCTAAAAAGGCCAAGGGATTTAAGAAGCATTCTATGACTGGAAGTTTTTCCTATAATACTTTAAAATGAGTTATGTAGCTAGCTCCCCTGGTTAAAAAAGGGGGGGCGGGAAACAAAAGGAAAAAAAAAAGGGATTTCAAAAAGGCTTTTACAAGATCAGCTCCTTTACTTGAGACATAAATCTTTTTACCACTTGGCCCAAACTTATTTCTTCAGCCTCATTTCCTTACATTGTAATTTCCCATGAGGCCTCTAGGCTCCGGGCAAGCAGCAATTCTCACCCTTCTGAGTGTGTAGTCATACCTTTTTATAACTCCATGTCTTCCGAACATACTGTTGTTGTTTTTCTATATGTAATGCCCATTCCTGTTTGTTCACCCAGCAAACTCCAACTCATCCTCTGAAAATGTGATGTCTTTGGTAATTTATCTCATATCCCTAGAAAAAGTGAATTGTCATGCCTATGTGATACCCTGTAACACTTCATTTAGGTTTCATGAATTTACTTAACATGTTATATGCTATATAACATGCTATATGTTATGTTACGTATGCCTATTTAGAAGACTGAAAAATTTTGAAGGCAGGAGGTGTGTGTATATGTGTTAACCCGTGTAACTCTAGGAAGCAGCACATACTTTTCAAGCTCAGGTTATATCCATATTTATTTATTCATTCACAAGCACTTACTGAGTTTCTATATGAGGTAGTTCCTATGCTTGACCAAAAATAAAAAAAGGAATTATAAAGTATAGAAGGGACTATATTAGAATAAAATTATCTACATTCAGAAGCTATTATTGTAAAGTATTATCTTTGTCTTTTGCATCTTCACCTTTAAAATAAAGACATTATAAAACCCTACCTCAGAGGACTTTCATTAAGGCACACGCTTAATGGCAGCTACAGAACTGCAGAACATTATGGGGACGTTAACTGTCATTTCAGACAAGGTCTTCTGTTTCTGAGGATGTTATCACTTAACGTAGGAAAGTTAAAACCTATATGTATCTAGGTAATAGTGACTGTTCAACCATTTTGATGTTATAATAACCATCCTTAACCCATTTCATGACACTAGAGTGGTATTTTGGTATTAATATTGGTACTAAAACCTGACAAAGACGTTATTTTCTAGTAATACTACAAAATGATAACCCTCATGAACATAGATGTAAAAATCCTTAACAAAATTAACAAATTGAGTCCAAAATTATATTGGAAGGATAAATACCTTGACCAAGTTGGTTCTTTGCAAGAATGCAAGTTTGCTTTAATATTTGACAATCAATACATCACCACAATTATAGAATGAAAGAGGAAAGAGATGATCACCACTATAAAGGAAGAAAAAACATTTTACTAAATTCAGTAGAGGTCCATGATAAAAACTGTCAGCAAATTAAAAGTATAAGTAAACTTCCTCAAACTTATACACTTAAGGCTGACATAGTGAATATTTCCCATGAAGACTGAGAACAGTAAAGAATGCTTACTTTCCTATTTCTATTATACATTATACTATATAATATGCAAGTTCAATATGCAAAAGGCAATTGCATTTTATATATTTTAGCAATAAAACACCTGAAAATTTAAACATAAATTTGAGAAAGCATTTATAATAAACATAGCAGAAGAAATGCAAGACCCTTTACAGAAAATTACAAAATATTGCTAAGAAAAAAATAAAGAACTAAAGAGATACGCCATGTTCATTGGAAAAACCCATACTATCAAGATGTCTATTTATCTTACTTGATTTATAGATGCACAGTAATCTCAACATCCTAACAGTTTTTTTATACAAATGGAAAAATTGATTCTGAAATTTCTATAAAAAGGCAAAATACCTTGAATAGGCAATGCAATCCTGAAACAATAATTGGCAGAATTACCCTACACTTCAGGGCTACGACTAAAGTAAGGCAAGTGAAGCACATGGTACAAAATTTAAGGAGGCAAAGTCCTGCAGCGATGCCCTGGAATTCCAGCACTCCGAGTGTCCTAGGTTGAATTTTGTGTTCTAGGTGCCTGCTTGCCTGCCCTCCCCCTCTATCAAGGCCTGCTATGAAGATGCAGTAATTAAAACATTGTAGTAACTTATAAAGGTAAGCAAATAGAGTCATGGAACACAATAGAGGTTCTGAAGTAGATCTGACATACATGATGATTTCATCTTTACAGAGAGGACAAGATAACACAAGGGGGAAAGTATTTTCAACACATGGTGCTAGGAAAACTAATTGTATTAGTTGAGATGAGTCCAAAATCTAGACATAGAAACTAAAACTGTGAAAACTTTCCAGAAGGAATATATGATTTCAGAAACATGGAGTGGACAAAGATATTCTCAGAGAGGACACAAATGGCAAAAACCATACTTTTTAGAAAAAAAAGATTTTAAAAAGGGTGAACTGTACTTCATATACATGAAAATTTTACTCATCAAGAGACATCATTAACCATTGTCAAAGGTAAGACATAGTCTAAGAAAATATGTGTAATACACATGCCTGAAAAAGGCCTTATGCCTTGACTATAAACTCCTACAGATCAATAATAAAATGGCAAACAACCTAATGAATAACATACCCCCAAGACATGAATAGAAACTTCACAAGAGAAGATAAATAAAATTGCAACAGTACATGTTGATGAAGATGAGGAACAACTGGAACTCTCACAACATTGTTGTTGATATATGAACTTTTGGAAAATTGTTCACCATTTTTCATCAACTTAAACATGTAGGAATTTATCCAAGAGAAATGAAAACTTGTGTGGCTTCCAAAAGATTTGTATAAGAATTTAAAAGCTGTTTCAATTAAAATAGCCCTGAACTGAAATAACTCAAATGTTTATCAACCAGAGAATAAACAGATATATTTATTTAAATGCCGATAAAGAAATGTTATTCACCAATACACTACAACAACAATTTTGAACTGCTCAGAAACACAGCAACACTAATGCATCTCCAATCATTAGAGCAAATCGAGAAAGGCAGGCAAAAGTATATATTTAACAAGATTTCATTTTGTTTTTAAATGGAGTTCAATAACAGGCAAAACTAATCTATGGTAATAGATGTCATAACAGCAGTCCCCTGTGATTTGGAGGCGAATTAACATTAAGTGAGTACAGAAACTTTCTAGGCTAATGAAAATGTTCTTTATCTGGGTTGAGATGTTGTCTGTATAAGTATGTACAACATTTGTCAACCCTCATCAAATTATACACTTAACATCTGTACATTTTACACTATGTGACTGAAAAAAAAAATACAGTTGGTCAATAATTGTGACTCAATTGACTCACCTATCAAATGGGACTTTTATTACATTAACTGCCTGAGTCACCTTCAGAAAGGTGAAGATTAAATGTGATAAATGCTATATAAAGTGTAAGTATTACTATTTCTTCATTTCCTGTTTTCTTCTGGGAAGTGTGACTTTTTTTTAATCTACATGTTTAAGGGTACATTGGGGTGAATCTTATATCTGGTATAATTTAAAGCCCTACTTTAAATATTTTCCCTCTTTGTCAATACTTTAATGTTCCCTGCAAATTTTTATTTCTATTTGCTCCAAAACTCCAATAAATGTTTCCTTTCTTTGTAGATACTTTAATATTCTGCTATGATTGTTTCCTGCAAATTTTTATTTCTATTTGCTCCAAAACACCAATAAATGTTTAAAATTAAGAATTATTACATGGGACCAACAAATGCTGCTAACATGTTTTGAAAGGTTTCTAAGCACCTGGTTCTACGCTCAGCACTTGGCCATGCATACAGTATTCAAGTTTTACAAATCTGAGGATAGGAATTTCTACCCTTTTTATGTCAATAGGGGAAATGAGTGGGAAGTCAACCAGAACCCAGGCAGAAGAGACGAAATGGGAACTAGAAAAATGCCACAGTAGAGGCCCTTGAGAGCTACAGACACAGTAAGGCCATCCATGAATGTACTGAAGAAATTAAAAGAGATTTCACCTAACTTCACAGCCAGGCAACTGACATGTGTCTTCCCATTTTAAACTAATTGAGTCATCAATCAATGAAAATCCATATTGAAATTGTAAAGCTTACAAGTCACAGATTCCCATCCATGAGGCCAACAGTCTTGAATGTAACCTGATAGCAGTGACATCACAGGTTGACAAATCAACATGGTTTCCATAGAACCCAAGGCCAATTTGGGGGGACTTTGTGTCCATGAAGTATAGGTTTTTGAAAAACTCAGTTCTCTCATTCAGTTTATCACAACCCACTGAATCATTTTCCCAAAGTATCGCATGCTTTCTTATTAAGTGGCATCAATTACATCCTCTCAAAGATCTTTAAGTAAAAGTGACTCTGGAATTAATCAGATATGAAAGTCAGTGGAGGATTTTCCCTCCCTCATGTCAATGTCCAATTATCAAAAGGCACAAGACTGGTAACTGATACAAACTAGTCATAAATAGGTGAAGATTCATCTTTTATTTATACTTTAAGTGTTTGAAAAATACCTTTAAATTGCATTCTTTTAGGCCAAGTTCCATTAATGAGTTTCTTCAGCTATAATCCCTAATATCTGAAGCCCTATTTCATGTAAAACTTCTCCTCACCTCTTTCACAGAAGGATTTAATAATATTAATAAACTGTCATAAATTTAAATTTGGGGATATTAAATTGTTTTTCATAAGAGAAATTAAAAATGTGATGAGTAGGAAATTCTTACCAGATACAACAAGAAACAGGGCCTAAATCCTTAAATTTATGCATACCCAGGAGAACATAGATTATATAAAGCCAAATAGATGTTTTGATTTCCTTTTTGTCTTGAAATTCAAGCAAAACTGCATTCATGAAGCAAAGATGAATAAGTCATGTCTTGCATAAAGATTTCTCATCTTCCAGACACTGGTTGAATAAGGCAGCCTCTTCAGGATTATTCAGACACGATTTTACTTTTCTTAAATTTGAACTTATTCCATTAATCACAAAGTCTAACAAAGTAACCTAATAGAATTTGTCGCAAACAGGTCTTTGACATGCAGAATGGATTTTTGTTTTGCCCTACTTGATCTTACGTTTCATTATGATTAAAATGTCAGTAATATTTTGCCTGCTAGGAACACCCATTTTCCTCCCATTTTTCTATCTTTCTCAGAACCCTAGATTGAATATTTTACAAGTTGCAGTAGATCTTTGTTATTGCTTTTTAAAATTACAAACTGTGGAGCCCATGCTGGCATTTTGCTAAATGATTTTTGCACACGTAGACTTGTCAAGCATTTATAGAAAAAATTAGAAATCCATTCTTGGCTGATTATAATCTTGCATGGGACCTTGGAATCTACACTAATAAAAGAGAAACATGCAAATTACCGTCGCTATGCTACTAGCCAATCAGAGTGAGTATGCAAATTAACCAGAAACCATAGCAGCAGCCCCGCCTCCCCCCCCGCCCCCCCCCCCCCCGGGCCTGTGGGGGTTGGAGAAGTCGGGCATCAGCGCCTGAGGCTGACTGCAGCCCAGGAGATGAAGAAGCTGCCTGCCCCATGATCCCAGGCTGCAGCAAGCTGCAGAAGCCTCACCTCCTCCTGCCCCACGTCCTGGGGGAGACAGAGAAACTGGGCCCCAGCGCCTGAGGCTGGGTGTGGCCTGGGAGACGAAGAAGCTGCCTGCCCCGTGATCCCAGGCCGCAGCCAGCCGGAGAAGTCACCCACACTGCATCCCAGGGAAGATGGAGAAGCCGCCCACCCCGCAGTCCCGGGCGCCAGCACTTGCAGCTGCAGCCCAGGCGAAGCCACCTGTCCACCATCCCCTGCGGCTGCAGCCAGCCTGGGAGCCTATGGCTGACCAGAGGGAGGGAATCTCGGATCCAGGATGCCTGTGGTTGGCTGGAGGAGGGAATCCTGGGTCCTGGATGCAGGGCCAAGGCAGAGATGGTCAGGGGCAATCAAGCCAGCAGGGGAGCAGTTAGGGACAATCAGGCTGGCAGGCAGAAAAAGTTAGGGGCAATCAGGCAGGCAGGCGAGCGGTTAGGAGCCAGCAGTTCTGGATTTTGAGAGGGATGTCTGACTGCTGGTTATCCCTTGAGGGGTCCCAGATTGGAGAGGGTGCAGGCCAGGCTGAGGGAAACCTTCCCCCCCTATGCACGAATTTCGTGCACTGGGCCACTAGTCCTATATAATAAAAGGCTAATATGCAAACAGACCAAATGGCTGAACAACCAAACAACTGGTTGCTATGACATGCGCTGACCACCAGAGGGTGCGCACAGAATATGGCAGGCATCGGCAGCAGGTGGCAGAGCATGGAACGTGGTGGGCAACTGCTGCGGTGGGATGGTGGACCAGGTAAGCAGGGGCAGCAGTCCAAGGCAGTGCGTCAGTTGCTGTCATGGGGCAAGCCTCTGGTGGTTACTCAAAATTATTTGCTCCCACACACCACAGTCCCGCCCAGAGCTCTCACCTGCTACTGGCACCAGCTCTGTTCACACTCACTGCAGGTGCCAGCCCCACTACTGGCACCGGAGCCACTGCTTGCACCCGCTGCTGGCCTCGATTGCTCAGGGCCATCAGCAGGTGCGAGAGGCAGCTGCTGGCCCTGATTGCCCCTCAGGCTTCTCCATATGCCCCTGCTCCTGAGCGGCAACTGGGACCAGCAGCCCCCACTCACACCCGTCAGCGGGTGTGAGCAGGGCCGTTGGCAGACAGGGGACCAGGGACAGCAGCAGAAGGAGCCGGGTGGGCGAGCAGAGGATGGGCCGAGACCTGCGGCCCACAGTTCCTTTCAAGGTGCATGAATTCGTGCACTGGGCCTCTAGTCCTATCTAATAAAAGAGTAATATACAAATTGACCGTACCTCCACTACACCCACAAGCCAGGCCCACTAGCCAATCAGAAGCAAGTATGCAAATCAACCTAACCAAGATGGCTGTGGCCACGGAGAGAGCAGGAGGCTTGGATTATCCCGGCAATGGAGGAAGCCAAGCTTTCCACCTGCCCTGGCGGGCCCAAGCCTCCACTCAAGGCTACAAAGTTTCAATTATAGAAGATAAATAAATCCCAACAAAAATGGCAGCAGCCACAGAGCTGGAGAGAGCAGGAGGCTTGAGTTGCCCCCCGTGATGGAGGAAGCCAAACTTTCCACCTGCCCTGGCCTGCCTTGGCCTCCGCTCAAGGCTACAAAGTTTCAATTATAGAAGATAAATAAATCCCCAAAAAATGGCTGCAGCCACAGAGTGAGCAGGAGGCTTGACTCCTCTCAAGGCTACAAAGTTTCAATTATAGAAGATAAATAAATCCCAGATACCAGGGCCTCTGCTTGGGTTGCCGGGGGGGGGGGGCATGGCTGGCCTGCAAACCACCACAGGCCCCTCACCCTGGCTGCCCTACGCCCCAGGGGAACCCCCACCCTGATCTGGGACACCCTTCAGGGCAAAGCAGCTGGCCCCCACCTGTGCACCAGGCCTCTATCCTATCTAATCCTATCTAATAAAAGAGTAATATGCAGATTGACCATCACTCCAACACATAAGATGGCTGCCTCCATGTGGTCAAAGATGACTGCCCCCATGTGGACACAAGATGTCTGCCACAAGATGGCCTGCTGGGGAGGGCAGTTGGGAGGGACCAGGTCTGCAAGGGAGGGCAGTTGTGGGCGATCAGGCCAGCAAGGGAGGGCAGTTGGGGGTGATCAAGCCTGCAGGGGAGGGCAGAGTTAGGGGTGACCAGGCTGGCAGAGGAGGGAAGTTGGGAGCAACCGGGCCTGCAGGGAAGGGCAGTTGAGGGAGACCAGGCCTGCAGGGGGGGCAGTTAGGGGCAAACAGACCATCAGGGGAGCAGTTAGGCATAAAACAGGCTGGCAGGGGAGCAGTTAGGCATCAATCAGGCTGGCAGGGCGGTGGTTAGGGGGTGATCAGGCTGGCAGGCAGAAGTGGTTAGGGGCAATCAGGAAGGCAGGCAGGTGAGCAGTTGGGAGCCAGCAGTCCTGGATTGTGAGAGGGATGTCTGACTGCCCGTTTAGGCCCAATCCTACCTGGATCAGGCCTAAAATGGGCAGTCGGACATCCCTTGAGGGGTCCCAGATTGGAGAGGTGCAGGCTGGACTGAGGGACACACCCCTCGTGTACGAATTTCGTGCACCGGGCCTCTAGTAAAAATATTAAGGCTTCATTAAGGTAGCAGTCTGTGTTCCTCCACAGTTCATACACATATTCAGTTCATAAGCTCCCCTTTCATTGTGTTCATCAAATACTTCAAACTTACTTTCTCCTTCTGTCTTCCTCTCCCTCCATATGCCATATAACATTGAGAAGCCTATTGATTAGAGTCATGTAGAAACAATTTTATGGGCTGAATGTTTCCTTCATTTAATTCTGCCTTACCTCTTGCTTTGCTACAAGTTTATATATCTTTTTACTACCTTTCTTCAGAATGCTAACAATGATAAGAACTGTTAAATTTGCAGTTGGGAGAAATTGAGGAGGACTCAAGGGAAAAATGAAATAAAATATTTTAGAGAGGAGGAACCCAGAGATTTTACAAGTTTTCTTTTAAATATTTTGAGTTTGTACTATACTGTTTTTAGTAAGATTGAAAAACATTAAATTCAATATATATTAAATTAAATACATGCACCTATATTTATTTATGTTATTGGTCCACTTATTCATAAATTTAAATCTAACTATACTTATATACACATCCATATCTAACTCTATATATTTAAAAACATGTATTCACACTAATAACTCCCGCTTCAGACACCATAGTGCTTGCTTCCACAATTTTAACTTTCTTCCCTAACACAGAGAGACTAACTTTCACTTTTCACAATAGATTCACTTATTTGCTCAACTCTAAAATATATATCAGGCCCTAACCAGTTTGGCTCAGTGGATAGAGCATCGGCCTGTGGACTGAAGGGTCCCAGGTTCGATTCCGGTCAAGGGCATGTACCTTGGTTTCAGGCACGTCCCCAGTAGGGGATGTGCAGGAGGCAGCTGATTGATGTTTCTCTCTCATCGATGTTTCTAACTCTCAATCCCTCTCCCTTCCTCTCTGTAAAAAACCAATAAAATATATTTTAAAAAATAAAATATACATCAGATCATTTCAGAATAGCTAATGCATATAATTCTGGATAACAAGCCTACTAACTAGAGTTATTTAAAAGAACTTTTATCTTTAGCCTGAGGACACACAGTTAAAATACTGTGTTCAAGAATAATTCCTTCATCTGCAACTTGTTTATACTATTCATTTGAATTACAGCTAGATTCATGTGTTTCTGTTCTTTTTCCACTTCCCCCAACCCTTGCTGATTTGATTATTACTTTTTCAAGTATGAGAAATATAATATGGTTCTAAAAGCCAGTAGTTTTAAAAACTATGTACTCAGAGAAATGTTACCATCCATCCTCTCCTGCATTCATTCCATCATGATCCGGTGCCCCATCCTATCCACCCTCTTCCCACCCCACCCCCCATGGGAAGCCAATCTCATGAATTTCTAATTTGTCCTTTCTGTATTTTATTTTTCATACAAAAGATAACATAGATACTCCCTTGTACTTAGCTTTTTACAACTAGAAATACTTCCAGGGAATCACTCCCCTCAGAACATTGACCGCTCCTTTGAAATTAATCCTAACCCCTTCCATTGTTCTTTACTGCTGGACTTTCTGTGTTTCCTACATACTTCTTTCTATAATGTACAACGGTTTTATTCCTTTGTCCTTTTCTTCCAGTCTGCCCTTATACAACCAAACCTCTATCGAGTGTGTTAGGAAATGTACAAGGACAGTGTGTATTTTGTTTGTTTGTTTTCCCCCAGTCTTGCATCCCTAGCTTCTAGAACAGTGCTTGGTACATATGTAGTATGCAATAAATATTTGTTGAAACACTGAATCAATACATTAATTTAAATATATAATACTATATTGAGAGTGGGATACTTTTGAGGTGTGGTTTTTCAGATAGCTGTTTAAAATTGTTTTTGTTATATATATTTTTTTCATCAGTGTCCTCCCATTTTTCAGAATGGTCATATGTGACTTATTTTTAAAAATACATTAAATATCTAAATCAATGTGTTCTGGTCATCCCTTCAATTCTCAAAATTTATTGTATATATGATCATTATTAGAATAAATTTAAAGGAAGGATTTTGACTTCTCTGAAACTCATTACATTGCAAAATCTGGACTTTAAAAATCAGACTGAACATCTGTTTGAATTCTAAGGTGACCACTTATTATATTATTTGAGACAATTTATTGCCTCTGGACATCTGTTATCCATTTGTAAAATGGCAGTAATGGTATCTGGCTGGTTCGAAAGCATTTTGGGATAAATGATTGTTTTGTTCAGCTTAAATTTAAGTTCAAACTCTTTAGTAAAGATAATTAACAGCCATTTGAGACAGGTGTACATGATACTGGTATACGAGAACTTAAGAGAGCTGAGGACACACCTGAGAGTCCGGAGAACAGATGTGTAGAAAGTATGGCACCATCCTCCAGGTATGCTAAGGGTGGACGTGTCATCCAATGGCTCCAGATGAGGATGCCACTTGTCCCATGCACATTCACAGCTGCATACTTTAAGTGTGGCTCTGTGCCCTTCCCTCTGCACTTAGGGTCTCCTTTATTTCATTAAGTAACGTAATATTTTTCTTTAAGTCAGCAGGAGTCAGTTTGTATTGTTTGTAACCAAAGAATCCACCCTGATACACTGGGTCACTCAACAATATCGCACAACCCTGAGGCTGCCAACTCTACCCTCATCTCAACCCTGTCTTTTTACCTCCTTCATCTCAGCCTCAGTGTGAGAATCTGGAGGGTGAATTGCTCCTTCAACGCTTATAAATCAGTAGCAATGTCAGAGTTGCTGAGGTGGAAGAGAATCAGGTCACCTACACAAAGCAACAAGCAATTTTAGCAAAGGAACCATGGTCTCTAAGGCTACAATCACAAGAACAAGACTGCAGCTCGGGAATTTGGGAGGGTTATGGACCCTTATCCGCTCTAATCAGAGGCAGATCCCTTTGCGTGAAGTGTCAAATGCACATCTCACTATGTAAAAATGAAACAGTCCAAAGGACCTATTCTTAGTCACTGGTGTAGAAACATTTCAATGCCTCACTCCCTCTTTCTCCTCTCCTCACTCTTTCTTGTAACAGACAAGAGGAGGCAGTAATAATTAGGTTCATTTTTCTGAATGTTAATTGAGATGAGTGAGAATTAATGATCCTAAGAAGAATAAGCAGTATGATTACCTTCTTATTATCCTTTAAGTAATAAAATAGCAAAGTCTAAAAATTAAATAAATTTGGCACAGCAAGTAAGAGGTAGATCCAGGATTTGTACTCATTGGAAAGCATGCCAAGATCTCTGACAAGGAGTAGTATCTCTCTGTCTCCAGGCTTTTCAAGTCCCTACTAAGGAGACCAGTAATGATAATAAAAGGTAAAACTTTAGTGATCCCTATAACCCAGGCATTTCAGGTACAACAGGCACTGAGACTTGGGACAGTGGGCTGCTTTAGCGATCTGTAAGTGACTCAGTATAAGTAAAGCTAAGGACACGTGAGCAATGGTAGAATTTGGGGCCCGGAAAGCAAACAAGGGACAGATTTTGGGTGTCCTGCACTGAGGAGTTTCAGCTTTATCCTGGGAGAGTCAACAAGCCTCTGAAAGACTTTGAACAAGGTATATGCATGGCCACCTTTGCATCTTAGTGAAGTCTCACGGATGTCTTGGTGGAGAATGGATTAGAAAGGAGCAAGGCTGGCTGCAGCGAGACAGCTAGGAAGTGTGTGTCGGAATCCAGGCCAGAAACAAAGAGGCTCAGAACTTCTATAATGCACAGGGTAGACAAATTGGGATGGAACATTTAAAATTTAAAAATGGATATGCTGTGCTGACATGGGCCAGAGGAGGAATTAGTGGACGTGGAGGAAAGTGTCTGGCTTGAAAGTCTACAGAGAGTGATGTGGTTTAGTGAAGGGGTGGGGGGAAGCAGTTCATTCAGAGGACCCAGCAGAGCACTTAACCTCAGCTGCAGGCATGAGCAGCCCCAAATGAAGATGCCCTTTGGAATCATCTTTTTCTACCAAAATAGCAACAGTGTGAGCTTAAATGCAGGCATAAAGGAAAGCATGTCTTTAATGAGATGAGGAAATGTGAACTCGAAGAAAATCAGGGGAAGCGAAGGAAGAGGACACTATGGAGGGAGAAGAGAAAGCTACAGTCAACATATGAAGAAATGACACTCGCAGGAACCTGTCTACGAACAATTAGATCAGGAAGGCCATTCCCACAGTTCTTGTATGGGCTCTATTCTCCTGTGGTTGAATGAGTTATTGATCTCTTCTCATTGGAAGCTGCTCAAGATTCCTGCATTTCAGATCATCAGAATTTTGAAATGAAATCAAATGAGTTTGCTGAGGCTTCTGAATGACATGGATTAGCTTTTGATATTTGACCACATTGCCCCAGGAAAGAGTTGTCATATAGAAACTTCCAGAGGGGACTGAGCAGTAGTTTATAGAGGAACCCATAGCAACTGGTGGACTCCACCAACTCTGGGCAGGATTTGTGTCCCAATGCGATGCATTCCCATGGCGAGTATGAAAGTCCAACATGGAATTCAGCTGCCTTAGCAGATGCCACCCGTTAGACTCCCCCTACAACCTTTAATCTTTTCTGGTCTAAGTTGCTTGGAGAACAGCCAGCAAAAAAATTCCTGCAGGTAAACAAATGCATTCTTCCTAGGAAGCTTGCTGTTTTTATGGTTCAAGTAACTGTTAGAGGCAGATCACAATAAATTCTAATGATTGGGAGGAAAGTAAATGGTGGTCAGAATCCTTGACACAGCCACAGTTATGAGCTTTCAGTCATCTTGTGGCTTCTTCAAATAGCCTGACAGTGTAGCAAAAGTAGCTGGGAATTCACACAATCATCAGAGTAGACAACAACACATCAGCTAGACTTGCCCATATTTGCCTTGTGAGCTGGTTGTTAGAATGAGTGTGGGATGGAGGAAAGGGGTATTACTAATGTGTTCTGCAATGACAAGAAAAGGAGGGGGTGCATAAAGGACACAAAGCTCATTGCACTATTAAATTGAACTATGTATATATTTAGCACCCCACCTAAATCCAGAAAGGACAGCATGGAGTGTGATGTCATTATGATACTTGGGTTGCAAGCCCAGTTCTCAGCCCCTTTGTAGCCAGTGCCAAAAGAAAAATGTGGGTAGTTATAAACTTCACAGTAGTATCATGGGCTAAGATGATAAGTTTCATTGCATCCATGTGGTGTGGGCTACAGGAAAAAAAATAGTAGTAATAATACCTTACAAAAATTAGTAATAACAGTAAATAAAATATTAGTGATAATAACTTACAAATATTAGTAATAATATCTTGATGCTAACGTGTTGATATGGAACAGTGTTGAAGACATCTGGGAAAGCCCAGCAGTACTGGCCTGGGTAATGTGAAATTAAGGGATGCAGTGTGCTGAGTCTGGACAATTGCATTCAAACAGCACCCAAAATGAAACGTCAAGGTTGTCTACAACCAGAGACTCTAAAGCAGTAGTATTTACTGAAGCGCAGTCAATGGTAACAGTATGAAAGAGCAGTGGAACCCGTCTGGGCCCTACATCTGCCCACACAGCTGGTAACCAATAGTACGATTCTCAAATACACACACCAGCAACACATGCATCACAATGTGAAGCAAAGTGAAATGATGAGCAAATGCAGTGGTCACACTTCTTCATTCAAGGTCCATCATGTCTTTTTAGGGAGAAGATGTGCATTAACTAAAGATACTAGTATCACTAGTAAAATTACCTGTGCTTCTATGTCCACACCTGTGTTTTGGTTTCATACATTTATTATTTTACATCAAGAACTCACCTGTTTTTTTTCCATTTAAATAAGTTATCATTAACAATAGAAATGAAAGCAACCCGGTAATTCAATTTGCTTATATCCTTTTGAACCTTAATTTATCAAATGTTCTCTCGCAAAAACTCTACTTAAAGTGTCATCTTCACAACATTTTGTGACCCCCCTAGTTAAATGACGAACTGGACAATCTGTCCTAAAAAGTCAGAGTTGTTGAAGGTAATTTGAATTGTCCAGTAGCAGAATGTAAAAGTAAAGTACATCTAGTAGAGAACAAACAGCGTGGGTGACTTCTGTATTATTACTAAACAAATGCTGTTAGCATTTTTAGCATGTCAAGAAGGTCACATGACTGGGTACAATTTCTTATTTTTCTTTGCACGTCTTCTTGAGTAAAGTTTACAACGGCATCATTGGATGACTAAGAAATTGATTCATATCCTCCTACACAGTCCTCTCTCCCCTTAGCTCTCTTTGTAGGCATGCATTTCTTCCGATGTAAAGGAGAAAAGCGAATGACTTCAGTTTCACCCTACTAGAGGCGGAGTGCAGAGAGTCACAGAGATCTTGATAAGCAGCATCTCTTTCCTGAGGGCTCTGCAGTGGCCCCTGACCAAGCTTTCCTCTCTGGCAGAGCTGACACACCCTTTTGTGAGCGAACCGTCTTACAGGCCTTCCTTCCCACCTAGATAATGTTGTCTGAGTGCAGAGCTAAGTGAACTCTAGCTGTCCAGCGTGCAAGATGGGAGTCCAGATCACTCTACTGTAGGGCCCTGCTGAGACTTCAACCATTAGCATGGGGATCACTCTACAGGCTCCTGCACTGAGTCCACCACCAACGGGACGCCCTGCTGATTGACAGGTACATATCATAGAGCAACATTCCCAGAAGACAGAAGTCCCAGGAAGATCTGGTCAAACCAGCACCTGTTCTCAAAGTCCAAAGCTCAAGTCCAGTGTCTGGACTACATAGAAATTCACATTTGTAGTTTCTGGTATTGCCATGTGATCACTGAAGTTCTATAAACACAGTTGAGAATGAACTTGGACATGGAAAACTGTCCTAATGTGTATCCTTTTCTACTTCTCCCTTTACCTGCTCAGCAGAGAATACATCTAAACTAGAGCCCCAAGTTATAACTCGGTTTCCCTGTTTTCATTCCCCTTCATGAATGTTTCAGTACTTATACTTCTGCTTAATACACTAAGATGGATAGCACTGCCTCTTGATAGATACCAATATTCGCTCCCCAGTTGCTGGGATGTTAGTTCTCTCCTCTGATTTTTCCATAATAACTAGAGTTCATTTTCACTGCTCCCATCCTATAGCACGCTCATTTTTCAAATACCTATCTTCCAATGTAATATTTTCCAGGTAACAGCATTTACCTGGAGGGGTAATTTGATCAGTGCACAGCAGGGTGTCCCAGGACCTGTTCCTCCAGCCTTGCAGCTTGTGAGTGGCGCTGGCCCCACTGCCCTTTCACCAAGAGTTGAGAAAGTGCAGAGGAAAGGGCCGGGCATTTGGAATATTAAGAGAAATAGAGTATCAGTTGGCACTATGAAAGCCCGCAGGGACATCTTTAAGAATCTTATTTCTCTAGCTACAACTTTATTTTTGCCACAACAAGTCAGTTCAGAAAAGAAGAAACCCACCTGAAGCATGGGTCTCAGGCCACAAATGACTTTAATAAAATCTATTTCTGTGAACATCAAGTAGACAAGGGCAAAATCCTCTAGCAATAAATGACAAGCTAAAGAAAAGGGGCCCATTCTTTAGATAACCTATGCTAAGTGCTGGGCAATGGCAGACAGGGGAATTCAAGTGTAAGAACAAGTAAGCGCTGGGGAGACTCTTGAATTCAAGACAATAGTAGGCACAACAATCTTTGCAAATAGATGATGAGAGGCCATTTATAACAGTAGGGCAGATACTTGTTGACCACTTTTCTAAGTTGGATGCGCTATGCTAAGTGCTATGAAATTCTGTATCATTCCAACAATATCATAGAGGAGGAGACTGGGGCTTGGAGAGGCTAAGGAGCTTGCCTAAGGTGACAGTAAAAGCAAATCAAAGAGCCTGAAAAATGCAGTTCATTTAACTTTTAGCCATTATGCATAAATGGAATCTATGCTATGCCTATGAGCATTTCCAACAAACTCTATTTGGGAGCAAGTGTGAAGAAAGGCAGAGAAAGAGAGGGACAAAGGGGGCAGATAAAAAGAGAGAGACAGAGAAAGACAGGCAAACAGAGAAACGATTAAAACCTTGAAACTGCATGGCACACAGCCTCTTACTGGTGGGGAACCAGGTTAAGGTGGTATCCCCAGAGATGGTACCTTGTTCTCCATTGTGGCACCTTTCTGAACACTTTTCAGGAGCAACTTCAATTGACCCCCATGCACTGCCTTTACCACTTCACATCTCAGTGAAATGCATTGCCTTCCTGCTTCCAGATTATGTCCCTTCTCACCCTCACTCCAACCCACAACTCAGAATCCACAGCTTTATATCTTTCATAATAAGGAGGGTATAATGGTGGGGGGTGTAAGAAGTCCAGGCTTTGAGAAGATCTTTCAATAAAAGTAAAACAAAGGCATTTCAAGGTGCCTCTCAAGGACAGGCAATTTTATTTTAGAGATTTACCATTGTTCTAAACTTTTTAATGACCCATCATTAGCCTGTATTTTCCCATGTGAATGTGCATATTTTAAGAAATTCAAATAAATGAGAGATTCTATATAGGTATGTGCTAATGAAGATAGAGCATGAGGGTCAGAGGATATCCACGGACAAGTAGGAACAGATGACTGTCACATGCAGGCTTAGTTTTGTTCCCTTTCTTGTTCCACTTTCGTACATTCTACAGGAGTTTTGTTGTTGATTTGGTTTGTTCTCTCCCTGGAAATACTTTATAATAAAACACTTTCACAAGTATCCTCATCTCAGGGTCTGCTTCTTGAAACAGTTAAAGACTTTATCCCTTTATTGGATCTCCCTAGGTCATTCACTAAAGCCCCTGCTAGTGCTTCCTTAATCTTCCAAATAAACTCCTTGCACTGAAGTTTTTGTCAAGTATGCTTCCTAGTAACCCAACTGAAATCCTATCTAATGAAAGAGTAATATGCAAATTGACCATACCTCCACTACACCCACAAGCCACGTCCACCAGCCAATCAGGAGCGAGTATGCAGATTAACCCAACCAAGATGGCTGCGGCCACGGAGCAAGCAGGAGGCTTGGGTTTCCCCGGCAATGGAGGAAGTCAAGCTTCCTGCACACCCTGGCCGGCCGTGGACTCCACTCAAGGCTACAAAGTTTCAATTATAGAAGATAAATAAATCCCAGAAACCAGGTCCTCCCCTTGGGTTGCCGGGGGGTGTGGCAGGCCTGAAAACCACCACAGGCCCTTCGCCCAGGCCACCCCATCCCCCAAGGAAACCCCCACCCTGATCCGGGACATCCTTCAAGGCAAACCAGCCAGCCCCCACCCATGCACCAGGCCTCTAGCCTATCTAATAAAAGAGTAATATGCACATCGACTTTCACTCCAACACACAAGATGGTGCCCCTATGTGGTCAAAGATGGCTGCCCCCATGTGGACACAAGATGGCCGCCACAAGATGGCCAGCAGAGGAGGGAGCAGATCTGCAAGGGAGGGCAGTTGTGGGCGATCAGGCCAGCAGAGGAGGGCAGTTAGTGGTGGCCAGGCCGGCAGAGGAGGGAAGTTGGGGGCGACCAGGCCTGCAGGGAAGGGCAGTTGCGGGGGGGGGACCCAGACCTGCAGAGGAGAGCAGTTGGGGGTGACCAGGCCTGCAGGGGAGGGCAGTTAGGGGCAAACAGGCTGGCAGGGGAGCAATTAGGCATCAATCAGGCTGGCAGGGGAGTGGTTAGGGGGTGATCAGGCTGGCAGACAGAAGCGGTTAGGGGCAATCAGGAAGGCAGGCAGGTGAGCAGTTGGGAGCCAGCAGTCCTGGATTGTGAGAGGGATGTCCGGTAGGATCAGGCCTAAACGGTCAGTCGGACATCCCTCGAGGGGTCCCAGATTGGAGAGGGTGCAGGCTGGGTTGAGGGACGCACCCCACCCCCCACGCCCACCCCGTGCAAGAATTTTGGGCACTGGGCCTCTAGTATATATTATAAACAAACTCAGATAACTATCTCCACACAGGTGTACCCTTATGTGTAACTCAGCAATATTTGTGCTTACATTCCCGTGCCACTTTCCTTTAAGGAGTTAGAAGGGGGCTCCTGATTCACTAACTCCAATCTGACAAGCATGATGCTACAACCCCATGTTTTACTTGATGGGAATTGTTAACATCGGGCATATCTTTTTATTTGACTGTGAACTACTTTATTTACAGAAGATTTACTCCCCTAATTAAATTTTACTCTTGCTAATGTGAAATCAATTCATATTCCCAGGCATCCACTTGTGATTAAAATATTTGAAATTTGACCAAAAACATGTTAGGTGGCTGGGGAGCTAGGCTGGCAATTATATATTGCTAAGGAGATGAGGTAAGTTCAATAGTCACACCTAGAGAACCCACTATGTGCCAAGAGCTCAATGCTTCCTGAGGGTGCATCTCAGAGTGGCCAGCACATACTGGGACTTAGGTCATGATACAAGGGCTCACAAACTTGAGGCAAGAGTAGCTAGTTTTATCTGTCTCTTCCCTGGGACGGTGTTCTATATTCATTTTATAAACTATCAGAGAGTTTTCTTATTAATATTACTATTATTCTATCAAATTATTTCAACCACTTATTTTAAAATGGCAAGTTGCCCCAATTTTATTAATTACAAAATAAAATTGTAAAAGCACATTTTACAAATAATTCTTTTTATAATATACATACACAAAACAAAAATTTTAATTTTAAATTGCCTACTCAAATAGTAATTTGGGGACTAATACAAAATATTATTTTATTAGGCAGCACAGACTATGTGTTTTAGTAATGGCATTCAAGTTTAAAGCTGATGCATAAAATTTTTCTATTATTTAATTGGGATATCTCTACAACTTAATGTATAATCTTGTTTGGATGTAAAATAATCCTGAAATGGTTTGGGAATCTTCAGATGCCGCCCTACCTTTGTAATAAGCTATGGAAATTATGAACAACTCATGGGCACATTTTCTGAAGAATAGAAATATTTTCTGCCTCCTTAAAATAACTTCCATTACCATTCAGGACCTTAACTCTTTATTTATTCAGGCCAATCATCAGTCTTCTCCTTTTCTGTCTTGGTCCTGTACCATATGCAAATAATTCCAAATCTGTCATTAAAGCAGGCTGAATAATCATGCAAAAATTGTATTTTCATTTCCAGAAGGCATAACCATAAAATCTCACTGCCCCTCTATGATACTGATATATATGAATCCTTACCTCAACTCAGTGGCTGTTCAGTTAGGTAAAAATATGCAGATTCATGTCTATTGTGACCCATGAAGTCTCATTAATTATGACATTTTTAAAACTCTTTACTAAGGTATGAAAAGAATGCATTATTGTCTACAATAAATCATATGAGTTCAAAAGCTCTGCCCTGAGGTAATAGAGAAGACGTCACAAGAAAGGTAAAATTTGTTGGATAATAACAGGTTTTGCTCACTTAGACTGGTAATATCTACCAGTGACTGTGTTCAACACTTGTGTATATACTTTTATTTAATCTTATAAATTCCCTGGGATTAGGAAGCCCATTTTACATATAAAAAAACGAAGGTACAGAATATCAATGTAATTTTTCTAAGGTCATCAGTGAGTGAGTGGTAGGGCCACATTGAAACACAGACTTTTTCAATACTGGAGTCTCTAGCCTCTGGCCTTTACAAGGCCTCATCTTTATGAGGAGAAGGAAAGGAGATAGCCACAGAGAGCGCAGAATGAGTCTGTCCCAGGAGAGTGAGAAAACTACAGCGTGTTGAGGGGCTGGGGAGGAGCTCTACATTCTAGAATCAGCATTGTGAGGCATATGGAGTTGGAAGAAGGTAGGAACTGAGTTTGGTAAAGGGAAGTCTGGTGCCAGATCAAGTCTTAAATATCTCCCTAAAACAAATGGAAGGCACTGCTATATTTATGCTGGGAGTGCCATCAACATACAGTTAATACATATTAACTATCAGTTGTTGTTTTTTACATATCCCAGTCACTTTGGCCTCATCAGAATCCTTTTATATAATTTCTGCTAGAGGCCCGGTGCACAAAATTTGTGCACTGGGGAGCGGGGTGTCCCTCAGCCCAGCCTGCACCCCCTCCAATCTGGGATCCCTCAAGAGATGTTTGACTGCCCGTTTACAGGGATTGGGCCATGGGGGTGTGGCCAGCCTGGGTGAGGGGCTGAGGGCTGTTTTCAGGCTGGTCACACCCCCTTCAGGGTGGGGGGTCCCCACTGGGGTGCCTGGCCAGCCTGGGTGAGGGGCTGATGGCTGTTTGCAAGCTGGCCACACCCCCCGGCGACCCAAGCTCCCAGCCCCTCCTTTTTTTCTTTTCTTTTCAGTGCCTCCTTGAGCAGAGGCCAGGGCTGGCCAGAAGCAGGTATCTGGGATTTATTTATCTTCTATAATTGAAACTTTGTAGCCTTGAGCGGAAGCCAGGGCCTGCCAGGGCAGGTGGGAAGCTTGGCTTCCTCCATCACTGGGGGTAACCCAAGCCTCCTGCTCACTGCAGCTCTGTGGCTGCTGCCATCTTTGTTGGGCTAATTTGCATACTCACTCCTGATTGGCTGGTGGGTGTAGCAGAGTGATGGTCAATTTGCATGTTTCTCTTTTCTTAGTGTAGATTATTAACCTCATTCCAAAGATGAGAAAAACCAAAGCACAGAGAGGTGGAGTAACTTGAGCAGGGTCCCACTACAAGGAAACTACTCAGCCAGGATTTCAACCCAGGCAGTCATGGACTCTAGAAGCCATGCTCTGCCCTGAATGTTCTAATGCCTCTCCTTTCATGTCTTTATTTGAAAAGACAAAATGCAGAACAGAAAATGACTTCACTTGAAGGCTGGATTGTATTTTTAATCGTATTTGTCACCTGTTGAGCTCATAAGCATTGCCTTATTGATGGATTAATAACCCAAATTACAGTCTGCCTACATCCCACACAGACCGTTTTCTGTCACTTTGAATTTGAGTAGAATTTCAAAATGTATAGTCTGGGAAATGTTCATATCAAAAGGAATCTTACTCTCCCCATCTCAGCTTTATCTTCTCCGGGTCAGGAAACCCTTCCATAAGTAGGGTGACCAACTCGTGTTTTGCCTGAGGCTTTTCCAGTTTTAGTACTGAAAATCCTCATGCTGGGAAACCCCAGTGCTGAGTAAACTTGAGTGGTTAAATGTATTCTTTCTTCTCTAAGTGAGCAACCTAAACTGTATTCTTCTTTAAGGAAACATGCACATGGGTGGTTATATATTTATGCTAAAGATCCTTGCCCCATAGAGAAAAGGCTGGCTTTCTAAGACTCAGAGGAAATCAACTTTTTGGGAGAATTTCTGGACAGCTTTCCTGAGATTTGCAGCAGCCTGTTCTGGTGTTTCCAGATATCCAGACCTGGCCTAGGGAAGGGCGCCCTCTATCAGTAGGTTATGGTTTTACAGTCCATAAAGCAAACCCAGACTACCCATAGCTTTCCCTACTGTGAGCACATTCTTTGTATAGGCTTCAATTACTTCTGTAATATAATTTGTACATACCAATCAGCATTTTCCATGGGAATACTGTTTGGTGCCTAAGCACAATGTAAATGTAAATAAGTATTAATGGTCCAGGAATTAACTTACACTATTTTTTTTTTTCTAGTCAGAAGATTCAAACAACAAGACCACAGGCAAAATAAGCCCTTGCTCTCCTTAGCCTGTTAATTTCAGCACTACCCTTTGCCCTCACCCCAAATTCTCCTATTTGTGGGTGATTATGGTCCAAGCAATAACGCTGCCCCCATGAGGTTGCATCTAGACAGAGGAGGCAACTTTCTCTAATTCAAACAAAGCTACTGCATGGCACTCTATAGACTGGACCAGACCCTGGAACTTTTAAATTTGCTACACAGTTGCTAATTTGAAAAGTATAAATTAGGACATTTTTGGTTGCAAATGGGGGTAACAGACAAAAAACTTGAATTTATTTAATCAGAAAGGGAATTGATCAAAAGAGTAACAGAACCTCCTGAGGACTGCTTTGTACCTAGCCTTCAGAAACCAGAGACCATCAAAATGCTCTTTTGTCTTCCTCTGTTAACCATGCTTTGCTCCTACTTTAGAGTAGCTTTCTCCACACGGTCAAAAAACACCCCTGCCGATAAGCCCCTAGCTTTATGCGACATAGACTTTGTCCCACAGAGAAATGCTCATAATGTGCCGTGTCCAAAAATCTGGTGTGTTCTGGTCTCTTAGTAAGGGTCAGATCATTAAATCTGGCCAGCAGGATGTCGTTCTATGAAATGTTATGTCTCTAGGAATTGCAGAGATGGAATGTAAGCTGGAGGAGCTGTCCTCCTGAATAAAGAGAAATTCAGGACCCAGAAAAGGTGATCTAAAGGTCAATCGGAACAACTGAGTGCCATCGCAACTACGAGTACATAAACGAGGCAAGGCCCTTCATTAACCACAGGTTTGTGTTTAACTTTCTGCAAAGCAAAGCACTAAAAATAGAGGAGAAGCAATATATATATACTTAGCCAAAGCCATCAACAGTTCTACCTTTCAATTTCAACCTGAAAGGCTCTTAATTGTACCTATTTAAAGCCCACTAATCCGCAAGGCTCAACATATGTCTCCTCCGATAATGAGCCTTCCCCAGTATCACATTCTTTACTAAATCCTTTCTTTTGTCTACTTCCAAAGTACTGACAACTGGATTCACACATTACCTCCTTTGATCACACATTGTCTTAAATTGTTTATTAAATGGGTTTTTAAAACCTTCCTAACAATTATAATGTGCACTACTAACAACCACCTTCCTTCTATTTCCTGCCAGGTGAGGCACAGCGCCTGATGCACTCTTGTAAACACTTTTGAAAATATATTGGGAAGAGGAGATTGAACACTGAATAGCTCACAGAAAGCTGATCAGATGTGAGCGGGAGTGACTCATTCTTCCCTTAGACCAGTGGTGGGCAAACTCATTAGTCAACAGAGCCAAATATCAACAGTACAACGAATGAAATTTCTTTTGAGAGCCAAATTTTTTTTTAAACTTAAACTTCTTCTAATGCCACTTCTTCAAAATAGACTCGCCCACGCCGTGGTATTTTGTGGAAGAGCCACACTCAAGGGGCCAAAGAGCCGCATGTGGCTTGTGAGCCGCAGTTTGCCGACCACTACCTTAGACTCACTGATATGTATGCTAAGGAGTGACATCAAGGTGGACACTCAGAAACTGTTCATAATATGGGTGACAGGAATTTGTCCCCCATAAATTCTGTGAATGAGCATGAAGTGAAAAAAAACCATCATTCCATCTCTTTAACTTTCTATTTCAAGTAATTTCTGAGAGAAAGAGAAAATTCAGGAAACTTACAGGAGTACTTTTTGTTGTTTCTAGGAGGCAGGGGAGTTTGTATTTCAACATAGATTTCCAGAGCTGAAGCTTGTCAAGTCAGGCTCTGAAGTGCTTAGAATACTAATTTGCTAATTTGGATTAATTAAAGTGACAATCAATTTAAACTGATGGAAAGACAAATTTTTGAGGCATATTTTAAAAGCACAATAGCTAGAATCTGATTAACAAAATGTAGGAAAATGTTCCACAGAGAGCACCTTGCTGAATGAACTCCTCATGAAGATTTGTCATTAACATTTTTATCGCTGGGTACAATGTTCCCAGAATGATGGAAAACAGTTTTTTCTCTAAATAGAAAGTATATTAACATATTTTTATACTTGTTACATTTATTTAATATCAAAATGGTTTCTTTTCTTTTGTGTCATACTTTGGAGTTCAGAAGCATGTTGTCATTTAAATCTTGAGCTATCTAAGGGACAAGGAAAGCAGAATTGTTAGCCTTCCACAAACGAAAAGGTGGCACTTAAATAAGGCAGTTCATAACTTTCCTGAGGTCTAAGTTCAGTGAGTCATGAGACAGGATCAGAAATCAATAGACTCAAGTTCACTCAAATACACCAAGTAACCACTGCCCTGAACTGCACTAATTTTAAAGCACTGAGATCTGAATACAGTACCTTATAGTTTAGAGATACATGTGGAGGTACCAATAGGGAAACTACAGACTTTAATACATACTTATATACACAACAAATCAAGCAAACACAAAATTCTCTCCATTCTTAGACTATTTCCTTTTATTCTTACGGATAATGTGTATGAGGTGGGTCAGGAGGAACTTAATTGTGCTGTCAATCTTATCATGTCTTTTTTTGTTTACATATTAAAATTGGAAAGTAATGATATATATGGGTCAAAACTGAAAAAGATTTTATGCAGGTATACATATGAGTGTATATAATTCTATATAATTAATACATATTTGTAACACATATATACAATATTTTATATGTATATATAAATTAATATTTTCTTTTTGTATTTATTGAATTTTAGAGAGAGGGTTGGGGGGAAAGAGAGAGAGAGAGAGAGGGACATTGATTTGTTCTTCAACTTATTTATGCATTCATTGGTTGATTATTGTATGTGTCCTAACTGGAGATCAAACCCACTACCTTGGTTTATTGGGTTGATGCTCTAACCAACTGAGCTACCTGCCCAGAGCCTTAATTAATATTTTCTTTTTTAAAAAAATATATTTTATTGATTTTTACAGAGAGGAAGGGAGAGGGATAGAGAGTTAGAAACATCAATGAGAGAGAAACAATGACCAGCTGCCTCTTGCACACTCCCTACTGGGGATGTGCCCACAACCAAGGTACATGTCCTTGACCAGAATCGAACCTGGGACCTTTCAGTCCGCAGGCCGACGCTCTATCCACTGAGCCAAACCAGTTAGGGCTAATTAATATTTTCTTAATTGTCTATTTAATGAAAACATATAAATGGACTTAATTGATTTTGAGTTTGCATCCAGTATCCTCTGTCTTTATTCCTCTTGCAAAGATGTTTATTGAGGAAACTGAATTTACTGTTTGCATAAACTGATAGCTGGTGGCTTTACAGGTCCAATTAACTCCTCAACAAAGGAGTGAAATGAGGTTACTGGATTATGTTAGTTGGCAATTACAATTAGTTTGGTGAAATGCTCCTTCTTGTAAACATACTTAAAGTTAAGGAAATGTATGTAAACACTTCTACATGTAATGGTGAAAAGAACTCTTAGAGGAAAAAAAAGATTGATTCCTTTGTTCTAGATGAGGAAATGTAACATATGATCCCTCCATTTATAGTAAGAACCAGAGTTTTTCTTTATTTTCATGATTTTTATGTTGAAAATACCAGAAATATGTTGCAGGTGAAGAATTTTGAAGAGATCTTTATTTTGTCATTACTGACCTTATTACCACCAAAGCATGAGAAGTGATATAATTAATGGAGTTCAATAGGGACAGTTGAGTACAAAGTTTGGAATCAGTAGATACACATCCTAAAGTGAACTCTGTGGTTGATAAAACCTCTCTAAACTTAATTCTCCTGATCTGAAAAGTGGAAATAATATTTTCATTGAACAAGGATCAAACAGGTAATAAACACTGTGTAATTTGAGGATCATAAATTGTGAAGTATAAATGATAGAGTTGGAGTTATAAGGAATTCTTCCAAAATTATTTTGAACTAAAATATGAAAAGCCTTGTTCTACACCACACGATTATTTCCAAAAACGTGTTTCCAGATGGAATTTGTTAAGCAAACTTCACTTTAGTTGTGCTACAGATACAAAATCAACCCTCTTTCCTGCTATAAATATTGTGTAAACACAAATGGATAAAAGTCTGTGAATTCATTCTAAAAGAGAAAATTATCACAGTGATTAGGTAGGTCATTAGACATATAGGGGATATTTTAAGAAAAACCAAAGCTTCAGGAAAGAGGCTAAGTAAGTTATTGATGCTGAACATAAAACCAAATATCCCAGCTTCTTAGCTGTAGCCACAACTTAGTCCTTATCCAATAATGGGAATAGAAAACCCTCCTAACAATACTTCTGGATTGTTTTTATAACCCCCAGTAGTAAGAGAAGAAAATGGAGGTTCAAGGAGATTAGATAAGTAGTCTAAAATAAACACAGCTTCGCCGAAACCAGTTTGGCTCAGTGGATAGAGCATCGGCCTGCGGACTGAAGGGTCCCGGGTTCGATTCCGGTCAAGGGCATGTACCTTGGTTGCGGGCACATCCCCAGTGGGGGGTGTGCAGGAGGCAGCTGATCGATGTTTCTCTCTCATCGATGTTTCTAGCTCTCTATCCCTCTCCCTTCCTCTCTGTAAAATATCAATAAAATATATTTAAAAAAAATAAAAAAATAAAATAAAATAAACACAGCTTATGTCTGAGAGAGAATTTGAGCTAGAATCTACCTGAGGTGTAGGGGACGGAGCTAAGTTACAAAATCTGTTTTTTCCTACCCCCCGGGGCCTGAACTAAGAAGTCAGTCATTCCTTTACTGAAACTGAGATAGCCTTTATCTTTGTGACCTGTTTCTGCTTAACAATTATCCTTTTTCTTATTTGGACCCCATCACTAGCTCACTTATAAAGAAAAAAAGACCAGTCACCTCCTGCCAAGCCGTCATAAAACAGCACAAGAAGAAGTGACAATCAGGTTCCCTCTGTCCCCACCTGCCCGAGGAAGAAGGCAGAACTGCAAAAGGGGGTCCCTGACAGCTTGGGACTTGGGATAGCAACCATCTAAGTGGCTGGTTGGTGCATGCTGGGAAGTTTGGAGGTTACAAAAGGATAAAGGTGAGTGGCCTTTATCCGGTTATTTACTGTAAATCAACTAGCCAGTTCACCAGACCAAAAGAAGACCTAGCTTGCCCCTCCTAGGGATAAAACTAATACACAGATATTCATTCAATCACCCCAAAAACACAAGGAACTCCTTTATCTAAACAGCTTGATAAATGCCTCTGACAGGGCTGGCTGTGAGCATAAAGATAGTCAAGTGGATCTAGTTGAGGACATTTTTAGGAAATTCTATAACAAACCTTGAGACTTTTGCCTGGAAGCTCTCTTACTTGTGACATTTATTAGCCCATAAGTCCCATTAGTTCCTCTGCTGGGAAACATAACGATACTTATAAAGCCAGAATTCTGAATGGGATCCCTGTGTGGCCCACGTAAGCTTTGCTCTTGTGCTCAGATGGTATCCAACTCCATCAGCCTACAGAGTCACAGAGAGGAAGGACTGTGCCAGAAAGCATGGATGAATCAAGCCAATTCACCCAAATTATTAGAAAAAAAAAAGGAATTAAATATTAATTCTACTGGTCATAAGCTAATAGAGTTAAAATAACTGCAAAAAACTCCCAGTATTTTCAATTATTTCCCTTTTTGGCACAATTCTTTTTATACTTTTAACGAGAAGTGTTCAACCCATTTTACATATATTATTTGTCATTCAAAATACCCCCAAACTTGGCTCCAGATCTACCAGACCTACATGTACATGACCATTCCAAAAAGATGTATTGTCCTGGTCATCAGTACATCCCTTCTTGACCTTCCCCCAGACCCTGAAAGAGGCACCTCAACTTGGCAGTAATGTCTCATGTCTAAGAGGCTGAGTGACCTTTTCTACATCTCGGCAGTCTGAGTCCAGAGTTTGTGTGATAATCTCTTACAAAATGCTGCCTTATTTATTCTTCATTTCAGCTCTTTGAGTTATGTATTCTCTTCAATTAGGATGACTAAATATTTACCACCCAAACCAGAACACTTTGGAGAGTGAAAGTGGGCACTGTGGTCATCCTGATAGGATTTGAAGCCTTGATTTTGCCCCTTATAAGTTTATGGCCTTTCAACACGTTAAGGGCCCAGTCAGTCACGGGTGACGGACACTATACTTTCCGTCGGGAAGACAAAACAGGCTGAGCGCTTAACGTGTTAAAAAGTTCCTTTACTTCTGTGATCCTTACCACAAATAGTGATAACATTACTGTTTCATTGCAGTGAAAATAGGATAATGCCTGTAAACTACTTAGTATGGTGCCTTTCTAAAAAAATACTTTCCAAATGTGTATTCTTATTGTTAATAATTATTCTTAAAATATTTAGGACAGAATTCAGAGGGAATCAGAGGAGCAAAGCAGGAAGAAAGAACCTGTTTTTTAGAAGAATTGGGGGAAGTCTTTTGAGGAAGGTGAGTAACTTAATTAGTTCCATCTGTCTTTTTATATTTCATGTAGAAGGAGCATGATCACAATAAAACCATGTAATCGGGGAATAATATTTATAAGTATACATAAAGCATAATATGCTAATTAGACCGGAGAGCCAAACGACCTTCCGGACGAAGCTGGAGCTGCGAGGGCTGAGGCCAGCCTCCATGGCTGCGAGGGCCCGAGCCCCTTGCACGAATTTTGTGCATCAGGCCTCTCGTATCATTATAAATATTGTCTCTGAGAGCTTTTTATATTGAATATCTAGACCTGTAGCAACCTTGTCAATCAGTCTGTAGCATTGAACTGTTTGGTTGTACTTTTTCTGTCTCTCTCCCGTTAGTGTGGAATTGATCTCATTGCTAAAGCCCCTAATTGCCCACCTTTATTCTCTTCGAGTAGTTATTTCTACTTCATCCAATTCATTTTAGCAGTCTAATTTGTTAAATGGTTTCTGAATCTACTGTGTGAGAGGGACCTGTTTATGTAAAAAAATACAGAAAAAAAATCACAGAAGTAAGAGACCTTGACTCAGTTGATATGTTCACTAACTATAGCAGGCTCCCCATGCAGCTGAACATGGCCTACATGCAGAGGGGCTGGTACATCAACCACACTGCTTCTCCCAGAGAACTGTGTTATATTTTGTTCCATTACTCCTTTCCATGTCTATGACTCCACGTTCCCTGACTTCACTTCCTGATCTGTTATTATTCCTCCTGGTCCCTTACCTTATTGAGAAGCAAAAGCCACATCTGCCCCCTGGATTAGTCAATTCAGAGTTTTAACTAAACTCTTATAGATCTTAATTTCATGTATATGTGTTCCAAACTCTACGCCTTTATCCTCATAGCTTAAGATGATAGAGCTCCTTATAAAGAAATGACCTTCACATACCTTAACACCCAGTTCCTCCAAACTGAGGAGTGGTGTGTATGGGCAAATTTTTTCCCCCCAATCTAGCTACATGATTTGTGAGGGTCACATTCCATCTATGTTTCATTTTTTTAAAGAACAGCAGACATGACATACTATCACACAGGAAGAAAGATCACAAACCCAAAGTTGGAATTAGCATTAGAGAAAATGAAATGAAAACTTCTTCCATTTTTCAGATGAAGAAACTATTATAATATTAGTGATACTTAAGATTTATGGTCATGAACACCATTGAGAATAGGATGAATCTGTAAACTCTTTAGAAGAAAGTGTATGTACGTATTAAATTTTCAGAGATCTTAGAGACCTAATAAAGCCATGTCCTCAGATTATGAAACTTGAAGAGGGCAATGTATCTAGACTCAGTACAATTGGTATATGGATCATTTATTTTGGAATTCAGTGTAATTGTCTTATACCCATATTGCATTTTTCTCTAGTATTTCCTATCACATTTCATTAATGTTTACAGAAAATAGACACAAATACAAACACTGGCAGGAAATGTATCCAACATGAGCCACATCAAATAAATAATATCTGTGACTTGTCACAATTTGAGGTTATTTCATGAGTTTCTATAAAAGACTATGTTAAATATTAAGTTCAATAGGCTGTTATTTTTTAAGGTTTTTATGTAAATATATTTGCCAATCAGAAATAGAACATTTACCACATGAAGAATCCTAATACTTGATATATAAATAAAATCTTCCTACTTATGTCTCAGCAGAAAGGAGAAAGAACTCTATGAATTTGACTTCTTATCCTGCTACATCTGAAAGTGAAAGACTCTCCGGTTATTTTCTGTTTTCAAATTGATGAAGAACAAACTAGAAAAAGAAAGCAGCCTGTCTTGCTTGAGTGACAAATGATCTTGAATGTGAAATATTATTATAGATGTATTCAATCACAAAATAAAGCTATTATAATTAATCAGGAAAATATAACAGATCTGTTGATGATAGATAAGGAAAGACTTGGGTTCAGAAAACTACCAGATTCAAATCCAACAAAGTGAGGCTTAAAATGAGGCCTCAAATATAAATATTTCAGATGGCTTAATATCCTTCTATAAAAAAATCCTATTAAATCCATAATAAGAATATATAACGTTTCATCAGCGTTGACAGACTTCGGCCAAGGATTGCAGAAAGAGTCTGCAGGACAAATAAATGAGTATATATCACCTTGTCAGAAAGCTATTGATCAAGGCCCTGAATGTGTTTTCCCTGTCATGTTCAACAAAAGAGCCAGAAGATGCCAAGACCTCAGGCATTGCAGTGATGGAGAATTTGTTTAAGCAGTTCATGAGATAGAGTCAAGGGCTAGGTCCATTTCTCAGTGGTCAGAAAGCTAGTTATGAAAACTCATGCACATACCCAAGGCCCCAGGGAGATATTGACTTGGTTTGAACTATTTGTTTGTTTGAACTATAAGGCTTTTTTATATATAAGAAATATAGTTTCATTTATTTACAAATTACCTAACCTTCTAAACTTGTTGCTGTTATTTCTGTTGATTTCTTATTGCTCAAATAGATTCTGTGAATCATTTACTTTTGCCATGGATGAACCACTGAATTACAGTTTTTCCTTTTTTTAAAATTAAATTTATTGGGGTGGCACTCGTTAGCAAAATTATATAGGTTTTGAGTGTACATTTCTATGGTACATGATCTGTATATTGTATTGTTTGCCCACCATCCAAAGTCAAATCATCTTCTGTCAATGAAGCTTTTTATCATCAGAGAAAATTTGCCATGATCCTTGATCTAAATGTGAGTAAAAGATAAAACATTCAGGATTAAAATAAAAATAGCAATATTAAAGTAGGCAAATTCAGAAAGCATTATGTCATTAATTTCAGCTTGGGATTTTAAAGAGGAAAAAGTTATATCTCCAATTATGAGATAGTTCACTGAAAGGACTTGGGGAACTCATAGACTGAAAGCCAAAGGGTGGGTTATATGTTGTGCTTGTGCTGCTTTCTATGGTATGTGAGAGAACCGAAACTCAAACAAGTTTCACAAAGCACAAGTCATAAAAAAGAAAACCATGGAGATAGTCATCAGACACAACTAGAGCCAGAAATTCAGAATATTTGATGTGGATCATTCTCTCTTCTACACATTACTCAGAGAAAGAAATTAATAGTCCATTCAATAAAAAATAAAAATATTATCAAAAAAAAAGAGAAACAAATAAAGGCTATGACTCAAACCAGTTTCAGAATCAAGTAGAAAATAAAGATGGATGCACTGAATGACCATGAAAATCCCATCCACTCCTAAGAATGCATGGTATTCTGAAAGTTTTGGAATTACTTAGAATATCGGTTTATTCCTATTCAAATAAATTCTATTTATTAATAATATTATTATATTCCTCACTTTCTCTAAAATAAATATTTAAGAAGCAGTAATAATAAATTCGATAACAGCATAAGGTTTATGGTCACAGTGTCCTGGGTTCAAATTCCATCAAATAGTAACCAGTTGTGTGAACTTACACAATGTGTTTCTGATCCTCAGGTTTCTAATTTATAAAATGAGAATAATAAGAGCATTCACATCATAAATTTTGATGGTGAAAGGAGTTCGTGCAAGCAAAAACTTACTACTGCTCAGCCTGTGTTGCTCAGTGGTTGAGTGTTGACCTATAAAGCAAGAGGTCACCATTTGATTCCTGATCAGGGCACATGCCTGGGTTGTGGGCTCGATCCCCAGTAGGAGGTGTATAGGAGGCAACTGATCAATGATTCTCTCTCATCACCTCTCTCTCTCTCTCTCTCTCTCTCTCTCTCTCTCTCTCTCTCTCTCTCTCTTCCCCTTCCTCTCTGAAATCAATAAAATTCTATTAAAAAATAAAAACAATAAAAACTACAGTACCTGGCATATAGAGGGAACTCAAATACTATTACTACTATTGCAGCTGCTGTCACTATTACTCCTACTGCAATAGTAATTTTGCCATCTCCTTACATATAACCACCTGTCACCATTCCATAAGATTAAATGCATAATAGCAGGAAAAATTACATATTGCAAGTTTTTTATTAGTATTTCCAAGAGTAATAATTCTACCCTCTGTTGTTTGGTAGATATTACTATCCTCTTTCATTGATTGATAGACCACAGTCCTGAATTATTACAATCAAGTTTCTTTGGTTCTTGTCCTTTCTTGTCATTTTTTCATGTTTAAAGGTAAATTAACAAAGAAAGCAGCATGGTACCGAAAGGTCTGTTTGTTTTTAAAATAATTTATCAAGCGTCAAATAGCAATTCCTAATATGTCAGTAGGAAAGATAACCCATATTTACATAGTACTTTCAATTTTCCCATTTGACCTCCACTATAATCCTGGGAATTATGATTAATACCACCACTTCATAAATAAAACAGCTGAACCTGTACATGGTGCATGCATTTGCCATCTGAATTCTCAGAAAGTGGTTGAGCCAACAGTTGATTGTGAATCTTAGGACCACAGATGCTGTTCTTCCTACTGTACTCACTCCTGTGCAATCTGTTAGTCTAGTTAATCAAGAGTTAACCATAATTCACAACTCACCTCATCTCTCTCAATGTACATTTAAAAGGTTTAGTCAATGCCCTCATTGGAGTCTGACAATTCTCTTTCCTTCCTCTTCTAAGCAGCTCAAGAACACAAATTGAAGCTCTCATTGTCCATCTAGAAAGGAGCTACCAATTACCCAACTGCAATAGCAAGATTTCTGGTATTAGAAAGCCAAAGGGGATTTAAGGTTTTAAGGAGCCTTGACTGAGAATAGTTTAGAAAAATAGATCTAAAGCGTTTTCCTTTGCAAGGGGTAGTCCTGTGGCTTTTTTGAGGATCTGGGATTAAGGCCTCAATGTTAGCATGGGAAGTTGAAGTAGAGAAGAGTAGCCATTCCCAATTTTTACAAAGTATTGTGGCTTATACTATGCAAATAAAACTCAAATGGAAAAGATTGATGTATTCATTCTTCCAAGTACTTGTGTATATTGTTGGCTATAAGATTAGAACAAATATGGGGGCTCCCCGTGCCATTCAATGACTTATTGATCCTTTCTGCTTCACAGATAGAGGTTAAGATCTGGGAAAAAAACAGGAGAAAGATGTCTAAAGTCTGACCATGCCATAATAAATACATTCTCATACAGAGAGTATGTTCGATTAATGGATGGCTTTACTTTTTTATTTTTTCTTTCTCATGATAAGTACTTCCCTTTAGCTGAGTACACTCTGTTAAAGAGGAATATTTGATTCTTTCAGGAATTAGCATGTTTTCTTAAGTGGTTACTAAAGTGCCACTAATGTCCCAAAACAGATAACATATACACTTTGCAAATTTCTACTCTAAACATATATATATTTTTTCACTAATGGATGTTCATATATGTTGCTTTTTGAAATGCAAGCTGCCTGGCCTTCAAGAGCATGATCATTCCTTTCAAGATGCTACTGTATTTTCTTTCTTTTTTTTTCTATTACAAAGCTTATCTTGGGATCTTGGGTAAAACTATTTTCTTTTTATTACCATGGGTGTCTTAGGAATTGAACAGTTTTGATATATAGTTTGTTTTCTCCAGGTCACACCTTCTTGGTGCTTCAAAATGAGCAAAACGAACAAACAAACAAAAACCATTTCTAACTCTATTTCTTTGACTCTTGTCCCTACACATTCGTGTGAACACTGCAGCAACCTCCAAACTCTCCCTAATTTATACCTGGAAGTCTTCTTGTAAGGAGGATAGACGAAATTGGGAGATGGGCTGTGTCCTTACAGTGGCAAGCAAGTGGGCCATGGGCACTTTTACTGTCACTTTTTAATGCTGATATGTCTGTTATAATACATGTTTCTGCAATGTCATGGGGCTGGGGACACTGCTTCTTTCTAAATAATAAGCATAGAGAGACCTTGGTTCCTGGATTATCTGACTCTCTATTCCAGGGGTCCTCAAACTTTTTAGACAGGGAGCCAGTTCACTGTCCCTCAGACCATTGGAGGGCCGGACTATAGTTTTTTAAAAAAAACTATGAACAAATTCTATGTGCACTGCGGGCCCGGGACTAGTCGGCTGCTAAGCAGGACAGGCAGCGGCACCCGGCGGGCCAGATAAATGTCCTCGGAGGGCCGCATGTGGCCCACGGGCCGTAGTTTGAGGACCCCTGCTCTATTCAGACCATCATCTCCATAATCTTGTCATGAAAACTACTTAATGCTCCTCACAGTGTCAAAATCTCTTGCCTCTGGGTTTCCTGTCTCTACCCAGAGCACTCCTCCCCTGGCCCTTTATTTGCAGCCATTGAGTCATCTGGTATATGGGGTGCTACAATATCCGTACGAGTAAAATTTGCTGCATCTAAAACCTGAGGAGCACTATGATGTGTTTTGCTTCCATTGTGGAAGAAGATGAGATTTGTAATAATGTGTCCTTCATTTTGGAGCAATGTCCTAGCACACCACAAATTATTTAACTCCTAAAATAAAGTCACTGATGTGAAATGCCCTTCAATCTGAGTAGAGTTACTTGCCCCTCTGGAGCACATGTACATTACTAACCTCTCCAATACACTATCTTTTCTTGAACATCCAGTGATATTGCACAATGTCATCAATGTAGGGCACTATGTAGTGTTCTGGGCAAAAGATGACCAAGGTCTTTGGGGACTATTTTATGACAGAGTTATAATATAGAGCAATAAAGTTAGCAAAACCCTTGAGAAAAGACTATAAATTAGGCCTATTATTCATTTTGTATGAATGAGTTCCCTTACTGACAGGTATGGGAAATTCCAGATTAATGGCCTTAATGCATACCTACTGAGTTTATATTAATCTGCTCTAGCAAAGACATTACACATTATCACTGCAAATGGAATTGAGGCCACTACTTGGTTGAGTTTGTGGTAGTCCACTATTTTTTTTCAGAATATGGGCCAGACTAGTGGAATAAAATGACATATAATGGGAAGCACCACTGCAGAATCCATTAAATTATTAAGGATGGCTCTAATTTCTGCCACCCCACTCCCTATTCTGTTTGAATTTTCTATCTTGACTAGGTTTGAGGACCAGTTTAAGAGGCTGTCAATAAATTTTCCTTTAGGAAAATTACTTATTTTTAACTTCACAAATATCATTATAAAAAGAAATGTAGAGTCAGGCCTTGTAAAAGGTGAGTTGGGTCTTTTTTTTTTTTTTTTTCCAAGAGAGTGGCTTTGGATCATCTTTAAGAAAGAATGAAGGAGAAAGAATGAGCCTTTTTTTTCCTTTTTTTTTTTTTTTTTTACCAGTTCATTGAATCAGGAAACTTTAGAAATCCAACTAAATCAATATAACTGTTTCCATACCCTATCTTTGAATCCTCTTTTCCAACCTGTGTCATTACCTTGACACAGAAGATCTAGCAAGTTTGAACTTTGAAATTTTTCTGGAGCCCTGCTACTCTTAATATTAAATACTAAGCTTATTTCTGGCCTTTTTCTGCTCTCTGGCTATAAGAAATTAGAGTCACTTAAATGCCATTGCAGAGTCCTCTGTCACTCAAGCCTATTATTAAATTGCTAATTAATTACTCTCAGCCTTTCATTTTCTTTTTAGCCAATCACCCAGTGGCCCTGCTTATTATCACTTGCAATGACAAAACTAACATTTTTCCTAGATTGCCATCAACTCATCTAATGTAAAATATGCTTGCTGGAGGTGCTGAGTCAATCGTTTCAAATTTGGCTTGCAGACAGAATCATCGTATCCTTAAACATTTAGTAAAATGCCCTATTGTCCCCAGGACAGGCTCAACATTGTTCCAGATGTCAAAATGAAACAGTGAACATATTGCTTTTAAAAATTATCAAGTAGTTTCAGATAATATAAAGCAAAAGGTTAATGGACTGTTAAGAATTCTTATTGTCTATAAGATGGTGAACTTATTTCATATAAGATGTTCTTCATGACTGATCTTTGATGATATCTTAAAATCCATCTGCTAGCACCATTCCCCACATATATTCTACATAGGGATTCTGCCCCATACTTTCTCACCTCCAAATGCCATGTGCCCTGTACTGCTTAGGAGTCCCAGCCCATATTTATAAATTGTACATTTTTTATCTTGAAGTTGGCCCGACTTAAGGAATGGGAGCCTTTCCATTCTGAGGTCATGTATAAAGCTACTTACTCTACATTCCCCCAGTCAAACAGGGCTGGCTATCAGTAAGCTCTCCAAAAAGGGTGTATCAATGTCTATGATGCAAAAATAATAACTTTTATAAACAGCCAAACAGAAAATTAGATACGTTTCCAGATGCAAAGGAGAAAACAATATGCAGAAAATAGAAAGTAGTCAAAATATTAATGTGGAATTTTAAGTATATATACATATATTTTTTTTCATTTTGTATTTAATATTTGTATAATGATATTTATGAAGTTAAAAATAAGTAATCTACCTAAGTGAAGAGGAAACATATTAAATATTAGTTTCTTCCTTGTATGTGACAATGAAGAAAATAAATTGCCCCATTCTGAGTGATTTAGGTCTCCCTTCATCACTGGTCCAAGCTGACTTGTCAGGGACATGTTTTCAGATGGGATTCCCAGCATGGTTGTAATTTTATGCAACTGTTAACTATATTCCTAGAGCAAAAATGAATATAAATACTTTAGTGATAATATTTCAGTACTGTTCCACGGAGTGCTTTATATAACTTACTCCCAGAGGTGATGAAAACTAAGCAGATGATGCCTGCAAGGTCCTAAGCTTTGGGACCTTGGACTCTTAATTGCATGGACACACACTATTTTTTTCCCATCTTGGACAAAAAAGCAAAACAATTTCCTCCTCATGTTTACTGACTACCTGAGACAGGAATAGGGTGATCATTATTATTTAAACCAAGTCAGACAGGCAAAGACAAACACTGTATGATCTCACTTATTTGTAGAATTAAACAGACACACACACACACACACACACACACACACACACACACACACAAACACACAGGCTCATGGAAACAGAGAACAGGTTACCAGATGTGGGGGGTGGTAGATGGGGGAAATAGGCGAGGTGGTCAAAAGCTACAAACTTCCAGTTGTAAGATGAGAAAGTTCTGGGGATGTAATGCACAGCGTGAGGACTGTTCACAACACCATATTCTATATTTGAAAGTTGCTAAGAGAGTACATTTTACAAGTTCTCACCACACAAAAAATGAAACTACGTAAGGTGATGCATGTGTTAGCAGACCTTACTGTATAATCAATTTGTAATCAATAGAGACATAAAATCACTACACTGAATACCTTAAACTTACACATTGTTACATGTCAATTACATCTCAGTAAAGCTGGAAGACAAAACACAACACAAACCATCCTGCAATCCACCGCCATTATAGTTCATGATAGAAGAAGCATCCGAACAACAGAAAAGAAAAAGGATATATTCTCTGAATACAGGTGTCCCATTACTTACTTAAGGAAATAAACCACATTTGAAAATAACAATGAGACAACAATCAACACAGTGGGCCTGTGCACAAGCATGAAGCCCATACACTACTGAGGTAGAAGCAGGGTTGCTGAGTTCCCAAGATGAGAATGACACGACTGGAACTTGGGATCTGTAGACTTGTGTTTGAGATCAGACAAACTCTATAACACACCGGCAAGCTGCATATCTCGTTGAGCCCCACTTTTCTACCTTTAGAACTGATATAGCAAGGCAACAACCCTTTCTCCTAAGGAAAAGGATAAAAAGGTACCCCTGAGACTGAAGAGATTGGACTGTCAAAAGATATAAAATGCACTGAAATAACCAAGACTTCAGTTAAGTCAAATCAAATGAAGGTATTTTCTGAGCCAGAATTTCACCTTGAAAAAAAATCAACTTTTCAATCAAATCAATTCCGTATAAATGAAATGGCACTTATGTTGTACTTATAAGACCATTTTCATATTTCTAATTGCAAAAGTAGGGACTTTGACCCTCCGTAAAATGATCTCAGGATAATAACCATTATTTAAAACAGCAATTAAATGTTAATAATGATAGTTATACATTTTTATTTCTCTTATTTTATGCTTATAAGAACAATGTGAGGCAAGAACCACATATGGAGCCGAGGAAATAGACTTTCAGAGATTCTGTAATTGGTCCACTCTTGAACTATCAGGAAATAACAGAAAAGAATTTGAACCAAGGCCTGTCTTGCAAGCCTGGGCTTTTGATTTCTCCTTTAAAACATCTTGAACAGAGAGTATATTTGTATACCTTACCTAGCTGTGAGAATTCTTCCTAGGATCAGAAACTGGAGGTGGAAGGGAAAACTCTGGAACCAGAAACACCCAGGTTTGCATACCAGCTACATGAGCTTGAGTAATTGACTTACCTCTCAGAACCAAAGTTTCCTCCACTGTAAAATAAGGATAAAGACACTACCCTTGAAAGTTTGCATATGGATTATAAAGGAATATATGGAAACTAACACATTGCCCAGCACATATTCAGTGTTTTGCAAATAGCACTATGGTTTTTCCTATTACTATGAATGGGACCATTTGATTTCCTATGAGAATGACACAAGTGTCAGGGCTCTATCCCACACAGGTTTGCACATATACTCAGACTATGGATCAGTTTGTCTTCACATGTATGCAACATGGTATACAAGCACCATGCAGACGGGGAAGGATAACACAGGCACCACTGCTATTAATAGAGACAATAGCCCACATACTAGTATACAGCACTTACTACATGTCAATCATTGATATAAATGCTTGACACACATTCAAGCCATGCCAACCCTACGAGGCAGATGATATTATCTCATCATCCATGTTATAGATTAGAAATTACAGGAAAAAAAAAAACAAAAAACAACACATCAGAAACTTACCTATGTCAGGAGGCGATGAAGCCAGAACGTGAAGACCATTTGCCTCTAGATTCTATCAACATCATCATGTCATAGATGAGAAATTACAGAAAAAAGGTTAAATAACTTACCTATGTCAGGAGGGGATGAAGCCAAAACTTGAAGGCCATTTGCCTCTAGATTCTTGTGCTGCTAGGGTGACCTTAGGAACTGCAAGAGATAATGCAAGGAGGGGAGATTAATGGGATTGTAACACTTGAGTGAAATTGACTTTTATTTTTTAAGTGTAACACAAAACGAGGCAAACTAACCAGACACAAAACTAAACAGACATCGAATGTAGCATTACTCAGCCTTTTGTTATTGAAGTTCTCCTGTCTCTCTTCAGATTTGGTAAGTGTGTGTGTTTTGTGTAATAGTAGCAGTAGAACATACATAAGTAAACATATTTGACTCAGAAGATTCTGCTTAGTTTGATAATAATTAATTGTACAACCACAAAACCAGCCCACATTTACACAGCACACAGACATAGTTTCAATAACCTAAATATATTTACTCATGTCTAATCCTCATTCTATGTCTTTGAAAAAGGTGGCGATTATGCCTATTTCCAAACAAGGAAGTTGAATCTCAGTTTTGACATCTAAGTCAACCTGTTTCTGACTCTACACTGCACACGTTTTCTTTTATAAAGTAGGTATGTACTGCTTCTGTGTTCCCAACTGTGCTGGGCACTGGGCAGATGGAGATAAATAAGACTGCAGCCTTGAGTGTCCTCAAAGCCAGTGCAAGAAAATGACTATCAGACCTACAATCATGCAATACAATTCTTTAATTTTTGAGAGTGTGCCATGGAGGAAGAGTCTGGAATGAGGGTGAGAGGGTAGAGGATCAGGGAAATTCTGAAGAAGTTGACAATGGTTAAAATAGAGGGCTCAGGCACTCTGTCCCATGGCCCTCCCTGGACCTCCAACAGTGACACTTTTTTTTTTATCGAACAGCCAACTTCATCCTTGGGCTTTCGAGTGCACATTTAACTTGAGAGTTTACAGTATATTTTGTCTTGGTATGAAAGCTCTAAGTAAATGTTGGTTGAATACCAGTGCTGCTGTGCATTCTACACCTTTGAGTGCACCTCTGCAGGCACAAGAGTGTGCAGCACATGAAGAGGTATTTGTTACTTCCTTTAGAGCAGCCGTGGGCAAACTACGGCCCGCGGGCCGGATCCGGCCGTTCTATCCGGTTCTCTTGCTCTCCTCTCAGCTCCTTTACTTTGAATTTATATTAGTTCACACAAACACTCCATCCATACTTTTGTTCCGGCCCTCCGGTCCAGTTTAAGAACCCATTGTGGCCCTCGAGTCAAAAAGTTTGCCCACCCCTGCTTTAGTGCCTTTTTTATTCAACTGCATTCCAAGCAGTACCCTTTAAATTGCTGCAATTAGATTAAGAAATAACAAAAACACATTTCCTTTTATTCTTTACCAAAAAACAAAAAAACAAAAACACAATTCAAGGACAATTCACGTTTAACCACTATGGAGTTGGGTAGTGAATCACTAATTTCTAATGTCCACAGGGGCAATTGACTCTCATTTCTGACACATGTGGTGCTGTCCTATTGAAGTCTAACCAACCCTTAACTGACCAAATGATGGGTTGATTCTCATGCCCCCTACCTTTGACCCAGCCCATACACAGCAGAACTTTCCCCCATGGAGTGCATTTGATAAAACAAAAGAATCAAGTAAGAAGAAGCATCCTGGTGAGAACAAAATGTGCACAATGCCTGGTCCTAACCAAGCTGTGAAACTGAGAGACAAAGGGGGTAACACCTGGGCAGTGAGAGCCACTCAGAATCCAAATACATGAATATCAGCACACTGCTTTAGCTATGAAAAAACTTAACTTTTCAGGATACAACCCCACATACCCAAGACTTACCAATGCTTGAAATTTACTTATAATTACTTTTTTATTTCTTTCCCTAAGAGTTCCAGGTTACCCTCCTTGTGGATGACTTTAGCAATCAATAACTGGCTAATAATAGACCATTAAGTGGGAGGAGTTGGGTTTCAAGATACTTAATCCTCAGACAGGATAATCAGTTTCGGTAAAATCAAGAGTGGACACTACAGGGGCACCTGGAGTGTGGGATAACCCAAAGTTAGCTTTGGAGTCCAATAGGCCTGGGTTTAAACCCCAGCTCCCCTGCCTTGATCAACCCCTCTCTGTATCTCAATTAGTTTCTTCATACAATGCATTTGCAGAGTCATTGGGAACTTGGACTAGAACCATGGATATGAAAAATCCCAGCTCAATATTTTCCACTGCATCAGCGGCAGTAACTCAATAAACAGTGTTGTTCTCGTTGGCTATTCCTTAGTCATTTGACTGGCAGCAAAGATGGGTTTAAACTCTTCACTCTTTCTTTTTAATTTCTTTTTTAAAAATATGCTTCAAATATAGTTTACATTCAATTTTATTTTGTATTAATGATTCACTCTTTCTTTTTAAAAAAATATGTTTCAATTACAGTTTACATTCAATATTATTTTGTATTAGTGTCAGGTGTAGAGCATAGTGGTGAGACAATCATGTATTTTACAAATTGCTCCCCCTGATACTTCCAGTACCCAGCTGGCACCATACATAGTTATTACATAGGGATATAAACTACTCACTATTTAACCAATACATCAAAAATATAAACAAATCGCTAAGTGGTATCTCAGCTTCAGAATTTTGTCTTCAAAATCTAACCATGATATATTTTGTCAAATGCTCTCTGTAAAGACCTGCAAAACTTTGATAATCTAGAACTGTGGTTGGCAAACTGCAGCTCGTGAGCCACATGCGGCTCTTTGGCCCCTTGAGTGTGGCTCTTCCACAAAATACCAGTCTGGGCGAGTCTATTTTGAAGAAGTGGCGTTAGAAGAAGTTTAAAAAATTTGGCTCTCAAAAGAAATTTCAATCGTTGTACTGTTGATATTTGACTCTGTTGACTAATGAAATTTCTTTTGAGAGCCAAAAACCGACTTCTGCACATGGGCCACGAAGTTTCAATCCCACTGTACATGCACGCTCGCATGTGGTATTTTGTGGAAGAGCCACACTCAAGGGGACAAAGAGCCGCATGTGGCTCGCGAGCCGCAGTTTGCCGACCATGGCTCTAGAGCACTCCTGCACCTTCTTTCTTCAGGTGTGTATCTTTGCTTTCTTTCTCCACAAGGTGTGCAACCAGGGGAGTGGCAGGCAGGGGCAGCTCACCCCAAACTAACTCCCTGAACCTGTCTCAATGGCCCTTCTTTTGCCCCTGTAACTTGTTTCCTGAACCCACACAGCCCAGCTGGCTCATTTCTTCTGCCTCTATGACCTCCTTCTAAAAGGCTAAGGAAGGTCTCTGAGCAGCCCGCTCCTATCTTCTCTTAGAGTGTACATTTCTCTGTATGCAAAATAAACTTCCTTTTGCACTAGAGTTCTTGGCTCTGAATTCTTTCTTTGCTGAACTCAAGAACCTAGACCTGACATTGCCAGTAACAAAACAACCCAGAAGGGTTTAATGATGATGCTGTACCAAACAGAGAGGAACAGAATACAATATAGTAACATGATTGCAAGTAGAATTGCAGGTTAATAACATTGTATTTTACAACTTAATGGGGCATACACAGTCCCAGATTGGAAGTAAATGAATGATAGTACATAAATGCCTATCCTGGCATTTCATAAATAAATTATTATAACACTAATTGCAATTAAATTGCTGTTCTTCAGTATTACCCTATAATTACACAATACCTTGTTCAATGCCTGGCTCTTTCCTAAGATGTCATCAATAGAAGGACTTGACTTAGCTAAAATGGTCAGGGTAGTAGTTGCTCCACACAGTAACTACATACGAAAGCATTGTCTTTCTTGTTGATGCTTTGTTTGGTTTCTGTATCTATAGAAGAGGAAACTAGCACCATCACGAGTAGGGTGAGCCTGAGCCCCTCTTGAACTGTAAGAAACACCATCAGTTCTGATTTGGTCCTCTCTCTGGGATGGTGATTGTTGCTAAGGCTTGAAGGAAACTTTTAGGTCATCCAGTTTCACCTTCTTCTTTTCCTTGATATAGACTGATATCTTACTGGTCAGAAATGCTGCAACTGTGGGCGTGACTCTGGCTTTGTGAAAACCTCCACCAGGTTCATTTGGGGCCCAGTGTTCTTCCTTTGGGCTTCCAGCCTTTCTATGTGGGTTCAGCTCCATCAGTGTTTTTCCCCACATTTTCTCACACATGTGCTTGCTTATGGGGGTACCTGAGACCAGGCCCAGGATCCACTTTGTGTTCCCATACCTGCAATATAGTAGGTGCTCTAGAAATATTGTTAAAGAAAGCGGAGAACATCAAACCTGCTGCTGCTTAGGCCAATCACTAAACGCTAATGTGCGTTTATTTAACTTAACCAGCAAATACATACTTAGTATCTGCCTTGTGCAATAATCTCTAAGAAAAACACACACCAAATATTTAAGGTGTGATCGTTCCTTTCACGAAATTAAAGAATCATCTAGTTGAAAAAAAGGAAAAAGGAATGCAATGTTGAACTGACCAACCCACAGAAACACAATTTTCTAGGTGCAGCATTGAATTAAGATGTTATTCCTCACCAGAGCCCTAATAAACAATGTGCTATTATTTCTTCTTTTACTGATGCAGAAACTGAGGCACAGGTTAGAAAACATTGTCTCTCTGCAGGCAGGTTTAAATCCAGGCCACATGGCTCCAGAGCATACACATGTATATAAAAGTACACATAAGGGCATGTACTATATGACCATGTCAAAGGTTCAGAATTATCCAAAGTAAAACCGATAAATCGCTGAGGTAGTAATTAGTAAAACTTCCTGTGCACACACCAAAAAGACAGTTTGTAAACTGGGAACGCTCAAACCAAAACATGCAATGAGGCCCAGGGGTGTATTATTACAAAGCAGCTTACACAACGAGAAAGCAGCGACTGTTTATTCTTCACAGTGATTGGTTACGATGTTAGAATTCTCAGTGTTTTTCAGTGTTATCGCACATCGACCTTGGGAAACAGTTCAAGTTCTGCATACTAGTATGATTTCCAGAGGCACAAGCACGAAATGACCTAGGTCAAGTTAGTCTTGCAAAGTAAGCTAAATTAAGCTTTGTTTGTATGACTGCACTGGTTCTGTCTGCTCAGGGAGACTTCAAGGTTAGTCTCCGTTCGTTTCTGATTTTACCAACTGTCAAAATATAAATGCGATCAATTCAAAGGAGGGGAAGTCATTGGTAGTTAAGAATTAGAGAATGTTTCACAGATGGTGAGCGAAGTCTTTAAAGGTTGAGAAGACAGATATGGGCAAAGGGGAGGCGAGGAGGGGAGCAGGGTGGGAAAAGTCAGCATGGATGTGTGAGGGGGCATGGGGAGCAGGAGGAGGGGCCCCAGATAAACTGCAGGCAAAGATAAGGCTGGAAAGAAAACTGTGAAAGGCTTTGACTGTCAAATTAAAGATCTTCAGAAGTCTTGCCACCCAAGCACCTGACAAAGATTCTCTCCTTGACCAAACTCTAGTTAGGATCCTCTGAGCCCTTGACTAGGCATCAACTTTGGTCTATAAAGACTTGATCTGACACTAGCTGATTCCAATAGCTCAAGGCCATGTCCCTAGTGAGCGCCCTGTTAGAGTGTGTGTCTTGCAAAAACTCAAAACGTCTAAGCAATGCATTGTTTGCTCTACTCAACACCAGAGAGAGGGCTCTGTTTTTATCTAAAAAATAACAAGGATAAAGTAAGTGGCTTACTTTATGGTCATAGTATTGGTTTATTTTTTTACCATCTTAGACTGACACATTTCCAGAATTTTCTACAACAGCATATGTTATTTGTATTATTTAAAAAAATGATCCCAATGCAATTCACTTTCACACACTTATTAAACACACACACTGCCTAGTATTCTATTAGAATCTAGACGAGCGATTTTCAACTGATGTGCCAAAAGAATAAAAAAAAAACACACACAATACCTGACTGTTTAGTCGGAGGCACTGAACTCTTTTCCCTTAGATTTGTCAAATTAAAAAATGACAACAGGTAATACAACAATAGCTACCTGGTGTGAATGAATCAAAGTTACACCTATTTTTGTTTGTCAGATGGACAAAAAATGTTTTTTGGGATGCCGCAGAATTTTAGTAATTAGTTTATGTGCACCATGAGATGAAAAAGTTTGAAAATCACTGCTCTAAACTGTACACAGCACAATCATGTGATACCTGCTTTGAATGATCTCACAATTTCATGACAGAAAATAAATAGAAATACTTTTGAACTTAAGACCTAACATGCTCGTTCTCCTCAGGTTTGTTAGATCTTAAAATAAAGGCTCAATGGCAGGTAAATGCAACACCACTCCTTTTTCATGCACAACCACACCCATTCATTGTATCAGAGGATGGGAGGAGGTAGGGCCCAGCAGGAAATCAGACCTTGAGGGCTGCCCAGTTTTCCCTTTGCAGAGGTTTTATACAGTCTTTTTTGGTTGGTTTGTTTGAGGTATCTGTGATGTTAATGTCCAGCTGCTTTGACTAGTGGAGGCCCCAGGCTTTGTTTGGACCATGACAATGCTTGGTGGACATCTCATTTTGTCCCCCCCCCCCCCCCCCCCCGGCTCCATCCTAACTCTCATACATAAGAAATCAGTTATCCCTAAATGAAAGATGAAATCAATATCCATGTCAGGCACCACTGTTCTAGTTAATAAGGGATTTTGTTAAATTAGGAAGGTGGCTGGTAGAGTTGTTTTCAGTTCTTATTGACTAAGACTGACCACCCTTTTTGAAGAAAATAAGATAAGCCCTTATTTTCCAGTGTTTGGCCAGCCAGGCTGCTGTGTCTGCAGCGAGGGGCTGAGTTAGCAGACAATCGGATCTGGCCTTCTTGATCTAATCCAATTCAATTAACAATCCATTGTGATCAGCCTGATTGAGAAAGGCAGCTCTCGGCCTTCTGGAAGGCCCTGGAAATTCTCAATATCCTGGAAGAAATCAAAGGTCATGGCCATACAGAGATGGCGAAACAAGGGGGCTAACTGGATATCCTGGATAAACAAATATTTTAACCATTTTTGGTCAAAACTACTGTCATTAACAATAGCAATGATTGTGTGACAATAGATGTAATTTAGGAGGCCTTTCTGTCCCTGTCTATCAATGGTTGCTGCTGGGATTTAAAACTGGATTAGTCTCTTTCAAAAGGTCAATGGTCTTACCCACCATGATCTATCCCACTGGTACTTACTTATTCTAATATCACAGGTTCATCGGGTCTAGGGGACCCTGTGCCAGACAACCTGAGGTTCTTTTTGAAGGACCACCCATCACAGACACAAGCAGAATCAGTAGCTATTTATTAGTAAGATGTGGGGTCTATGATCGCTTTTGAAAACCCCTGTTGATATTCAAATTGTTATATGTAAGTGGTGGGGTGGAGCAGAGTGGGGAATGACTGATGGAACCACTACCAGATTTAAAAACAGTTTCTTGAACTATTTTCAGATATTGTGTAGCACCTTGGACAATAAGGCAAACCAGCATATAGGGAAAGTAGGGGCAGATTTCATGGTATTTACTGAGGTCCCAAAGCAAAGCAGTAGGTTTTATTTTGTTTTCTAGAAAATAATAAGCTTCTTAAAAACAAATGTCAAGATGCATCTTAGTGAACTAAAGGAAAAAGATAGTTTCCCCAAGTCAGTTGCTCTAACGGACCAGGTATAATATTATGCAACAGTATTTTCAGTATTTTGTGAGAAAGTAGAGTGGGCCTTACCATTTGCAACTGAGGAAACTGAGGCTAAGAAGTTAAATAAATCGCCCAAGGTCAAGCAGCTGTGGATTTTTAGTAGGACCCCACAAGCTTCCTGTGTTCATGGCTCCAATGAGGTAGGTCAGGAGCAAATAGAAGGGACTGAGGGCAACAAGCTGGAAAGCTGTGGCCTTGAACCCATTTTGTTTGGGTTGCTTCCAGCATGTACCCAGATCTTATGATTTGGAATAGAAGAAATTCACATATATGTGTGTTTATAGAAAGTGGGTGTATAGTTCATCCTAATGGCCTCTCCCTTGCTAATGAGACAGACCAGAGTTTGACACTTAGCATTTGTCTCCAAATCATTCTTATTTTCCCACTGTGAAAATGAACAGGGTGATCTGAATGTTTTCTGGTTCACTGTGTTGGGAGGGAATGGGATTGAACAGAATGAAGGGTGCTCCTGTAGCCATTGATGATAAAGAGCTGTCTTAAAGCCTGCATTTAACAGAGACAATATGATAAACTAGGCTTTGTATGTGGAAATGAAAGACCCAGATTTTCACATTATCCAGTGTTCTCTTGGGGTGGGGTGGAGGAGGGTGGGCAGAATAGAGACAAGTCAGCAGGGAGAGATCTTTTTTTTTTTTTTTTTTTTCTGCTTATCAAAATCACCCTAAGTGATGCAAATTACCAGAACAAACGAGTGGCCATATAATTAACAGTTTCTGCTTCTGACAGTGGCAGTCGCTTCGGAATAAACTTGTTATAGAGATAATGGCTCTAATCATTTCCAGTTGATCAGAAAAACAACTCTGAAGCTTTTATCTTTGGAGGGCCAGCTTCCAGTGAGAAAAAGGAAACAATATAGCTGAAGATTGTCTTTGATGGGGCTGAAGGCAGAAATCAATCACAGCTCTGGCTAGCCTACAAGCACTTGAAAGCTTAACTGGTGTTTCTACAGGGCTAGTTTTATACAAGATCCATCGGTTGTGGTTTCTGCATGTAACAGCCTGACTGTCTAGAAGAGAAGGTTTATAACCTTAACAGACCGGTGGTTTGTCAGGAAACACAGTACACGTTATATGGTGGAGGTCTGTCCTTGGCCACTAACAAGTATATAATCATATATACGTGTCTATGCTCCAGAATTAAGTGGGAGTGGGTTTGCATTCTATGGAGGCCATTTATTAGCTGTTCTTCTTTGTGTAAATTATTCAACCCTCTGAAGCTTAATTTAATCGTCTGTAAAATGAAGACATATCAGTTAACATACAGGACTTTTGTAAGGATGATGTTAGATAATGCAGGCAATTTTTAGGTTGTCATTTTGGATGATTTATGTCCAAATTTAATTCAAGATTACAACTTTGATACGCATAAGAAAATTGTAATTCATATAGATTTTCCTTAGAGATTATTTCAAAACTCATAGGATAGTCAGGATAGGAAAGAAAAAGTATGTTAAAGGTTTTCAGTTGATGAAAAAAAAAAATCAATGCAATCCAGAATATTGTCCATAGGACCAATCATATGTCAATGGGCATAATGGAAAATGGCTTGCACTTACTCTAACAGCTCATCTTTCAGCGTGATGCCTGCCAAAACATCACCCTAACTACTGAATCAGAAGCAGATTGACATAGAAATATAATTCATCCTTGTCTTCCAAAGATTGGCTAACAAATGAGAAATAGTGGATATATCTCTATTGCAGAGTTTGTCATTCAGAATATAAATATATATCTCCATTGTAGGGTATATAATTCAAAATATCATTCATAATATAAAAAGCCTTGCTTAATGCCATGTACATGGAGAGTAAAGTTTACTGACAAATTTATGTTTCAACCTGTTAAACACTCCTCTGCTAAGATGATTTTTTAAATACTCGTTTCCCTTAGAACACAGTTCATCTCTAGGCTTGTCAGATGGCCTTCCCCCAGCTCCTGATGGGCATTAAATCTGACTCGGTGTCCACATCGTAGCAGTCTGAGGTTCTGAGTCACAGTGAAAATAAAGGCAGCATACTACCCCTCATGTGGCACTTTACCCTAGAGGCCCTCAGAGCTGTACAGTCCCAAGCATCCCAATTAGAAATGGTGAGATGACATTTGCAGTACCTGGTCCAATTTAAGGATCCATCTTCTAAAAAGGGCCAGTGACACAAAGTGCAGGTCACACTGACAGAGAAAGACACAGACTCACCTATTCCTTTTTTCTTTATTTATTTTTAAACCTCACTTTCAGTCAAGGAGGAAATAAAAGGACTCAGTCGTGTGGTTGCACATCTCCAGGGCAAGGGGACAATCACTGTGACAGCTACAAAAAGTGCCTTGAGAAATTGCTGGAAATTGGTTTAAAAACTATCATCCAAGAAACCAGGCAGAGGAATGTTTGTTCCCCAAGTTGGCTGTTTCCATCTGGGGGCACTACAGAGCACCACCGTCTTCAAATTCAGGATCACGTTCCTCAGACACCCTCTGTTGTGTGATTAAGGTCATAACAACTCCTGAAACAATTGTATAGGGCTTTTTGTCCACCCACCTATCCCCTAAATAGTGATTAGACATCAAACCGTACCCAAGGCACAAAAGGATTGTGCTTTCTGGGAAGTATATTTGACTCAAAGTTCCTTCTGCCAGGGGGCGGGGGAGGGGGGAAGGGCTGACATGGCCCATCCTGAGGCCCCCTCTGGGCCAGGCAGTGTGGGGGGGGGGGGAGGGGGGCTGCACACACTTCCGCCGACGGGGCAGGCTGCCATGGCCCCTCCTGACACCCCTCCCTCTGGGCCGGGTGGTGCCAGAAACTGATCATTGTCAACAACCTTCATTGCTCTGAAAGGTGAGAGCTAGTTAGCTGAAGCAGCCTCCACCTCTGTTTCTCCTATGTAAATTTCTGTTATTGGAATTTCCTGCCTAAAGGTTATGGGCATATCCCATAGTCTCAATAAAAGGGATAGCAAGGCCAGAGCAGGTGGTAGTCCTCCCACTAGAGGTGGGCTCCCGCCTGGCCCCCAGTATTCCCAAATTAATACTTTTCCAAGTCTCTTTTCATTTGTGTGCGGCCTTCTCCAGAACCCGAACCCTGAACTGGAACCCTAAACCATGTGGGATGTGAAAGGGGTTCCCACAGGGTGGCAACGCGAGCCTGTGCACGCTACCACCAGGGGGGCCACCCTTGGTGGCAGCCTCATGCCTGGTGGCCCTAGTCCCCACCCCTGTCCCCGCCCACCAGATCCTGAGTGCACGCACCTTTGACCGGGAGTGACTGGGACACTGTTAGGACCAATTAGCATATTACCTCTTTATAGATATAGACTGCAAAATGAGAGGAGTGTTCAAGAAACCTCAGGAGGCCACGGGTAAGAAGTCAGAGGAAGAATTTACTCTGTTTTGTTGTTGTTGTTCCAAGTAATATTTTGAAATATCCTATGAAAAGCTTTTCTAAATGTTGCAGAATTTAGCAAGTCTTGAAATTTTTCAATTCCTTGAGGAGAAAAAAGGTCCATGTGATGACTGTTACTTTATTATCATAACCTTGTGCTAAAATAAAAATATACCTAGCTTATACTGTGCTAATAAAAATAAAATATTAAAAAGTGAACAGAAAACAATCACAAAAACTGAGATATTCTCAAAATGAAGAAATAGAAAAAGAAAGATGAATGGAAAAATAGACATGCCTCTGTCTTTTAGCTTTGGCTATCAAGACAATTTGAGGATTCTGAGGTTTCCCAAATGGCCCATTAAAAGACAATAACAACAAATGAACAAAACAAACAAAAAACCCCACCAATTATAACATTTTCCTAGACTAGAGTTTCAAGAGATTTTAACTGAATGAGAGTGAGCATATGGCTAGAAGTACTACATGCTCAGAATCAATTCCTGGTTTTGAGTACTCGATTCTGAACTACCTATATGGGTAACATTTCTTTTACATGTTAAACCTGTTTTTCCATCTGTAAATTTTGAATAAAATAATAGTAATAACTGTGTAGAATTATGTGAGAGAATGCAAATAAATACATTTGTTTAAATTTTGATGTATAAGTACTCAATAAATGTTACCTAATAAATAGTATCAATATTATCATTTAATTGCCTCAAATAGTAAATTGATATATCAGACGTGGTTTTATAATAGAGATTGGTAAAAAACCAACAAACTAGAATCTACTTCAATCAGTTTCTACTGTCATTATTCTAGATTAACCTGCAGCCAAGATTTGGGCAAAAGGGCTCAAATGCTTGAACTGAAAAAGATTAACCAGAAGCACTGAAAGACTATGAAAAGAGATCCAAGGGAAAAACTAAGAGAGCCAGAAAGAAGGGCCTCCCAAGGAGAAAAACTGCCTAAGTAGAAGCTCCATCAATGAGCCAAAGAATACTCAGGGATTAATTAAACTCTCCAATAGCAGAAGACACTGATTCTAGCATTCTTGAACCCAAAAGCCCATATAGACCACTGGCACTTGTCTCAGCAGGAGAGGCAAATGCTTCATGAATATACAAAGCACCAGACCCACACAAAGGAGGCACATTCTTAGGCATTGATTCTGCCCATACATGCAAATATATATACTTAAGGCAAATAGAAATACACACAATGTCCATTAGGATTGGGATATGTGCCTGAATCAACACTCAGAACTCTCAAAGTATGCAAAACACTGTAAAAATGATAAATAATTAACCCTTATAACTAATAATGCCATGTTGAGGAAACCCTTTCTTAGTATTCTATGTTCTCTATTGGCATATCATTAATCCCATTAACAGTTAATGGGTACAATTAGGATCAGAGGACAATCATTAGAATTAAAGGTATTTATTTATTTATTTATTTATTTATTTATTTATTTAAACTAGCTAATCTCCAAACATGACCTCTCAAGGAACCTTGCCTTTTAATGTCCACTCTGTGATTCTCTTCACTTGAAACTTGACCAGTCCTACAACTTGCTTATAACCAATGATATATGGCAAAAGACATACCTATGAGTTTCAAGGCTAGGTCATAAGACTTTTTTTCATCTGGTGTCTTGGTTTTCATAAATTGCTTCTTCTATAGCCTCTAGGAAAGAAGTATGAATATCCTGAGATCAATACACTGTGAAAAAGCTCAAGCCAGTTACACAGAGAAGCTGTATGGAGAGATGCCCCACCAGTCAACAGCTGTCCCACCCACTCCACATGAGACTCCAGGCCTGTGAGATAAGAAGTTTGGTCTTCACTTCAGTAGTCTTCAGATAACTGCAGCTGCTTCATTGGACACCCCAAGTATGAACCACCCTGGTGATCCCAGTCGACCCACCTTTGATAAATTACATAACATCTTCCTGCCTAAGTTTTCTATTCTCTAAAGTGGAGTTAATGGTAGTCCCTACTCTTAGCACTATAGAGAAGATAATTTGATAATAATGGATACTGTTTTATAAAAGGAAATGCAGATCTACAGAATGAAAAGAAAGTGAAAGAAAAGGTATATAAGACTCTAAAATTACTTCCTCACTCAAAGGCCCTAAGAGAAATTGGAATAAATAATTACTATGGTTAAGGACGTTTACTAAAGGACCTATTTCTTATTTTCTGAACTTCACTGAAAATATTGTAAGCAAGAAAAATGTAAATAAAAAAAACAACAACACCAACAGCATCTTCCAAGAACCTATGCCTCAGAGACCATCAGTAGAATAACAATTCTTTTTGGTAAGTTGTGTGTGTGTATATGTGTACATGTGTGCATGTGTGTGGTTGTGTACATGTGTTTAAAGATAATGAATTCTTCCAAGAGGTTTTTTTTGTTTATGCCATAGGACAGTGCCTTAAATTGTCATCAGAATGGTCTCAAATGAATCCAGACCTCCTAATTCCACCCACATTCTTCTGTTCCTAAGCCAGAGAGTATTTAAAACATCAGGATTAAAGGACTGCACAATCTCACAGGCAGGGTCCTTGGAACTGGGCCTCACAGTGAGGTGATCTTCAGAAAAATCCCTGTCAGCAGCACACCCTGTTCTCTGACACCTCCAATTAAACTTGAGCCACTCCAGTTTGGAACAGGCTTAGGTAAATTTCCTCATAATTGCAGCTGGGATTAAAATTCCAACTGTTATTAAAAAGGGGAAGGGGTTGATATGGGGAATCAGAAGGTTTCAGCTGAGATAGGGATCAGGAGACCCTCAAGTCATCAGCACCACTTGCACGTGAGTTCCTGAGACAGATGGCAGAGTTAACTTATCACACAATTCTCATATGCTAGCACACTACCTGATATATAAATGTCTAGTAAATACTGATTAAAGGAATGAATAAATACATTTGTACTTAATTATTTCTGTCTTATATTCTGGGTTCATTTTTACACCTAGATGAGCCTTCTTACGTATCTGATTTCCCATCCGTAATGTAAACCCATGAGGACAGAAAATAACAAATATAGTAATATGAGTAGTTGCCACTTATTAAATCCTTACTCCTGGTAACAGGCCTCATGGGAGACACAGATCACATATGAATAGGGTCCTCTCTGTAAATCCATACTAAGCTGGTCTACACTCAGGCCTGTGCTGTCTCTGGTCTTCTTTTACTATTTATCTCAAATATCATCCATATAAAAGTCATTAAAATTGTGTTTATCCTTCAAGGCCCTATTCAAATGCCACCTCCTCCATGAAGTGTTCCAATATCTCTATCCTCTTTACTCTTTACTGTTAGCTCTTATGTAAAACCTTGTCCATTCTACTTTTTGGTCCTTAACCCCGTTGCAAGATTTTGTATTTACATGTTGTCTCTTCCTCCAGGCCATAAGGTTTTCTGGAGTGGATTCCATGTCTTATCTTTCCGACTCTTCCAATAAAACTAGCAAAAAGCCTTGCACACAATCAGTGCTTATAAGGTTTGTGGTGACTTTCATCAACAATCTAAAGCTCTTAGCTGTAATTTGTCTGCTCTTTGCTCTGAGAAACTGCAGCAGCTCTTTTCATAATTTCATGTGACTGCCTCTGTTGATTTCTGACTGGTTTTCACTCCCTATATATAGCTCTTTCAAAAAAATTAGCCTCCTCCAAAGCTAGAGACACTGTATTGTCTTCCTTCTTGAAAGCACCCCACAGGAGAGCCTAGTGAGATTCCTATAATAGATATTGTGCTTTGCAGTTTAGATAGCAGCTAAGAACACATGTGCTTCAAGTGTCAGAAACTCAAATCACATTGTCTTGAGCAAAAATGGGAATGCAATTACTTCCATATAAGGTCATATCAAGAGTAGAACTCCAGTTTGAGGTGTGATCCATGGGATCAAGGGATTTCATCAGATTCCTGATGTCCTATTCCTCTAGCTTCTGCTTTCCTGTGTGTAGTTTCACATAAGGGGGTCTCTCCACATGAAAGCTCTAGAGGCTCAAACCATAGGACCAATGGGCTACTATAAATCAGAGGTTCCTATAGCTCCCTCCTTGAGTTTGATTCATTTGCTAGGAGGGCTCATAAAATTCAGGAACCTGTTTCCTCATTAGCTTATAACTCAGGAATAGCCAGATGGAAGAGATACATAGAGCAAAGCATGGGGAAAGGGTATGGAGTTTCCAGGTCTTCTCAAATCAGACCACTCTTCTTGAATCTCAAGTTCACCAACCCTGAAACTCATACACCTGGTCCTTTTGGATTTTTATGGAGGAAATCATTAGCCATTGGCACCTGATTTAACCTCCAGCCCCTCACTTATTCCTTGGAGTAAAGTTTCAACCCTCTAATCACAAGTTTGGCTCCAGTGGCAAACCGACCCACACCTTTAGGTGCTTTGTGAAAGTCATCTCATTAACATAACAAAAGACATATTTATGGTTCTCATTACTTAGAAAATTCCAAGAGTTTTATGAATTATATATTTTTTAGTATAAATCAGAACATAACAGAAACATTGACACATTTGGGGACACATTTGGGATAGATTTCATGTTTCCTATCTTGTTTACAGAGATGGTTCTGGGCATGTACATTTAGCAAAACATTTCTATTGCACACATTGAACACAGGTATTTATTGTACGTCATTTGTATCTCAATAAAGCCAATAAAAATGAAGGCAGAATAAAGAACTTTCCAGAAATACAAATGCTAAAAGAATTCACCAATAGCAGAACTATACTGTAAGAAGTATAGCAAGATGAATCTAATCTATGTAGGAAAAAATTCTATGACTTAGAATTCTCATTGATAGTTAGATTTTATGGCACAGGAAAAAAGAGACTAAAAGAAAAAGGTATTTTTAAAAGCCAAGATTTATAGATGCTATCATTCAACTCATTCCAACACAGCTTTAAAATAGCCTGTGAGAATCAAAGGAAAATTTATTATCCTTTATTTATTTAATGATTACATGTAGTTTAACTGAAAACAATGATATTAATATTCTGACCCAGAGCAGGTGGGAAAATGCCTTGTCTGGGCCTAGAGAATGACCCCTAAAGAATTGCCCTAACTGGTTTGGCTCAGTGGATAGAGCATCGGCCTGCGGACTGAAAGGTCCCAGGTTTGATTCCAGTCAAGGGCATGTACCTTGGTTGCGGGCACCTCCCCAGTAGGAGGTGTGCAGAAGGCAGCTGATCAATGTTTCTCTTTCATCAATGTTTCTAACTCTCTATCCCTCTCCCTTCCTCTCTGTAAAAAAATCAATATATATATATATATATATATATATATATATATATATATATATATATTTTTTTTTTTTTAAAGAATACCCTTGCAACTAGCTAGCATTCCATAACCTAAGTCCCAAGTAGAGTAAACAGAAGTGTTTCAGATGTACTCTAATACCCATGGCAATCTATTCTAGAAATGCCAGCAGAATCCTAGGAGGAAGAAGGTCGTCTTTCATGTAGATGCATAGAATTACTATGGCTCTGGGTAACTGGTCCATTTTCTACCAGAATTCAGACCATGGCTGTTGATGTAAGGAGAAAATTCATCTTTGCAGGGGAAGGCCATACAAAAACCGGGTTGATAAAACATCAAGGACCTTGCCATCTAGGCCAGGAATCAGAAACTACATCTGGAAAATCAAGTCTAGTGTGAAGAAACCAACAGGAAAATGCTCATAGATGGACAAAACCAAGGGGATAGGAAGATGAGGTTGAGAAGGCTGTCAAATCCTGGATACATTTATATCCAGACCACACAAAAGACACAACTAATGCCAGATCATGAGTCATTACAGACCCCATGAACTAGCACTCTAGAAGTGCTAATTAAATTCCTGCAGCTGCTCTGGAATGTCTCAAGAATTAGGGCCAACCAGAAGGTAGAAACCCTTAGTCAATTTTAGATGAAAGGGGGTGAGTGAAGTAGAGGCTATTTCAATGTTCTTTATCTTTTTTAGTATTTATTTATTTATTTATTTATTTATTTATTTATTTATTTATTTAAATTTTATCTTTATTGTTGAAAGTATTACAGATGTCCCTTTTTCCCCCATTGACCACCTCCAACAAACTTAAATGCAAATATGCTTCAATGTTCTTTATGACCAAGTTGATGGAGCTACTTAATCGGTGGATCTATTCTCACTCCCTCCTAGTTGAGTGCCTACTTATGGATCAGGCACATTATTCTGTGATTTAATTATTCCATTAATTCTAAGCCACTACACCATTATGATCTGTATTGCAAAAGAAAAAAACCCATAGAAGTGAACTATCCAAGGTCACAAAACTAAGACAAGGCCAGAGTCATAATACAAAGCTGAAGTTGCCAATTCTAGACCCTGCACTTTTAGCCACTATGTCATAGTGACCCCTGTACTTGTTGGCACTCTTTTGGTTGGGTTCAGGGACACACATCAGCTCACCAGCCCTAAGGGCATAGTAAATCCTCTAATGACCATTATTTCAAACCACAACAAAAGTACTGTCTTTTCCTTTAATACACAAGAACACTTTATTGATGGACTGGACACATTTCCTCAAGAACTGAAGTTCAATGAATACCCCCTAAAACCCAAAACCTTTGTCTTCAGCACATGAGATTAGTATTATTTTCTCCTCATCCCATGAACTAAAAGAGGCATGAGGTAAATAGTAAATTGGAAAAGTTGGAAGAAGTGAAGAATATCAACCATTTAGAAGTCAAGAGTAATTTGTAAAGTTATATTAGATTGAATTTATTGTGCCTACTTTGAAATGCGCCATAAACCTCTTAAACATTGAAATCAGCATAATGGTGTTGTGATATTGCGATGAACTGTACATTTCATCCAATAAACAAGTTCCAGGTACAGAAAAATTTGTTTAATTTTATTATGGATTTTTTATTATATTTCAAACAGATCAGAGTTAGATAAATTATTTAGTGAAAGAGATATGAATCCACCACCCCCTGCATGCAAACCAAATTTGATTCAAGTAAATGTATTTTTGATAAATGACTTGTGCCTGCATGATTTATCAAGGTAATGTGGAATGGCCCTAAAACAGCATGAAATTGGGCCTGTTTTACATTTGGTCCTTCTGTTGCAGACTAAGAATAGAGTAGCAGAAAATGTAATTCATTTCCATGAGGAAGATAAAAAAAAACAACTGGTATTGTTAAACTGTCTCAACAGAGAACAAAACAAAAGCAATAAACATAAAATTTGCTTGAATCTACAATCATGGAAATAATCTTTGATTGCCAAAGAAAGAAGAAACGTAAGTAGAGCTAACTGAGCTTATTAAACCATAACACAAAGTGCTTTCTTACTTGATAGACTTGAAGAGGCCAAAGTCAGCTTAGAGTTAGACGCCACCAACACACTATGGGATTTGGAATCATAGGAACTTACTACATCTCAAAAGACTGCGATTATTTGCCTGAGCCACACAGTCAAGAGATAATTAGAATCAGGAATTGATAATGAATTAGATAGAGGGAGGAAGGGGTGGTACAAAGGTATCAAGGAGGTCTCCAAGTTTGTTCAGCATCACAAAGATTTAGAGCTCCAAAACTAACACTGAAAACAAACCAGTTTTTAGGAACACTGACCCAGCTTTTACTTCTGAATTTGTTGCAATTAAATCATGCAATACCTTGGCTTCTTTCACTTAGCACAATATTTTCAGTGTCTATTCATATTGTAGCCTGTATCACTACTTTTCTGGCAGAGCAATATTCCACTGTATGGATATATCACATTTTGTTTATCTATTATCAGCTGATAAGCATTTGGGTTGTTCAGCTTCATGGTGATTTGAATAATGCTACCATGGACATTTGTTTATGGGAGTTTGTGTAAGTTCTCAACTATCTTGGATTTCTAAATAGGAGTGGAATGTTTGGGTCCTATAATAACTTTATTTTTAACTTTTTGCTTTTTATGCATGTCTTAACATGTGCCAGTCCTTTAGATAAGTGCTTTCTTATGACAATGAAAAAGCCAAGGGAAAATTGTAACCCTGAAACTTAGTCCTTTCAGAGCCCATGATGTCTACAGCTTGCAAATATGCTTTTTAAAAATAGCCCCAAAAGCCCTAAAGAGGGATTAGAGGAACACTTATTAGAAGTTAAATTTCCTTGAATGGAAGTCACCTCTACACGAGAAACTGGAGGGAATAGAGAATTAGTGCTGTAACATCTACTATCAAACAATGCCAGCCTAACATTAATAAAAGGACACATATTGGGCACAGTAGATGGCTCCTCTTCAGTTTAATTTTTAATAAAATAGACCTGATTAATGCCTTCCACATGTAATATAGGCAAGAGCAGATTAAAGTTTGTAGTGATGATTGTCTAGAGCTCAAGAGAGAAAGTAAATTATTGGGCTTTAAAATTACACATAGCCTTTCTGGTAAAAGACATCATCTTTAATTTCAACTTACAGCATGAGTCAAGTGATCCAAAATAACTTTAAAAGAGAATTGGCATTTTTTATGCCTCATCTTTAATAATTTTTTTGTATAGCTGAAAGATTTTTGCTCTCTTTTTTTAAAATCAAGTTTTACATTTTAGGCCCCCTCTGTTTAAAACAAGAAACAGCCTGGCTGGTGTTGCTCAGTGGTTGAGTGTAGACCCATGAACCAGGAGGTTACAGTTCAATTCCAGGTCAGAGCACATGCCCAGGTTGCAGGCTCAATCCCCAATAGGGAGCATTCAGGAGGCAGCCAACTGATGATTCACTCTCATCATTGATGTATCTTTCTCTTGGAAATCAATAAAAATATTTAAATATTTGTTTAAATATGAGTAAAAGAGGAAAGGTAAGTGTAAATATTTCTTCCCCTAAATGATTTCATAGAGATTAGGCTAAAGCTCATCAAATATGGTCTGGTGAATTATGGAAGGCTCAGGAGTGACTCAACAACACTAGCAGCCCAGCTAAGGAACTGAGAGATCAGAGTTACCAGGGCCCACTCATTCTGACCTGAGTGTCCTCACAGCACTGCCCAAGGGCTCTCTTTGAGATGAATGTCACAGCCTCCAGGCTGGTCTCCCTGCTTCCACCCATAGCATCTTCAGTAAGCCTTCCACACAATATTCCATGGCATAAGCTCTGACCAGTTCATGAGCACATGTCAGAGACACATCTGGGACACCAAAAATGTCTTTAAAAATATTCTCAATAAATCAAAGTCTTGTTTCACAACTGGGGATAAGAGTCAGTCACAGTTGTTACATTTGGGTCTGTCCTTGACTGCATTCAAATACACAATCAGGTCCAGTTTAGAAAAATTTGTGCTCCATGTGGTTTAGGGGATTAGATAAGGTCAGTGGTTCTCAACTCTGGCTGAGCCTCAGAATCTTTGAAAAATTGTGGGAAAATGCCAATAATCCAGGCTCTAACCCAAAAGTTTCAGCTTCACAGATACAGAGTGGGGTCCTTAGTACCACCCTTTTGAACAAGAGCCACAGGTAATTCCAAATATGATGACTCTGCCTACTTGTAAACCCTGGTTGTAAAAGCCCTAACAGAATCTATTGGTAAAGATAATGGACTTTTGTTTTCCCTCTCTAAAAGTCCTTTGTGTTTATTTTTGTTTAGTTGTAGACTTGTTTTACATGTGTTTTCTCTGGCTACACAGGTAAGACCTTCCAGGGGCCGATTTATACCATTCTCCTCACCCACTCATAGGTCAGTGTCTCTATGATGCAAAAGCCTGACATACATGGTCTGTAGACCTGTAACAGCCCTAAATATGACTTTCTCCTCCCATCTCAAAAAAGCTGCCAAAAGCAAGCCCATGGCTTTCCTTCTTGTCTACTTGCCTTTTATAACTTTCCTCCCTTTTTCTTCCCACATATCATCTGTCTGCTGCTTCCAGAGATCTTATAACCCACCTCACACCACATTTCTCATCTCTGCCCATGGAATCAGTTCTGCAGATCCGCATGGAAAACACTATGGCATTGTAAAACAATAAATGGTTTTGTAAAACAATGTGAATGGCAAAACAAGAAAGCTTTAGATGAAAATATAGATAAGTAATTTTCAAAATTATAGGATAGATTAGTGGTTTTAAAAAGGACAGAAAGTTTTTAACTGTAAAGAAAAAGTTTAATAATTTGGACTGGAGTAAAATTAAGAAATTTTGTTTATTTAAGGATACTACTAGGATCATGAAATCTATCCCCCTATGTGGGAAATGGTACTTTATAAACTTATAACCAGCAAAGGGCTATTAACATAATATATGAGCATCAGCGTTATCCTTGATGATTAGCCTGTCATCTGTACAAGCATCATTGAGCTTCTGGAAAACAAGTCTTAACTCTCAGAAATGTTCCCCTAACACATTATTTCCTTATGTAATATTTGTGAGTTTGTTACTTTATCTACATGTGGTTAGATCAAGAATTGGTAAGTATAATGAAAACAACCAAATAAAGGTTGAATGTGAGAAGATTCAACCATCTCTGAGTTAACTCAGTGGTGAAATTTTGCTCCATAGGAGTACTTTAGAGAAAAAGATAAAAAAGGGCTTTCACAGTTATAGGCAGTAGAGGGTTTAAAAATCAGTAAAATTAAAATAGTCATTGTTACTTAAGAATCTGTATTTTAACAAATGAATTCTTTTATAACATCTAAGAAGTGCTTACCTAGTGTCAAGAATTTTTCTGAGATTTTTATGTCTTACTTTTTTAGTCCCAACAGCAACTTATATTACCCTCATTTTATGATTATACAAACTGAATCACAGGAAGATTAATTGTAATTTCTAGAGTAACACATCTAGTAAAAGGCCATGAACTCTTTTAAAAACCTTCCTTCTCTTCCCTTAACCAACTCCTTCTCTCTTCAAGTTTCTAGATCCCTCCTAGGTTTTGGATATATTTTTAAAACCAATTGAATTTCTGTAAACAAAAATATAACTGTGGTGCTATAAAAACAGGCAAAACCAGGATTTGAGCCACATAGTGGAACTCCAGAGCCTCTGCTTTACTCACTACCCTATGCTGTCTATCAGATCTGAATTGATAATAGACTTTTCATAGAGATTTATGCTAAGACTTCATTGAGGAGGTAACAATGATACAAATTTGATAGATGACTAGAAGTCATCAGGCATGTTAAGAACTTAGCTAATACTCAAGAAGGAGTTGCCAGTTGTTTCATTAATTGATTGTTTAATGAACATATTTTTAGCCAGCAAGCAGATATGTGGTAAAGGCTTTCAATTTAATGATGACTCTTGATTGCATGAGACAGAATCCCAACTCAACCTGACTTAAAGCAACAATAAAATGATTGGAACAATTTATTAGCACATAGGCATGCAGATCTAAAGACTCAAACATTTAGCCCTTGCCAGGTGGCTCAGTTGATTGGAGTGTCTTCACATACACTAAAAGATTGCAGGTTTGATTCCTGTCAGGACACATACCTAGGCTTCCGGTTTGATACCTGGTGTGTGTGTGTGTGGTGGGGGGGTGGGGGGTATAGGGAGTGTGTGGGGTGTGTGGGAGGAATGGCATGTGGGAGGGGCCTGATCCATGTTTTCCTTTCACATTGATGTTTCATTCTTCCTCTCCCTCTCCCTTCCTCTCTAAAAATCAATAAAATATTTCTTAAAAGTATGGAAGTAAACATGAAAGCCATGTAATCAGTAGGCAAGAAAAACAGTCATTCAAAATAAAAAGCTGGCAGAGGAAGAAATATAGGCTTTCCAAGACAACAAAAGGCAGCTCCATGTTATCTGACATTGACTCAAGCAAGTACATGAGGGATTATTTTATGAGAATAAAGGGGCCAGAAGTGAAAGTGGAGGGTGAAGAAGAGTAGGAAGTATTTGTAAAAGTTATCACTGAACTATTTAAGGTGAAATAAAGAAAGAATTATATTGGTAGTAAAAGACCCACTATGAGGCAAAAACAAACTTTTAAGTAGATGTTAAAAAGAGATTTGTGGATTCACCCAGCAATATAAGAACACTTTGAAGTTTTGCAGCCTGGGGGTAGATGTACATCATAATTCTTCAGTTCATTTATTTATTTAATAATACAACACATTTAGTAGTCCTGTATTAAGAATGTACTATGCATTTTTAGTAGATATGGCATGCGTGGAGCGATAAGAATGCACAGGACACAGTTCCAAACATCAAAGAGTTGAAAGTTTTGAGGATATGAGAGAAAAGTGGTGACAGATGAATATGCAAAAATTAGATGATAACAAATATGGTTTGACATATTAAGGATATTATCATGAAGAAAAAGGGGATTTATCAGATAATTTTAAGCAAGTGTGCAGCATGACTTTTAATATTTTAGCAAGTCTACTCTTCTAGGGTAGATAACAGATGAGAGTGGTAATACTAAGGAAATGGGAGACCAGTTAGAAGGTTTTTGCAATAAAAACTGAAACATGATGAGACTACACTAAGTCAGTGGCATCAGGGATAAAGAAGAAGAAACATTTTAGATATGAGAGCTATTAGGGAGGCAGATTTAATAGGGGTGTGTGATAGATTGGATGAGAAAAGGGAAGACAAGAGAGGAGTCTAAGATCATTCCGTTGGTAGAGAGGACTACTATTAACTGAAAATAGTTGAAGAGAAGTGAAGAGCATGTTTTAGAGTGTGGAAATAAAGATATTAGAAAAGCACAGAGCAGGGCTTATAGCAACTACAAACAGATATGTTACTATTAGAAATTATCTGCCAGTTTATCAGGAGGACATGTTCCAGCCTCCATTGCTATTTTCTGGGTGGTAATAGGAAGGGTTTTATCTCCCTGCCCTATGACTTGAACATTCCCTTTAGCTTCTGGCGATGTCCTTGGACTAGAATTTAGTTGATGAGTTTCAGACCCACACAGTTGAGAAGTTCAGAGAATAAAAGGTGAAGACTTGTGCGAGGAACTCATGCTCCTTGTGTGTCCTGGATCTGTAGGCCTTACTAGCAACTAATGAGGTTTAATGACTCCAGTTTCCCTGTACTAGCATCCTGCTTCAGGGACAATTTAGACAATTAGAAAGAACCACAATGGAGAATATTTTCTCTCCTCAACAACTTTTGTATCATCAAGGAAATTCAGCTTCATCATTAGGAAGAGTCTGGAGATAATACAATCTCAGAGGATCCTACATACAAAAATCTCACAGATCTTTTTTTCTTATCTTACTGTCAGGAAAACATAAATTGATTGCCAAGGTTGCCAGGTCCAAGATATCTAGGCAACATGCTTAATCATTTCCTATGTGTATCTAGTGTTATATAAGCCATTTATAAACATGATAAAGACATCAAATTTTTAAACCCAGCTCCCAATTTCCCCATAACAGCTTTGCTTGTACTATTAGATACATCTCGTACAGAGCAGAAAATACTGAAATGCTGTTGTTGTTTTTTTAAAGAATGGCCAGTACAAGTATTTGGATGTAATGAAAAACAACCTTTGATCTCAAGCATCATCTCGCAATTTATTCACTCTGCATCATTTATTAGGCTTAATAACAATTTGATGGATCTTCATATAACTGGAATTTAGCAAAACTATGTGGAAATAGCATGGATACCAGGTTTTGAAATGCATTGCTGACTCAGCCCTCCCCACTTCAAAAAAATTACCAGTATAGGCTATTCTGAACTTATAGAGAAAACCACAATGAGCTGTTGGTAAGATGGACCAATGAATCACCCTATTGCTTCCTTTCTACTGGCTTTTATTCTGTTCTATCACTTCAGACTCTACATGAGTGTCATCTATTATTTCTATATACTTTATGTCAGCTGACTTTCTACATTAATTCTGCTTTTACATCTGGCCTTGGGTTAGTGAAGAAGCCAGCTTTGCCCCTGTATTAAGTTCAGGACACTCTTCAGACACTGAGACAGCAGAAAATTTCCTTCAAAGAGCTCACAACATGGTTGTGGAGCTAGACACATGCACATTAAACAGAAGGATGATTACAAAGCCACTGTCCATAAAAAACAAGGCATTCTAAATTGCATAAATAAGTGGGTCAATTAATTACTTCTTATTGCTACACTTGTAGCTTTTTTTCTATCATATTATTCCATTTAGGGTGTAAATTTCTTCAAGCAGAGGGGATAAAACAACCTGCAGAGACACATGTGACTTAGCTCAATAATAATAATCTCATTGTTTTCTTATTTGTTCAGTAAGTGATTACTGAAATAAATCCTTAATGAACTGAAAAGATGCAGGGTAATTCATCTTAGGGTGCATCTCATGTACAGCCTCAGAGATTCTCCAATAGTGATGGGCTAACGTTTCGCCATACCTAGTGATTCTGTGGGTAGAGGGTGTTATTTTAATGTAAGACCACAATCATAAATTTGAACTGTGGGTATCAACAGACATCCACAGACTAATAGGCACAGGTAATGAGGAACTGTTACCATAATGAATATTCTGTATTAGGGTTTAATTACTGAGGCAGGAACCTGGGCTTTGATGGTTTTTTAATAGAGGCTAGAATGTTTTTCTAATTTACTTTTCATTTTAAAAGCCCAGTAGCCACAACATTCCATGGAGTAAAAGATCATCCAAGTGAATTTAGATGTGGAGATATGTAAACTATATTTTCAGTAGAAGCCCCTGTCAGAATTTGCTACACTTTCCCTTGATGCCAATATTTCTCTGACCCCATAAATGGTGCCTGGTACCGATTTGCCCTGCTCTCACCTCGCAGTAGTGTATTAGTCTGCGGTGCTTCCCCAAAATACAGAACTCTGTGTTACTTGGTACTAGGGCTATTTTGGTTGCTGCCAACACTAAGATCAAATTTAACTGCAGAAGAGCTCGAGTTGAGCCTACTGCCTATGACCCAGAGAATTTACTACTTGGCTTACAAGTCTCTAGGACCTTGGGTGATGACCCAAAGCAAAATGATCTGGAACTCACCAAAATAAGAGTCCCAAACCCAGTTTTATTGCAAGAGTATATAAAATATATCACTATGAATATAATACATATATAAAGTTGTAGGACTTCCAATTTTGTAAAAAAATCAATATATTGAAGAGAGGAAACATAGGTTATTGTTAAGGCAACATAAATAAAGGAAGGAAAAGAAAGGGGGAGTTAAGGAGGAAGAGAAGGAAGAGGAGAAGGAGAGGAGAAAGAGGAGGAGAATATACTTACCAAGGGCAGAGAAGAGTCACTAAAGTTTCAGTAAAAGTACTGAAAATATCTTTGCTACATGAATTCTCTTATTCGCTCTTCAGATAAAATTTAGAGGAAATATTAGGTTTTAGAATTTCATTAAAATGGATTTTCATTCTTTCTAGTCATATTTTCATTGGTTCTATTAAAGTTATTGAAAAGAAAATATATTTCTACCATATTAGAGTTGTTTAATGTTCTTAAACATATTATTTCAATATTTGATTATAAGAAATAAGTGCTGTCTAGAGAGACTTACCTCAAAATGAAGAAAAAGGCAGGAGTATATTTATGATTATGAAACAAGCACAATATATCTTAAATGTCTAAGAGAGGTATAATTTAATAATTTTGTATGATAAAGAGTTATTGGGAATAATTATTCCTTTATTATTAATAACCATCAGTTCTTTAATAGAGATGAATTGCAAAATTTATCTGGAGGTTATACTTTTAAATGGCCAGATTCAAAGAAACTCTAAAATGATTGGAGACTAGAGCAATTGGAACTCATTCAACCAGTCCATTTCCATTATAATGGTATTTTCTCAGGGAATAAGAGGAAAAAAGAACTTGTTACATCACTGATCCAGTAATAGTCTATTGGTGATGCAGAATTATTTTCTACAGTAATGCCTGAATGGTTTTGGTAAAACTGGTTTAAGTACCTAAGGAGACATACTGATTTCATTGCTCCTTCTGCCTACATAATCTCATATTTAGCTTAAATCTCCGCTTTATCTCAGAAGTAATGGCCATTCTGCCTACCCATTCATCCCCCATTAAAAAGTATATAAAGAAAGGAGTTTGTGGAGTGAAATAGATTTGTCTCATAGATTCTAGGCAGTATCAAGGGGGTAGTTGAGGGTACACAATGCTTTTGGGCTTCAACTCAGATGAAATAGGCATTGTTCTGTAGAGAAGCTGACAGAGTAAGATGCAGCCTGAGAGAAATGAAAGTGCTTGACAAAGGGGTCCATGAGTCTCATCTATGGAGAAGACCACTTTTCCTTTTACCAGAAATAGAATTGCATGTTTTGGGCATGCCTTTCTGATGTTATGCAATTCAATACTAGTAATCACTGTCATAAAAAAAATCATATGACTGCATTAGAAATAATATAGTGGGGGAAATAAAAAGTCTAGAGAGTACTATAACAAATATCATGACCTGAATCAATGTCTTGAATTAAGATTTCCTAAATGCTAGCCAGGACCAAAATAACTATGTTCTACGTTATTGATCCCCTTTTTCTCGCAACACTACTTTACACCGCTTCTATAGAAAATGAGAGACCCCTGCCCACTGTGGCATTGTAGCATACACACAAGGAAGGCAACAATGAAGGGGGAAGGAGAGATGTCAGGAGGACTCTGTGAATCCACATTATAAGCATTTTAAATAGCAGCCATGATGAGCAAGCCTTTCCATTTGAAGTATTTTCTGACATTTAAGAGTAATTTTTTTTTTGGATAAAATTAAATCCTGTTTGAACTAGAGCCACAGTTCAGTGAAGAGAATGCTTAGAAGCACCGGGAAGCAAGTTTAATGGATGCTATTGAGAAATTTGCAGAAATGACTAAGTCACATTTTAACATGGGGGAGGGCTAATGTGCAGTGAAAAAGCTGATGGGTACTGGCAGCCATGTGAGTTCAACAATAAAATGTTAATAGGATCTCATTTGTCCCCCAAACTCCTTAAGAACAGGGATTGTCCCCTTTATCACAGCATACCAAAACTAGTATAGAAAGTAATGAAGAGAAGGCATCAATAAATATCTGCTCATGAACTAATGCCTATATGTTGAATTAATAATATATATATTTATAGTATTCCAGAATATCAAATCTCTAACTTCATTATTTTTTTATAGATAATAAATACCAGCACTCAAATCATGTCTTCTTCTCTTTTTGCAAATTTTTATTGGGGTAAAAATAACCTACTTCTTAATATTCCATGAATTTGAGCAAGAATGTGGCAGAAACCTAAGAATAAAAGAGGTAAACTATATTAAAAAAGTGAAGCTGAATCAATGAAATTATGTTGGGGTTTAATGTCCAATGTTAGAAACAAACTCAGCCATATCCCTGGATACCTATCGAAAGGGACCTTACATAAAACCCCTGGTTGCTATCACATGTTTGGGATTGTAAAGGAGTTGACAAAATTTATTTAAAGAGAAGAACTCAGTATGATTGGAAGAACTATCCAGAGAAACTATAAGGTAAGACCTGGGACTTCCAGAAGGTTAAGCCTCAGTAGGTCATAACAGAAGCTCATCAAATTGCCTTCTATAGCAGGCAGCTCTGGACACTGCAGGCCTCTGGTTTTGTTTAGAAGAGTGTGAAAACTTCTGGCCGAGCTAAACTTCTCAGGATAATAAAGAAGTGTCTAATCCATGCTCCAGGCTCTAATTTCCGTCTTTCCTGATATGGCATTCAAATGTTTTCAAGGTAAAACATTTTTTAAATATTGATTTGAGGAAGAACATATATGTTCCACCTATCTGTTTGATCTTAGCACATACAGTATAGAGTCTAGAGTAGTTACTAAGTGAACAAGATCTAAATTACTTGATAGCCAATGGTCACAAATTTTATAGACTTATGGCAAATGAATGAGTCAATGAGGCTTTGTTCCAGTTTCTGATTTGAAGCTTTGTAAGGAGTACGTTCAAAGCTGCCTCATATTGCCCCTCCCTTTCTCCTCACGTGGAAACCTAAATTGAAGCAGTACTTGACCCCCTCTGCCTCTGCTCCCAGACACCAAGGATTGAACCTTGTTTAATCTAGAAACACATTTATCACTTTTCTTTCTTAATCATCAGTTTACAAAAAGGAAAAATTAGGGTCAAAGTATATCTATGAGTGGCAGATGGAGAAGGTTCCATTAGAGCAGCAGGGAAGAATGTGGGTAAGAATGAAAATAGCTACTTGAAGTTGTAATGTAGAATATGCTACTGAGTCACAAAAGAATGCAGTTATTTTTAAAAACATAAAGCCTGGCTAAAGGAAATAAATCATCCAAATGGTGAAGTGGCAGCTGCACCTTGTTAATAGTGAGTTAAAGAGAGCTTAAAAAGTTCGCGTCATGGTAATTGGCATTGGTGATTTATTCATAGGTACTCAATATACTTATTTTTATGATTTCACTGAGACACAAGCAGCAATGAGAGTAAAAGTATTTTGAAGTTGGAATGGCTTGAATACTGACCATTCAGAAGAGGTGCCATTCCATAGTTCTGGAATTAGATGCTGGTGGCTTTTAGGCACTGGACTACAGAGAGGTTCTGGAGACTTTGAGGGAGGAGGAAAAGCAGCCAGGGGCTCATATAGATAGAAGATTAGGGGTTGGGGCTCATGGATTGATGTAGATATATTTTACTATTTCAAACACAGATGGTCATGATGATGTATTCCAGCTAAGCATCAGTCCCTTGAAATCATAATACCACATGTTCTTTGACAGGAACATTTAATCCAAGAATCAATGACATCAAGGGACCTGATAAGGCTTGTCAGGCATTTCATAACTAACAAAAAGAAAATATGGTTCTTACTTGACAAAGGTGTTTAATTTATGTGTCATGGAAACAGAGAGAGAACTAAAGAATGACTCTAAGATTGATGGCCCGAGAACTTGAAAAAACGAAATTCATTAACTGAACAAACTTTCAGAGGGCAGGTTTGTAAGGAAAAGATAAAAGGTGGTGATAAGCATTCACTTTCTGACATCATTTCAGATGCCTATTAGACATATACTAGATATGTTGAGGAGAAGAGTAGGTATAAGTGTCTGAAGGTGTGGGGAGGAGTCTAGATTACAGGTAGAAATTTGGGAGTTCCCATCATGCAAAAAGTTACAAAATTAAATGTGCTTATCCAGTGGTATGAAAGAATATATAGAAAAGAGGAGTTCTAATGAACTACAGTTATTTGAATGTGGAATTTTGAGTGATGGATTTAAAAAGTGACCTCAGTCTCTCTTATTAAAGAACAATTATTTTCTAATTTCCATTACAATTCAAGGTTGCTTAGATAACATTGGGAGAACAGTGTAATGTAAGTGGTGTTGGAATCAGAAAATGTGCAGCAAACCTTGGCTCTGGTCCCAGTTGTGGGGCTTGGAGTAAGATACTTAACTGTTTTAAGTTTTAGTTTCCTCTTCAGAAATATGAGATAATAGTATAAATTCTGCAGTGTTGTCGGGAAGATTATATGGCAGAGTTCATGGATAGGGGTATAATTCTTTAATATAAAATTTTAGGTTCTTATTTTCTATTTATTTATTTATTTATTTATTTCTCATCTTCCTTCTATATCCTCTTTTTTCTTCTTCTTCAGATTTTTTATACACTTGATTTTTAGATTCACTTGTTGGTAGGTATGTATTTGATGTCATTTTGTTGTTCATAATTTTTATCTTTACCTTTTTCTTCTTCTTCCTCTTCTTAAAGAATACCCTTCAGCATTTCATGTAATCCTGGTTTGGTGGTGATGAACTCCTTTAGCTTTTTCTTGTCTGTGAAACTCTTTATCTGACCTTCCACTCTGAATGATAGCTTTGCTGGGTAGAGTAATCTTGGTTGTAGGTTCTTGCTGTTCATCACTTTGAATATTTCTTGCCACTCCCTTCTGGCCTGCATAGTTTCTGCTGAGAAATCAGCTGACAGTCGTATGGGTGCTCCCTTGTAGGTAACTAACCATTTTTCTTTTTTTTTTTAAATATATTTTATTGATTTTTTTACAGAGAGGAAGGGAGAGGGATAGAGAGTTAGAAACATCGATGAGAGAGAAACATTGATCAGCTGCCTCCTGCACACCCCCCACTGGGGACGTGCCCGCAACCAAGGTACATGCCCTTGACTGGAATCAAACCTGGGACCTTTCAGTTCGCAGGCTGACGCTCTATCCACTGAGCCAAACTGGTTTCGGCTAACCATTTTTCTCTTGCTGCTTTCAAGATTCTCTCTATATCCTCTTTATGTTCAGGGTACACACAAAACAAAAAGAATCAGGAGTCAGATCTCAACTTTCAAGTTGTTAATGACAGTTGAGTAAATCTGTAGTCATGATTTTTTATAAGAGGTGCTTGGGAAGAAAAAAGTGTTCTTTTCTCTCTGCATCCCAATTTTGCTTATTTAATTTTAATTTAAAAATTTGGTTTTAAATATAAAGAACTGGATGCCTGCAAAACATAGAGATTGGATGACAGATTACTAAGTGAGAAGTACGGGATAATTTTGAGAAATTAGAGGGAAAAAAAGAATCAGAAGAAAACGACCAGGGTTTAGAAGTGGGTGCTCTATAAGCAGTAGACCATTTCCAATCACACATTTCCCAAGATTAAAGAAACCAGATAGAAATATTATTGAGGTTTAGGGTATCACAAAACAGAATATCTGGAGATAGCCCCTTACAGAGAATCTTTGAGTACTACATTGTCTGAGTGGCAGAAAGTCAATGTCCGCAAAGGCTCTCTAGGCAGTGAGATGAGAGCTTCTCATACAGTCCTGCTCCAGTTTTGTATCTGTAGACACAGAGGTTTGGTACCAGAATGGGCAGTATGATGAATCTGAGTGGATGAATTTGAATGTACCATATGACATTAACTGGAATGAGCTTCATAGTCATGGAGTCATTGATTTTCAAAAATTTTAGAGTACACACTCAAAAGTTTAATTTTGGAGTCAGAACCGCAAATTCTCCAACTTTCATGAAAATAATAATGGTACTTAGAAGGTTGTGTAAAAACATTATAATACACTAGAGGCCTGGTGCATGAAATTTGTGCATGGAGGCAGGGGGGGTCCCTCAGCCTGGCCTGCACCCTCTTTAATCCGGGATCCCTCGGGGGATATCCAGCTGATTGTGTTAGTTGGACATCCCTCTCACAATCTGGGACCGCTGGCTCCTAACCGCTCATCTGCCTGCCTGCCTGATCACCCCTAACCCCTCTGCCTGCCTGCCTGATTGCCCCTAACTGCTTCTGCCTCGGCCCCTGCCACTGTGGCTTTGTCCGGAAGGACATCCATTCTATCCGGTCTAATTAGCATATTACCCTTCTATTAGTATAGATTAAAAATGTAAATACAGGCAAAACCAACAGCACTTTTTCTTAAATAGAGAGTAAGAACTATTTCCCTGTAATTTTCTTAGGTAGACCGAAAGCAGAGTGGGCTTTACACTAACTGTGGTCTTTATCTTCTGCCAGTGATAAATGTGGTTAAATTGATTGCATTTAACATCAATTTCTCAAACTACACTGTGAAGGAACCAGGTTGAATTTATGTTGATAAGTAAAGAGGAATCCTTCAGCATGCCTCTCAGGAGTATATATTATTCATTTTATCACAAAATCTATTCCAATCTATATTCAAGGTTTTCCAATGAGTTTGGGCGGTTTATTCCAAGGACACATCCATTAGTTTATGACAGTATAGCATTCTTTAAATACCTGACAGGGTTAGTCCTCTTTATTTTCCATCTTTCCTATATTTTGCCTGTACCATCATATTTATTTTTTCATTAAAATTTGTTGTCACTTTTTCCAAAATAAATTCTACTCATATTCTGTTAGGGAGCAGGGGATACATTGAATTTATGGACTCTTTTGGGACCCTAAGTCTCTCAGAAGCAGTAAGTGAGACAATCCCACTAAGTGAGGGAACAAGTAGTTGATGCTTACTCTTAACAGGTGAGACTTCACTCCTAGGAATATATTTCTACTCATCTATGTACGCCAGAATGAAATGCTGCCTTTGGAAAAGTGGGTATGATTCATACTAAGTAAGTATTCCCTAGCAATATTTGGCTAAAGTAAATAGTGTGACCAACCACAAACTAATTGAATCATGTGACAATATTATATTCTTCATACATTCAACATTTATTATACTCCTACTGTACACATATAGGGCTCTTTGTAAAGGAGTTAAGATTTACAGAAGGATAAAAATGTGTTCTTACTCTTAAAATAGAGAGCTAAACAATTCAACATGTCAGAACTGAACTTTCATGGGGCCCTAAATCCTTGCTAGAATATGAGGAAACTATGGGATCTTTCACTAGAAAATATAATTACTTATATTTGCTCTGGAATTCAAATACATTTCAGGAAATTTCTTGTTTAAGCATTCAGAATATATTGTGGATGTTTGACCACAGAAGGTGTCTCTAATATTACTTGAGAAAAAGCAAATGTTTCCTAGAGATGTCACCTAAAGTAAGTCTTAAAATATAGCTAAGAGTGAGCCTGACAAAGAAGGGCATGAAGAATATACCTAGTAGACAGGGCCATAACGCAAAGACACAGAATGGAACAATGACATGACAGGTCAATTAAGCTGAAGAAATAAATATAGACCAGGGCTGGGGGGCTGGGGAGGAAGCCAAGTCACAGTGAACTTGTTTATTATGAAAAAATAGTTAAAATTATTTTTGTCAGGTGATAAACATTTTGTCAGGTGAGTACTTTGACCTAGTAACATTTAAACAGAATTCTAGTTTATAAAACAGATTTTTAAAAAGTTTCTCATGTTGACTTGGTGTGTGGTGTAGGGAAACACAATGTTCATCACACAAGAAATGTTATCTGTGGAACGAGTGATCACGCTATTTACCCATGTGGAATGGATTTGAAGGAAATACAATTGCAAGTAGAGAAAACACTAGGAGAGGCTAGCTGTAGTTCAGGCAAGAGGTAATAAGGTCCATGGGTATGTTATATCCTTTACACATTTTTTAATGACTACTTAAATCAAATACTTAAAAAAATAGATAGTACCTCTTTCCTTCAATATTTAAAATATTATTTTCCTGGAAAAAGACTATCTTCAGGTCTTTCATAAGCAAAGCCTAAATATGAATACTAGTATATGAATTCTCATATTATTTGTGAAAAGACCACTGCTCAAGGCCAAACCTTGGCTATTTTCCCTAACAGGATACACTATTTTGAAAATCTGTTAACTTCAATTTTAGTGTAAAATAATATCAATATTAAGGAAGACTGAGAGAAGAAAATAAATTTTATAATCATTTACTTAATGGCTAGAACCAAGTTTAGTAACACTTCTAATCAACTAATGAGAACTTAATCATATAACAAATCTTTGAATTATACTTTCCTGATAATAAAGTCTTACTCTTTCAAAAGTCTGATGTATTTACCTGCTCTATTACTTGCCTGAGAAAGGAACCCAAGTTCACATGCCCTTCTCATCATATCTTTAGCTACATTCAAGCACATTTAAATCCAGGAGTGAACACAACACAGACAAACACTGCAGTTTCCCCTGCCTCATGCTTCCTATCCTCACACTGGTCCTGATGTGATGTAGCTCTTCCACAATATATTATATTCAATGAGATTTTGTTGAATTCAGAAGTTGGTTCCTTAAATACTTGATTAATGAATCAATCATACTAAGATTCCCATCTCAAATCACATTAATGATTACTGAAATACTTCATTTCATATAATGAATGTATGACATATTCTTAAAATTTACACATAAATTGATTTTTTTTGAATACACAATATTTTTAATGAACTCTGAAGAAGATTGTGGTACATCCTTTGGGGAAATAAATGATCTCTCCCCAGGTTATCCTATCTAATAAAAGAGTAATATGCAAATAGACTGTACATCTGCCACGCCCACCAGCCACGCCCACCAACCAATCAGGAGGGAATATGCAAATAAACCCAAACAGGATGGCTGCAGCCACAGAGAGCAGGAAGGAGGCTTAGGTTTCCCTGGCAATGGAGGAAGCCAAGCTTTCCGCCTGCTCTTGCCGGCCCAGGCCTCCACTCAATGCTACAAAGTTTCAATTATAGAAGAGAAATAAATCCCAACAGAAATGGCGGCAGCCACGGAGCTGGAGAGAGCAGGAGGCTAGGGTACCCGCGGTGATGGAGAAAGCCTAGCTTCTGCAGCCTTGGCCTGCTTTGGCCTCTGCTTAAGGCTACAAAGTTTCAATTATAAAAGATACATAAATCCCAACAGAAATGGCTGCCGCCACGGAGTGAGCAGAAGGCTTGACTCCACTCCAGGCTACAAAGTTTCAATTGTAGAAGATAAATAAATCCCAGATCCCAGGGCCTCTGCTTGGGTCACTGGGGGGCGTGGCTGGCCTGCAAACCACCACAGGCCCCTCGCCCAGGCTGCCCCACACCCCAAGGGAACCCCCACCCTGATCCAGGACACCCTTCAGGGGAAACCAGCTGTCCCTCATCCCATGCACCAGGCCTCTATCCTATCTAATAAAAGAGTAATATGCAGATTGACCATCACTGCAACACACAAGATGGCTGCCCCATGTGGTCAAAGATCCTGCCCCCATGTGGACACAAGATGGCCACCACAGATGGCCAGCAGGGGAGGGCAGTTGGGAGGAACCTGGCCTGCAAGGGAGGGCAGTTGGGGGCGATCAAGCCTGCTGGGGAGGGAAGTTAGGGGTGACCCGGCCGGCAGAGGAGGGAAGTTGGGGGTGACTGGGTCTGCAGAGAAGGACAGTTGGGGGGGACCCAGGCCTGCAGGGGAGAGCAGTTGGGGGGCACCAGGCATGCAGGGGAGGGGAGTTAGGGGTGACCAGGTCTGTAGGGGAGGGCAGTTGGGGGCAAACAGACTGGCAGGGGAGCAGTTAGGCATCAATAAGGCTGGCAGGGGAGTGATTAGGGGGTGATCAGGCTGGCAGGCAGAAGCGGTTAGGGGCAATGAGGAAGGCAAGCAGGCAAGCAGTTGGGAGCCAGCAGTCCTGGATTGTGAGAGGGATGTCCGACTGCCCATTTAGGCCCAATCCCTCTGGGCCTAAATGGACATCCCTCGAGGGGTCCCAGATTGGAGATGGTGCAGGCTGGGCTGAGGGACACCTCCCTGCCTGGTGCACGAACTTTGTGCACCAGGCCTCTAGTGTAATTTATAAATTGTTTTTATAGATTTTCTTTTTTTAATGGAGCCACCCACTGAGACCTTTTGTTCAAGAGAACAGGATGTCATTCACCCACAGATTCCCATTTACTATGGAGAGAAGATAGAAATGTGGGTCTGTAAAAAGTGGGGTCCCCTGGGTTTAGGGCTCGACCCACAGTAGCGGGCCTGCAGGAGGTAGCCAATCAATAAGTCTCTCTCATCATTGATGTTTCCTTCTCTCTCTCCCTCTCCCTTCCTCTCTGAAATCAATAAAAATATATTTAAAACATTATTTTTTTAAAAGTGGGGTTCCAAAAAGACGTTGCTTGAACTCATTTTACAAATCACTTTTTCCTCTCAATAGTCTGCACAATGATTTCTTCCAAGTTAAAACAGTTCCTGTAGTTCTACTATAATCTACTATTATTTCTGTCATTTTGTAAGTTAACTGGAAAGAGAAGTAAATTGGAATATATCCAAAGACTGTGACGTAGGGGTCCTCAAACTACGGCCAGCGGGCCACATGTGCCCGCTGCCTGTCCTGCTTAGCAGTTGACTCGTCCCGGGCCCACAGTGCGCATAGGAATTTGTTCATATATATTTTTTTTAAACTATAGTCCCACCTTCCAACGGTCTGAGGGACAGTGAACTGGCCCCCTGTTTAAAAAGTTTGAGGACCCCTGTTAAAGCAAGATTGTTAAGCTATGGAGAAATAAAATCAAAAGGGTATATGTATTTAAAAGAAGGAATAAGGTAACAAAATAATAAATACATGGGTAAATATAATATACTTTTACTTTGTCTTGTGTTACGTTTTAAAAGACAATTGACTCTTTAAAGCTAAAATTAAAAGGAAAATAATTAATGACAAGCCATGGAAGATGGAGGGAAGTTGTAACATAAATTACTGTATACTGTTTTAAAGGGTTTTTCACAATATGTGAAGTGGTAAAACATTAATTTAAGGTAGACTGTATAAATTAATAATTCATGTTGTAACCAGAATAGCAACAACAACATGTAGAGAGGTATAGGAAAAATGCTAGTAAAATTAAATAGCTAGAAATAAATTGAGACAATGTAAAAAAAAAGGAGTATCAAAGAATAAATAAAATTGGGGACAAATTGAAAACAAATAGCAAGATGATGTGTTAACCCCAAATATAACAATCTAGTAAATATAAATGAAGTTTTTACTAAAATCAAATGGAGAGATTTTATAAATAAATTGAAAAGTATCACCAACTGCAAGCTGTATATAAAAGATGTACTTTTCATATAAAAGCACAGGATAATTTAAAGTAAGATGATGGGGAAATATAGCAAACATTAAGGAGTATTATGAGATATAAAGAGTGATATTTAAATGTGGTAAAGTAGAAAATTCATCAAGAGGACATAATGTTAAATGTTTAATCATTCATTTAGAACAAAAGTAAAATAAATAAATGTAGGAAGAACTAAACAAAGAGAGAAAGACACAATCACAGTTGGAATATAAAATGCTAACCTCCTTGGAGAACCATTGGCAATTTTCTTATAAAGTTAAATATCCCCTTACCATATGACCCAATGATTCCACTCCTAGAGATTTAAACATAGGAATGTAAACTTCTCTTTGCATCAAATGGTGCACATATTCATTGCAGCTTTTATCCTATCTAATAAAAGAGTAATATGCAAATTGACCATCACTCCAACACACAAGATGGCTGCCCACATGTGGTCAAAGATGGCTGCCCCCATGTGGACACAAGATGGCCACCACAAGATGGCCAGCAGGGGAGGGCAGTTGGAAGGGACCAGGCCTGCAAGGGAGGGCAGTTGTGGGTGATCAGGCCAACAGGGGAGGGCAGTTAGGGGTGACCAGGCTGGCAGTGGAGGGAAGTTGGGGGCAACCAGGCCTGCAGGGAAGGGCAGTTGGGGGGGACCCAGGCCTGCAGGGGAGAGCAGTTGGCGGGGACCAGGTCTGCAGGGGAGGGAAGTTAGGGGTGACCAGGCCTGCAGGGGAGGGCATTAGGGGCAAACAGGTTGGCAGGGAAGCAGTTAGGCATCAATCAGGCTGGCAGGGGAGTGGTTAGGGGGTGATCAGGCTGGCAGGCAGAAGTGGTTAGGAGCAATCAGGAAGGCAGGCAGGCGAGCAGTTGGGAGCCAGCAGTCCTGGATTGTGAGAGGGATGTCCGACTGCCCATTTAAACGGGGTCCCAGATTGAAGAGGGTGTAGGCTGGGCTGAGGGACACACACCACCGTACATGAATTTTGTGCACCAGGCCTCTAGTAGATAACATAATAGCCAAGAGCTTGACCGAACCCAAATGACCATCAGCAGGAGAATAGACAAAGGAAAAGTGGTGTATCTTATAGGGAAATGCATTCGCTGACAAAAGAAATGTAAAAGGAATGAACTACTGCTCTACCTGCAACAACAAATCTCAAAATCATTATGCTAAATAAAAAAAAGGTGTCATATTGTATGATTTAATTTAGATGAAGTCCAAATACAAGGAATTAATCTGCATTTATAGTACAAATTGACAAAGGAATTTTCGGTGGTAATAGGAAAAAATGCTTTACATACTAATTGGGTTGGCAGTTGCAGTTGAAATTAAATGTGCATTATATTTTAATTATACCTTAATTTAAAAAATAACAGATGGTTAACCACTGCATTGTGTGATCTGCCTCTAAAGACTGTGATTGTTTGGTCACTGGTAACAGAGTGGATAGTTCAGTTCTGTAACATGACTAATAGATATGAGTGTTTCCTCTTTCTGGAAAGGGCACTCAATATTTTTAAGACTATAAGCAGTGTTTTGTTAGTTTTTTCCCCAATCTATTGTGAGTACATCTCAATTCCAGTGATTGTCACAAAAGAGAAAGAAGGCAGGGGAGAAACTCTCTATAGTATATATATAATGTTCATTGTCTATATTCATAGTATCATTCAATACTCAAAGTCTGTGAGAGAATTATTACCAACTTTATAGGGTTTAGGAAATTGAGGCTTTAATTAGCATTCATGAGACCCAAGATTACACAGCTATTTAATTTAAAGATAGGATTCAAACTCAAACCTACATTACTCCTAAATTCCTTATCTTAATTACAATGATGTCCTCTTAAAAGCAAAACCATCTTTCCAGTTCTTGTTGGAATGACTATCTGAGCCCTCCCTGCGGCACCTATACTTACCAACCTGTAAAAGTATGTTATGTTATGCGGTTTTCAGCAATTTGCTGCCTATGACCACATAATGTTTAGCCATGGCTATTAAATACATCACATCCTCTGTGCCAGAAATGGGATTCCATTTAAACAAGCAACCAAGCTTTATTGTTACTTTAACTCTGCTTACCCCATTCCCCTTCCACCCACCCTTTTCTCTACAGCAATAAAACAAATATCACATAAGCTGGCTTTAAAATATACAGAAATATCTCAGTTGTCAGGAAAATTTAACTACAGGGAACAGACACACAGATGGTTTTTGCTATGAAATATCCCCCCTTGTTGGCCAAATCTCTTCCTGGAAAGGGCTTGAGTGCCATATCCATCTTAGGATTTGAATGCGTAGGGAGAATGCAAAGATCTGTTGGTTATAAATACAGTGGCCATGAAACGTCTCATTCAACTTCAGGGTTTTGCCAAGTGAACTCCCTGGGCATATGGACACAAGTATATATTAAGAACTATTCTTGAGAGAATTTACCTAGTTATGTGTTGCTTCATCTACTGGGAAATGTGGAATTTTTTAGACATATTGTAACATTCTTGGACTTCTCCTACCACGTTGAAGACTTATCTTGCTACCGTCAGTTATTCAGTTACAGCTCAGTGATATACTTAATTCCTCAAAAGGAAATGCTGCTTTTTCTAAATAGAAGACAAATGAAATGCTGGGTGTTTGGGTCCTATTTGAGAGGAATTTAACATGTCTTTGCAGGTGACTCAAACCATTCTCTTCCTGCATAACTGAGAATAATCAATAAGATTATTTTCTACTTATACCATGGTTTGAATTGCCAGGTTGTGCAAAGTCTACAAGATTCCGAAGACAGCAGTGTTCTGCTCTTTTATTAACTGAATGTGAGCTTTATGCTCCTTCCCTCTGAAACTGAGCACCTTAATATATTCTATACACTAGCCACCAATAACAAAGTCTTTATTTATGCTTCTCCATTAGACTTATATGTGCATTTTTGAAAATATAGAGTTCTTGGCCTTACATTCACACCTCATTTTTATCTACAAGTAAAAAAAAATTCACTTATGTTCTATGTGTATGTAAGTCCTATGAATTCCTTAAAAATAAGGGACACATTTTATTGCTAACTTATGTATCTCCAATATGGGTATTAAAATGCATCTATGTATATAATTGAATAAATAAGCTAGTTATTTGCTGAAAATTAATGGTGAGTAATCAAGATGGGCATCTAATAACGATTTTCAGCAAATCCACACCCATAATCCTCCTATCCCCATTCTAGTATCTCCCAAGTTCTCTTTATGGGGAACAAAAAGTTCATATTTGAAATGCCTAAAATATATAGCATGTGCTTAATAACTCAACCATATCGACCTTTGTCATCTTTGGAGGCCCAGATGGGTGGATCTATTCATTTTATGGAAGCACATGAACAGCTGTCGGCAATAATTTCTAATGATTTCATTTGATTCTGATACATGATGCCCTGACCTCATCACCTGGGTGCATCTGTGAGCATGGCAGGGAGCCCTCAAGTATGGGGGCAGACTATAGGCCACTGGCAGTCTGGCACAGGTAGGCGGAGAAGGATGGGTGGAGCAAAGCTGGCCAGAATGCTGCTGCTACCAAGCCAAGTCATTCACAGTGGCAGCTTGGTCAGCTCTCAGATCTGCTCCTTCTTTCTTTTGCTCATGGATATTGACAGTCTGGGACAATGAAACAGTGTAAAATGAAACCTAGTAAAAGACATGAACTTAAAGGAAATAAACATGACAAAGATAGAATGGGTTGGGAACTGAAGGGAAAAAAGTACAAAAAGATAATTCTCATGGTCATAGAATGCTAGAACTAAATGATGACAGAGTAAAATATTGTAATTATATAACTGACAAAACTGGGGCCCAGAAATAAGTGATGTGTTTATGTATTACTCATAAAGTCCATTAAAACCTCTTATCTTTTTACTGTTTCTATATAGGGAGCACCGAGAAGATAGAGATTATCTGTTTTGTTCAAGGATGTATCCCCAGAACCTAGAAGAATGCCTCAAGCATAGTAGCCATTTATTAAATATATATTAAAAACCTCAGAAGTTTATGTTGCTGAAGCTAGTGTAACATTTTTTTAAAATATATTTTATTGATTTTACAAAGAGGAAGGAAGAGGGATAGAGAGTTAGAAACATTGATGAGAGAGAAACATCGATCAGCTGCCTCCTGCACACCCCCTACCGGGGATGTGCCCGCAACCAAGGTAAATGCCCTTGACTGAAATCGAACTTGGGACCCTTCAGTCCGCAGGCCGATGCTCTATCTACTGAGCCAAACCGGTTAGGGCTAGTGTAACATTTTTAAGAGCCTGAAGTCAGAGTCAAACATGATTCTGAAGGATGATTACTACCTACTGGACATGTAGTGCTGAGCTGGTCAGGGTTGTGAGCAGATGGAGAAGGAACAAAGCCTTTGGTATATAAAGTCAATATGGGGTAGAAAGAGAAAGATACAGGGGAGCAAACCAGGGAGGGAAGATTGAAAGGGGAGAAGAGAAACAAGAGGATGAGAGAAAAAAAAATTAAGAGAGAGAAGAGGCCAATGGGCACATGAAAAGATGCTGTGCATCAGGAGCCATTAGAGAAATTTAAATTAAAACCAGAAGGGAAATCATATGGTTCTTCATGATTTCACTCTAAATAAAGTGGGTGTTTTTTCAAACCTAAGGATCAACCTAGGTTGATCTTCTAGATTGCAATCTCAACAAAACAACTCATTTGACAAATGATAGGATGGCCCTTTCTTGAAAATATTAATTAAGATGGTGCCTGGATGATCTTTCTAAACATGTGCAATGTTAAAATAAAGAGACTCAGCTGCCTTCTTAATAACAAAGTGATAGAATGAAAAGCCAAAGCTGGCATGAGGCTCCTTTGGTTATGGGCATCCCTTATTTTTGGTTTCTAATCAACATATGATACTTGTATTTCCCAATTTACAAGGCATAAAAAGTACTACTTAAATATATATATGCATATTGCATGCATACACACTTCCATACATACACTCCATACATACATAAATCTCCCCTCTTTCAAATTTTTTCCAAGGAATAGAATTTTCAAACAAAAGCTTAGAAGGAAGAGAAGTCTAGATGGTCATAACACAACTTGTACATCTGGGGGAATCCTTGGGAGGCACTAACGTTTTTATTCCCAAGAGATGATCCTCCCTTGTAGGAAGACTCCCCTAAATGTAAGTCTCCCTATTTTTCTATAATGAAAATAAACAATGCTGTCCTTACACATAATGTAAAATAGGTATTTCCCCACTTGAGGCCTCTTCAAAGGCACAGGGCAATTCTATTGCATGAAATAACCAGAAAACTATACAGGTTTCCCTTCACCAGTAAGATAAAACCCTTAAAATATAAACAGATAACTATGAGAGAAAGACAGCCATAACATTACTAAAATGCACAGTTTAGGAAAATGCTTGGAGGCAGGCTATTTCCTAAGACTATGTTATTTTGGGGGCCTTAGTAAAATAGGGCATTGTATAGACACAAAAATAGCGCCTTTCCATCCAGGCAGCCCTCAATTAAGATCACACATTTGCCTCTTCTGAGCTTGTGATCTTGGAAGTCATTTAATCTTCCTGAGCCCTGAAGGGTTGTTGTCAGGACTGGATAACATTTAAAACACTTAGCAGAGACCATGGCATTCAAGAGCCAATAATTATTTAGAGAGAACAACAGGACTTGGAAGGACCGAAAAGGAAGAAAGGAAGGGGAAAGGGCACAGACGATAGGAGAGCCTTGGGATGTGCAAAAGAAGGGCAAATGCATTCATGTTAAGTACCATTTATTTCCTATTGGTTGCCAAGACCAGCCCTGAAGGAAGCATGAGAGCCTGCAGTGAGCATGCAAGATCTTGCCAGCCTTGCACTCTTAAGCTCACTTAATCGGTTTCACTGGTCACACTATGATAACGACCTTCATTTTCATTGTTAATTGCCAACATTGGGAATTTGCTCTGTTGGACCCTGCCAGGTGTTAGAGCAAATGACATTCAGTGAAAGCAATGGGCCTGTGAGTTTCCATTGCTAAAACAGAAAGAAGAGGAAGAATCAATTTGCCATGAAACAGAAGAGTTTGTTATTTAAGAGTTGATCAGAATGTGTTTTAGGAGACTGCCAATGGCTAAATATAAAGCAGAGTGCACACGCACCAATCCTTTACCAAAATAATTCAGTCAGGCAGATGCTAATGCCTCTAAACAATACTTAAAAATAAAATTAATAAAACAAAAAAATAAAAACCAGTGGGTTCTAAAACCATTTGGAAATATTTAATGGTCCAGTGATTAAGAGTTTGGATGCTGCAGGCAGGTAAATGGGAATCAAAGTATAATATCCACCACTTGCTGTGTTTTCAATCTAGAAAAAGTAGTTGAACTCTTTAACTTTCAATGAACTTGTCTGCAAAATGGAGATAACTACAGATATAATCATGTAGGATTATCCTGGAAATAAAATGGAAGGAAATAAAGTAGTACACACACATTGATACTAAATACTCAGTAACTGTTAGCTACTCTTATTCTCACTTGTGTATCAGGGATAAATACTGAAAATAAGCCTAAGTATAAAGAAATTTACTAATCCCAGTCTAGGAACAAAAACAAACCACCTTTCCAAGCCCAGAGTCTTATCCAGGCAATATTGAATGAAAGCTTAGTTCAGTTTCATAAGTTGTCATTTTCAAGATTAATTTAAAGCAAATATTTGAATGCTTTCTTCCTTCATATTAATTCTGAGAAATGAAATGCTCCCCCAAAGTTGGAATTTTATTTATAAAGATACACAAAGGAAATGTGTTTAAAATTAGCATTCTAAGACCTCATTTTACTGGCTGAATAGCCTGACAATTACCATTGTTTCCTGAGAAGCATGATTACTCCCCAGTTGTTCATACATTTAAGCAGATAACATTGCCATAAAATCAGAGAACATTCTCAGTCAAGGGTATGAAGATAAAATACCTCTCTTGGGAGAGTCAATTATTGAGTAGGCTACTGGCTGTATAATGGTGTGCTGTAACTTTAAGAAAATGATTCTGAAGAGGTATGTTTACTAACTGCAATAAAATATAAAAAACTCCAGAGTTCCATTTACCTAGAAAGATATAAAACCATTGAATGGAAAATAAGAAGTTGTCTGAGCAGGATTATAAAAAATTGCATATGGAGTTAAAATAAAAGGACAGCTAGAGAAATTAGCAAACACCAGTTTAAATAGTTAAACACATGAAATCAGAATTACTGTCTTGTTTTGAATAATGTTACATTTTGTACAAATGATAATGAAAATTATTTGAAAATACAAAAAGAGTTAAAGAAGAAGTGAAAGTAGCATTCATAATCATGCCTGAATAACTGCATACTCTCAACATTGTTCTAGACATTTCTCTGTACTCAATCCCATTGGAGATACATGTATATAATTTTAAACATAGAGGATTATGCCATATATACTGTTCTGTGACCAGGCTTTTTAAATAACAGTCATCATGACCATCATGACCAGATCAACAAAAAGAATTTTGTATCGTAATTTTTAATGACAGGATCATACTCTTTTTTATTTATACCAGAGGCCTGGCGCACAAAATCCATACACAGGTAGGGTCCCTAGGCCTGGCCTGTGATCAGGGCCAATCTTCCCTGGCTGCTGGCAGCCGGACCCACACCCCACCACCGATGCCAGTTGCCCTGTGTGGGGCGACTGGCGGGGTGATTGGGGCCTCGCTTGCTGGCACCTACGTTGGCCTGGAGCTGCCCGTGTCCGCCACCACCCACCCACAGTTTCCCGTTCACCATCAGGTGATGAGAGCCTGCAGGTTGGGGGCAGCTCCTGCATTGAACGTCTGCCCCCTGGTGGTCAGTGCACATCATAGCAACCAGTTGTTCCACCGTCTGGTTGATTTGCATATTATGCTTTCATATATATAGATTACCCTATTTATTTGTGAATCTCCCAATAAGGTAATATGGGCCATTCTACGTTTCCTGATATTAGAAGCTATACTATATATCTATATCTATATCTATTTTATGTCATTGCTACATAAAAGAAGATCAGAGGGGAACATCCTTTGAAATACTCAGTATCTAGGGCTAGAGGGCTCCACTAACATAAGCAATTTCTTTGATTTTGACCCAGAGTTGCAGAAAATGAAAATGTGCAGGCAATGTTGTTTTCACTAACTTTGGGTTTGTTAAAACTAAAACTGGACTAGAGAGATTTGTACAGTGGGTTGAATATTAAGTTTTTGGTCCTGAGAACCATCCCAAATTGTAGAATTGGGACTATTTTTATGAAAAAATGCTTCCTGTTTTCTTTTGTGAATAAAGGATGCCAGAGTCTAGCATTGGTTCTCAAGAAATTCACAAAGCCTGCTTTCCTAAGCAAGACAGAGCTATAGGAAGGAGATGCAAAATCTAGTTCATGCAATTGGTGCTTCATCTCAATTGTTGCTTGTGACTTAGGAGAAACAACATATTACTAGGAAACAGGAAAAAAAAGACTAGATTAATAGAGACTGGTTACTTTCTTCAATGAATTGCTCTATAACCATGAGTAGACACACAACTTAACAAATCTACACTTTCGTCACCAGAAACATGGAAATAATTATATCTGCCTGTCTTTCCTCCCAAGATTATTATCAAAATAATTTCAAATCTTTATCTTCATATAAAATTCAAAATTATAATTTCCCAAGAGTTTTTTGGTTTTAATTAGTTCAGACAACGATGATTCTTATGTATTAAAATCATTTTCCTAGCTCCAATTACCCAAGAAGTTATAGGAGCAATTCCCAATTACAAATAATTGAGAACACATTTCCAACTATCTAAAAAATGTTGGACTCATAGGTACCTGCTGTTGAAAAAAGAAATTTGTTTTCATTTAGTCAACCATCCTCTGAAAAAGCCCATTTTCATTACTTGCTGAATTTAGTTGTTGACTTACATCCTGAAGTTACCTATCAACATCTGCAAAAGTAATTATGGAAGCCATCTGGAAAAGAACGGAGAGGAACAACTGGCACTATAATAAATGGCATGTCAGAGACCTAGTGATATTAACAAACCCCTTCTCATTAAGAGAGGGAGGAAAAAGATTTAGCTAAAGGAAATCGCAGTTGCTCCTGATCCGGCTCACTGGAGTCATATGAGAATCCAAGGCTAAAACAGGAAAAGCTTCATCTCTTTTGCTTTACTGAGCCACAGACACAGGGCCTTCAGGTCATTCATCATGGAAAGCAGTTCTATCTAATGGACTGAGAAGGGCGGTGCTGGCTGATAACCCACTTAGTCAACTTAGACAAATGACTCAGGTCTTCATGACACTGGGATTACTCATAAAATATGTAATTTCACTACCAGCTGACCTCAGCAGGTCACAGTTTTATTGGTGAACGACAATGAAATATTAATAGGCTAACCTTTACCTTTCACTGTGGTTGGAAAATAAAGAAAAACAAAAAGTACAAAATTCACAATTTTTTTTCTTCCCGTAAAATCACACATGTTCTAGCCTTCAAACTGATGCCCATGCAGCCAACAATTTCAAAATGACCTTCCATATGCGTTTACCTTCATATTTGACCTATTGCTTCACAAAAGTTTTTGGTTTGCCTCCCCCCCACCCACCCCCGACAAGTGCTGTGAAAAACAAAACACAGGAGTAGCCACTTTCTTACATTAGAAATATATTTTGATTTGAGGTGGTGACAGACTTGCCCAGCTAGCTAAAAACACTATCAAACTGTAGCTTAAGTCATCTCAAGACTGGGGTTCCCTGCTAGCGGTTCTGGGGCGACCCTGCTAGTGGTTCTCAACCTATGGGTCACGAGAACCGCTGCTGTAGAGCCTAAGACCATCGGAAAACACAGATATTTACATTACGATTCATTAACAGTAGCAAAATTACAGTTATGAAGTAGCAACGAAAATAATTTTATGGTTGGGGGTCACCACAACATGAGGAACTGTATTAAAGGGTCGTGGCATTAGAAAGGTTGAGAACCACTGTTCTAGAGAGAACTGTAGAGAAGAAAGTTTTGGCTCAGGCAGACAGTGTCCCTATTCTGGATCACATCACACACTCAAACGACTGGGTTATTATTATTTCATCATGTTTTTATTGATATTAGAGAGAGAGAGAAACATTTATGTGAGAGAAAGTATTGATTGGCTGCCTCCTGCAAGCCCCCTACTGGTAATCCAGCCTGCAACCTGGGCATGTGCCATGAACAGAAATTGAATTGGTGACTTTTTGGTGCATGGGACAATGCACAACTAACTGAACCACACTGGCCAGGGCAAATTACTGGGTTTTTAATTTGATTTATTGTCTTTAAAGACTTTGTTGTCTTAATCTTCATATCATTTGATTTGGGGTTTCCCCCCCAAACCTAGTTTTGCTTTCCTGACTTTGAACACCATCTTCTTTTACTTCTTACAACTAGATGCTCTTATACAACGTCCTCATTCCCCAAACCCAATGCGCATCCAGGACACGCAATAATTCAGGATAAGACCTAAATTTTGTTCTTTCCTTGGTCCACCTGCCCATTTTACGTGGTGGGAAGGAAATCATACACCAGCATAGGACTGAATTATACAATGTTTAGTGACAGATAAAATGTAGCTGACTAATTTAAGGACACTACAATGAGATTTATGAACATGTCATTACTCAACAGTTTGTAAGCTCAAATACCCACAGAGACCAGAAAGATAGCATAGAAGAGTGACTTTGCAAAGATGCCGGAGATAAGATTAAGAGTAGCATCCGATATAAGTGTCTTTTAAAACACAACTTCAGCTAAGTAAGAGTCATACAAAACATGACTGTGAGTCAACCACCTGCTTTAAATCCTGCCTGTTGCCCACCTCAGGGTGATTAAGCAACAAGGAAGTTCATACAGCAATGTAGCAAGCCTGGTTCAGATGGGATGCCAGTCCCAGTCTATGGCCTAAGCTGTAAATGGTGATTATTTTCAGAAGACAGTGTTCAGAAAGTGGCAATTTGCAGCAGGTGGGCTGGATTGAGACAATTTGCTTATCAAATCACTTTTGCCATCTACAAAAACGTAACTTTTACTCAAACTGCTTCAAAGTCACAAAACTATTGCCACCCTTCATAAGATTCTGTTTTATGAAAGAAAGGCAACTATAATAGATAAGAGTGTATAACCCATTTCAGCTTACTACAGGTTTTTATATATAATGTCTTATTTGAGCATTACAAAACCTGAAGATAAGAATGGGGTGGGGTATAGAGAAGGCATTTCATTTATCAATGAAAAAACTGAGGCTTAGAGTGGTTACATAACTTAGTGAAGGTCACACAATTAGCCAGTGATACAACTCAGTACTAATTTCATTATACAACTCTGGCTTGGTAGTGTCATACCATCATAACTTTGAATCAGACACTGAGTCTCAGCAAATTAATGTGTTTGATCAATAATTCAAGGAGCTACTTATTGAACAGAGCAAAGGGGAGTATGGAATGCATTTAAATTAATCCCTTCTCTAAGAGGCACAATAAAAGCTCATATAATAGATGCAGCTCAACCACATTGTCTTAAGTAGTCCTCCAAGTGAGTTATTTAAATTAGAACACCTATGCCCATTAGTTTTTGGTGAAATGCAGATAAACACATTTCTTCCCAAGCTACTTGCTCAGAGAATTAATATGTTTCCCAAATGTAATGTAGTCCTTTTACACTTCAAGCCCTGCCTACATGGAGCCATCAGGAAAGTTCATTTCAGCAAAGGGAAAGCATCAAATTAGCTTTGTGCTTTCCACAACACTACATACATTTTGGACTACGTTTTCAACATGTCTCTGGAATTAAGAAAAAAATGAAGGAAAAAAAAAAAGGGATGTGTTTCACAGATGTTACAGAGCAGAGAGAAGAGCTGAAGTACCTGATGGTTTTATCAACAGTATGCAGATGTTTGCAGGAGAGCTGGGACCTGAGGTTTTAATTATCAGAGTAACATGATCTCCTGCAGGGGAGAGAAGACTGCTGTTATCAGTCACTCCTTCAGAACCACTGAGCACTGCAGAACTGATTGGACATAGGAAACGGCTCCTATCTGTTAGGAGCAACCAAGGAGAAACCAGAAAATTCTTCTTGGTTTACTGTTAAAAATTTAACATTTCTTGGAAATCTGGAAAACAGGAACTCTGGTACTAGAGTTCATTTTTTAAATCTTCCCAAAGGGGAAATGAATATATTGGTAATTGAGAAGTGGAGGAGAAACAGATTCCCATTTTGGGATCAGACTAATCTCCACGTGTTCTTAGAGCCACTCTTTCCATGTGGTCTGTCATCCTCAATAGGCTGGTCAGGGTTTGTTCACATGGCAATCTCAGGAAGAGGGTGCAAGGCCTTGCGAAGCCCAGCCTTTGGCATTCACAGAATGTCACTCCTGATTCATTTTCTTGGTCAAAGCAAGCTACGGCTTCACTTCTTAATGAGAAGTCATATTGAAAAAGAAAGCACACAGGGAAATGTCTTCTCTGTCATTAAAATCTACCATCCCCCCATCAGGTGATAAACAAAGTGTTCCCTTCTTCCCTTACTGCTCCATTTCCTCACTTTCTAAAGGTACTTGGCTACTTATAGAAGACAGCTCTGTTAAATTGAAAAGGATCACTTGCACCAGTAACTAAAATTATCCCCCAAAGGTCAGGTGATTCCCTTAATCTGCTGAGCAAGATCTAAACAAGATAATTGCAAAATAATTCAGAAAAAGCAGCTACAAAATATCAGCATGAGGATTCACAGCTTCATAGCAGCACAGATGAAAATTACTGAGTAAATTATGAGATTTTTTTTTGTATCAGTCAGGGCTTAATCATGGAAGTAGAGCCACTTTGATTATTATAGGAGTAAGAAATATATAATGGCCATTGGAGAGCACATATATTAATAGAAGAAGAGGTAGAGAAGTGAAGTCCAAAAGAGGGATTCAGTGAGTCAGAAAAAAAATCACTAAGCAGTCTAAAACCCTAATGTGGGTAGATGGAGCCTGCAGGGGAATCTTAGAAGCTGAGCATGTCTCAAAAGGGGAATGAGATGGTGGTGGGAATCATGGAGCTGAGCACAGAGGAATGACTCCATGTGGCTTATGCTCTATGAATCTTCAGCTACCCATTGGCTGATGGGCTAGAAGCCACTGCTGGTCAGCAGCTGGGGAGACAGAATGGACATGGAGAGTAGGAAAAGAAGAGGAAGATTGTACTTATAGAGCCTCTCAACGTTTTCTTGTCGCACATCTAACTTGGGGTGACCTCCTGAGAGCACTGACTGACTTTACCATTGCCTTCTAAATCTCATATAACTTTCGTTTTGCCCATCCTGAACACAAAACTATACAGAAAAGGGAATTTAGAAAAATGTAGTTTCCAGCCTTAACCAAGTTGGCACAGCACAATCCTGCGCTTATTTTTCTGAGACATATTTCTGTAATAGCATTCTTTATAATAAATATGAATTAAATTTGTAACCAGAAAAAAAAAAAAGATCAAAATGAAGAGATTAAGCCCCTTTCAGAACAACATACAGCAATTTAGGTGGCTGTTTATTCCATGTTTGCTCATCTCACATTGTCTCCAAGGCTTCACTGTCTTCTCTTTCCTCCACAGATGACCAAGGTTTTTCCTCATTATAGTGGCTGTGATGGTTAATTTTATGTCAACTTGACTAGGCCACAATGCCCAGATATTTGGTCTAAGGTTATTCTGGATGTTTCTGTGAAGGTGATTTTTGCATAAGATTAACATTTAAATATGTGGACTTTGACTAAAGCAGATTATCCTCCATTGTGTGTGTGTGAGCTGCTTCCAATCAGATAAGGCCTCAATCAAACAAAGACTGAAGGAATTCTTCCAGCAGGCTGATTTTGGAATTGAACTACCACTTTTTCTCCAGCCTCCCAACATACAGATGCAGCATCCCTGAGGATTCTGAACTTTCAAGCAACCATAACTGTCTGAGTCAATTCCTTAAAATAAATCTCTCTCTCTCACTCGCTCTCATCACGTTGGATCTGTTTCTCCAGAGAATCCTGACTAAAGCAGTAGTCCTTTTGGTGCCTTATTCTAAACACCTTACGAATCATTGTTACTCATTTCATACTTCTCTGAAAACCAACCGTCAGCCCTCAATGTGAACAAGAGTCTAGAACTGAGTAGTCCAATATTGAATTATAATGAGATATAATGCCAGGGAATACATCTATACTCTCCTCTGGAATATTAAACAATTTTATTGACTTGGAAAATAAATATGTAATATGCTGATCCATGAAACGTGTGTGTGTTTTTTCCAATGTAAATTTGAATAAGTTAAAATTGATAAAATTATAAATTCACACATTCACTCACTAGCTACATTTTAAGTGACCAAAAGGCATTTGTAACTAGTAGCTACCACACTGGGCAGTACACATTCTATATAGCACACTTCCATTATTGATCACTGTTCTGTTGGACATCACTGTCATTCTGGAGTTAAGTTCAATTTCCACCCAGAAATCTCAGCTAGAAAGACAATTTCTTTTCTCCAGAAAAGATTAAAAGTGGCCAGGGCCTAGTATAGCAAACTTTGAGAAATTGGCCACATGAAGCTCAGATAACAGATTAGCAATGTCATGCAGTTACCACACTCCGCGTGAGTAGGAACTTCTGGCAGCCTCTCAGCACTCAGAAATGATCAGGGACACACTCAGCTTTATGTGCCTTCTAAGTCTGCATTGTTTGTGATCTCTATTCTGTGTAGCTATCATCCATCTCCAAAACAGTGTCACCTTCTATGATGTATGAGACACGGTGTAACAAGCAGTCCTTACTTCAACATGAGGAACAGAGATCAGATAATGAGATATAATGCCAGGGAACACATCTATACTCTCCTCTGGAACATAAAACAATTTTATTTACTCAGAAAAAGGGTAGTGTGACTTATAGCACATGTTCTGCCAATGCTCAGGCATTCTTTGAAAGAGACAATCTCCAATTGAAGAGAAAAACTAATTTTAATTTTTATAATTGCCTCTCCCTGCCTTGGAGAAAATTCTTTTGTCTTTTGTTCCAAGTATCTTTCCATCATTTCGATGGCAGACACTGAGTCAGGGGAAATATAAGATTAAGTAAAGGACAAAAACCCACAAATAGATCAGTACATTACAAACATATTTAATGACATTGATAATACAGGGTTGGGCAAAAGTAGGTTTCTAGTTGTTCATATGAAAAATAATACAATAATTACTAAATAATAATACAAGAATAAACAGTGTTTCATGTACTCACAACTACTTTTGCTCCACCCTGTATTTTATTCTTCTTTATTCCACTCTCCCCCCTCATTTTATTGGTGTTCTAGAATTGCTGTTTTTCATCAGCCAGTGCTGACTCAATGTAAATGAAGCAAAACTTTTTAAATGTCTCAGTTCTGATTTAGTAATCTTGTGTGTAAACTGGAGTACATGTCAGTTCTTTCCTTTGATTAATTATGTGCCCCTACAACCATTTAGTTGTAAGAGTTGCAGAAAATCACTGAAATATATTGCATAGCAATGGATGGTGTTAGGGGAAAAGTAATACGATCAGGTTTGCATTTTACAAATATTATACTAGCTGCTAAGTTAGAGAATGGAATGAAAATCAGAGCTGCTCTCTAAAACCCCAATCTAAGTTTTTCTATAAAGACACAGAGCAGCCCAGCCTCATGGTTCTGTGGTTGACCACGGACCTATGAACCAGCAGGCTTTGCCAAAAGCCAATTCCAGCATGTCATAATTGCAAGAGTTTCATCGAAAGGTTAATGGAACTTGGGGACTCAACAAGGGCTGAGTCACATATATTATTGCTTGTTGGGAATGGCTAAAGGCATTTCCCCAAACCTGAAAAGGATGATTGCTTGCTGCCAGACAGCTCAGGGCATCTTAATCTACATGTTATTGCCTCCTCCTGGACAAACACCTGAACAACTGGAGGTAATTCCCCAATCTGACAATGGATTCTGTTCCTAACCCTACCCTTTGATGTGTATATCTCCACCTTGCCTTAGGACAAATTGTGTTAATAAAAAGCAAGGGGTCCTGAGACAAGGAGAACTTGGTTTCTTCAGCTGAGCTCCTCTGACTCCCTATAATGCCTTTCAAAATTATGTTTCATCTCTGGACTCTTATTTAATTTATGCACAGCCTCTTCTCCAGATTCCAGAACCCTTCTAGATGCTGGATCAAGACCACTGGTGTTAAGGTTGTAGTTTATTTCCTGTTCAGGGCACATGCCCCAGTTGTGGGCTCAAACACCAGTGTGGGACGTTCAGGAGGCAGCCTATCAATGAAGCTTTCTTGTCATTGATATTTTTATCTGTCTCTGTCTCTCCCTCTCCCATCCTCTCTGAAATCACAAAAACATATTTAATAATAAAAAAAGACACAGAGCAGCATCACTGACCTGAAAAATAATTACGTTGTCCCATAGGGTACAGGATTTCAAGATGTGATAACATGGCAGTCACAATATTATTGATGATGCCTAATATGTATTATATATATTAACTAATAATCCTACCAATAACCTATGAAGTTAGTAATATGAGATCTCATTTCCTGGGGAGGAAATACATTATAAAGTAATTATCATTATCCCTACTTTCTAGATGGAGATTTTGAGCCAAAAGAGATTACATAGGTCACCCAGCTTCATACAACTAGTCAGTAATTCAAACCCAGGCAGCCTCTCACTAGACTGCCTCACCAAAGACAAAATAAAGTTCAATGCAATTGCATACATTTATCAGAAATTGTTATATACTAAGTTAAACTAAAGATCAGGCATTATTTGTTAAATGACAATAAATTAAAATTTTTTCTTCAGTGTAACAAAACCTATATTTGTATTTTGTATTTGATTTGTTGTGCAATATAAAAAATATGCTAAAGTACATTTCTTCATCAGAGAATATTCAAAATGTAACATACAAGCAATTCTTAAGGGACTCAAGGGTTAACATATCACTATTAATATTATTTAGGTAAAACATCTCTCTCTGTTTTAACAAACATATTCCCAAATCCTTTAGCTTAACACAAAATATGCATTAATAACTCATGAGTCCCTAATGACCTTGTTTCTCTGTTTTAGGTGCCCTTCCATAGCCCAGTCAGGGAGTCAGATTTCTTCCATCTTCAGCTCCTCCCACTTTAGAATCCTCTATATTTGACCAACATAAAGAGTGAGGGAGAGAAGGAAAGCCAGAGTGGACTACATCACTTCTGCCTACTTGCCATTGACCAGAACTCAGTCCTGTGTCCACGTCCACACCTAATGGCAAGCATCTAAGGAATGTAGACTAGCTATATGCCCAAAGGCAGAGAAGTGGGTGCTGATGACTCCATTTCCTCAAAATATTAAATATGAAACTGCCATTTGACTCAGTGATCCCACTTCTAGGAATGTATCCTAAGAATCCTGAAATACCAATGAGAAAGAATACATGCACCCCTATGTTCATAGCAGCACTATCTACAATAGCTAAGATCTGAAAACAGCCCAAGTGCCCATCAGTGGACGAGTGGATAAAAAAATCTGTGATACATTTACACAATAGAATACTATGCAGCTGTAAAAAAGAATAATCTCTTACCCTTTGAGACGGCATAGAAGAACCTGGATTGTATTATACTAAGCGAAAGACAAGTATCACATGATATCACTTATACGTGGAATCTAATGAACAAAATAAACTGACAAACAAAATAAATCCAGAGACATGGAAGCATGGAATAGACAAACTAATCTCAGAAGAAAGAGGGGTGGGGGTTGGGAGGAGATTAACAAAAAAACTTATAGGCATATATGCATAACCCAAAGACACAGACAATAGTGTGATGAAAGCCTACAGAGTGGTGGGAGCAGGATGGAGAGGGTCAATGGGGGAATAAAAGGGGACATCTGTAATACTTTCAAGAATAAAGATAAATTTTAAAAAATAAAATGAATTCTCATGTCACCCCTCATTTGGATACTGCTTCTGTATTCTCTAGAACAGCCACTAAATCTAAAGTCCAAACTATGGCTAAAGTCCACCGTGAAGAAATGACAGTTAAGAATTTGTCCTTAATTATTCTGCTATCAAAGCTAATTTATTCTTTGATATCAACAGTGTTTCTGCTTTCCTTAAAATCCTTACCTCAGAATTGTTGAGTAGACTCCTAGATCTGCAGATCAAATACACCTGTATGTTTCAAATCTAGGGTTCAGAAGTTAACCTCAGTATTATCACTGATAAGGTGGACACAGGTGAAGACCATGATAGTAACTAGTAATCATGATTAGTAAGCCTGTGATGATATATCATATATTTCTCCAAAATTGTTTCAACCCCTGCTAACACAGTTTTCTTCATCTGTGTATCATTTTAATAAGGCTTACAGACATCGACTGTATTGCTGCTTTTTTATTCTTTCCCAGATATCCTCCACTCTGAACTACCTTTGGAGTCCCCTTTCTCAAGATAGCCACATGTAATGCTTGAGAATGACCAGCATGACCCAGGACTTTAAATTCAGGTACAGGACAACCAGTTGCAGCCAATATTACACAGTCATAGTATCCACGAGATAACACATGACTTGCTCCTCCAAATAGAAATACATGGAACAGAGATTGAACTATTTTTTCAAGTCTGGGCCTGAGCTGAGGTTTCAATCTGAGTTAACGGTGATAAAAAGGAAAGAAAATGAAAGTGATAGAAAGTAGCAGGTGGTTAGATCTGACAACAGAAACCCATTATTCACCCATGTCATTCAAAGTTCTCTTCCAGACCTAGTTCTTTCACTCTGTGTCTTTTGGACTATTTACATAGTGTTGTACAGGAATCTTTCCAGGAATGGAAAATAAAGGGAAGGCATCACATCATTATCGTCACTATCACTTTCACTGAGCAAATATTTATTGTATAATTACTGTGTGCCAGGCAATGTACTAAATCTTTACATGTTTTAATTCAACGCTCATTGTAACACTACAACTCTACAAGGTGTTACATTAGTCAAGCTCTTGGAATTTCTATGAGAAAATACCAACTCAATGTAGCTTCAAATAAAATGAAGGATAGTTAGCAGTAACAACAAAAATCAAGGTACTGGGAAGGTCACATTTAATCTGTTATACTCCGAATACTAATTCATTAATTGTCATTCACCACCCTCTACCCCCTTAGATCTGGCATCATTCTCTTCTTTCAACAATATGACACATCTATTATGTGATAAAGATAAGGAATGATAGTCATCTATATACCCATAATAGGTAAGTAACTTTTCTATCTATAGCCAAGATCTGTCAAGGAGGAACACTAATTGGCTTGTCATGGATCACATGCCCATTATTTAACCAACTAGAGGCCCAGTGCACGAAATTCATGCACGGGTAGAGTCCCTAGGCCTAGCTGGCGATCAGGGTTGATCTGTGGGGCATCTGGTGGGGCAATCGCGGGGGGTCCCCCGCTGGCACCCACATTGACCCGCCTGGTGCCACCTGCTAGCTGGCCCCACCACCTGCTGCTGCTGCCATAGCCTCCCTCTGCAGGGCGATCGGGGGCGGGGGAGGGTGCTGGCACCTGCTGTGGCTGCCTAGGGCCTTCGGGCTGAGGGCAGCTCCTGGGTTGAGCATCTGCTCCCTGGTGGTCAGTGCACATCATAGCTACCGGTCGTTCTGCTGGTCATTCTGCTATGCAGTCGATTTGCATATTAGGCTTTCATTATATAGGATACCACAGTTAGTTTTGGGGAAGAAATTTTCTAGTTGGCCTATTCTAGTTCCCATGGCCAACTTTGGGGTCCAGGGAGTGAGGTCCATGGAGTAAGAACCCTTTATTTGTGACCATATAAGAATCATCTGGAAAAATATTATAGGTGGCAGACCAAAATTCCTATGTTCATTACAGGTAGGCTTTATTATTTCACTATAGTACATTCAAAGAAATGAAGCTTAGAGAAATTATATGTGAAACATCATTCATATATGTTTTAAGACATTTTTTTCCAGATTTGATTGATTTTAAAACCAATGCTCTAAATTACTGGGCTAAACTATATATTTCCAAATTTTGACTTGGAGATATGTATACTGGGAAAACTATCAGGCAGTGTGTGTGTGTATTCCATACTCTTCACTTTAGTTTCAGGAGTATACACAATATAATAGCATAAGACACATTTTTTTGAGAAAAGAAACTTAAGGGAAGTAAAGAAGGGCTCAGAATTGGCTACTCAGAAAGAAGAGGGAAAGCACTACTTTTCAAACATCAGTCATTTCAAAGACAATTAGAGTTTTTGTTGTTTCATTCATTTTAAATCTTGAATTTAGTTGAGAGAGCTTGAAGAGAAGTGACCTCCAGTCCAGGCTTAGTATAAACCATTTACAGTCTGTGGTTATCTTTTTTCCTCATCCAAACCTCATACTCACAACTATTTCTTTTTTTTTTTTTTTATAAACATATTTTATTGATTTTTTTACAGAGAGGAAGGGAGAGGGATAGAGAGCGAGAAACATCGATGAGAGGGAAACATCGATCAGCTGCCTCCTGCACACCTCCTACTGGGGATGTGCCCGCAACCAAGGTACATGCCCTTGACCGGAAACGAACCCGGGACCCTTCAGTCTGCAGGCCGACACCCTATCCACTGAGCCACACCGGCTAGGCAAAATACAACTATTTCATTCAGTCATTTCAATGGTAAAATTATGAAACAAATCGCAACGTGTTTTTAAAAAACTAAAAATACCCACAAAGCCCCCCTCCAGAAGATAGTATTATTATTTTGTGTTATTATGTGTCTCCTATGTATAAAGTGTGTGATGGTAGTCTATTAAAACTTTTCCAAAAATTAGAGGTAAAGACCATATTATTAGAGCTTTTATAAGCAGGTACATTTTACTCCTCATTGTCACTGTCATCTTTCTTCTCCTATCCTTTTCCTCCTACTTCTATTCTTCTTGTCAATAAGATATCACAAAATTTTCTTTGCCAACTATCCTCTGGGAAAGACTCATACAGTAGATTTTATGCTCATTAAAAAAGGGTATGGTTTACATCCAAATTAAAAAAAAACATTTGTTTTTTATTAGATCTCTTCTTCTGACAAGGGTATTCGATTGGCTTTCTTTACAGTAGTCATTACTGTGTATTCTTCTGTTACCTTCTTTACTGAGTCTTTTTCTCTGTGACTTAAACAGCCCTTTTCACTTTTCCTCATAAGAAACCTCTCTTTCGCCCTAATATCTCCAATTGACCATGGGATGACTACAGATGAAATTTGGGCACTGAGTTACAGTAAACATTCATCTATTGCCCTAAGGAGGCAAAGCAATAATACTATATTTTTAAATACAATTGATTTCGAAAATCAACCCCAAGTGCAGCAGAAGAGAACAATAGGATTTATGCTGCACTTCATTTATTTTGACAGATGTAAAATTTAGGTCTGATTGTATGTGTTGATGCTATTAAGATGCAGGCGAGGGGAGAAAAAAGGAAAGATGTGTTATTGTCAAAGCAACTCTTACAGCATCTCAAAGACTGTTAAATGTTCCCTGAGATTGCTGGCTATGCAGAGGATTCTGAATAATTTTCCATGTCTTTCCCTTACAATGGAATGACTGAATAAAAGCAGTGACATGTGGAACCCTACACTTCCATTGGCCTCCATCCTGAGATCAGTGTATGACTGTTGGTCTTGGATCAGTTTTCTTTGGGTACACACTGACCCTTAGGTGATTAGGGCACTGGAGTGAGGGGAGGCAAAGGGATCTCCATTTCCTCATTGCCTCTCATAAAGTTTCTCTCTTTGGGCTCAATATCAAGGTTAAAACAACAACAGATATAACAAGAAGGAGAGATGAACACTGGCCGGTGTGGCTCAGTTGGTTGAGCATCATCCCATGTACCAAGAAGTCACAGGTTCAGTTCCTGGTCAGGGCACATGCCTCAGTTGCAGGTTTGATCCCCAGTAATGGGTGTGCAGGAGGCAGCCAATCGATGTTTCTCTCTCATCAATGTTTCTCTCTTTCCCCCCCTCCTTCTCTCTCTCTCTCTCTTTCTCTTTCTCTCAAATCAATAAAAACATTTTAAAAATAGAAAAATGGGAGATGGGGAAAATATATAAAACAAAGACAATTCATCAGTAAATAAACCAAGATATAGAGATAGGAGCATATCCTAAAAAATTTTGAGTTCACTACCAAAGCACTAGAGTCAGAAATGGTCAGAAATGGTTAATGGTGGTTACATTTATGGCTGAGATTCCAGGTGGGAATCAGTGGTATTAAAAGCCATTGTTTTAATTATGAACTCATATACACTCACATGAACATATTTACTTAGCTATGTATGGTAAAGCTAAAAACTATACTGATGATTCTTTAAAATATGGCTGTAGAGAAGTGAGACTAAACTTGACATGGAACATAAACTAAGCCTAAAAAAATAATAAAGCCACCTCTCACAAGCAAACCATATAATACCTATTGTGTGTGGGAAGATGGGGTTGATGAATAGGGCAAGACATTGTACACTTTTCCAACAAGCATCTGTCTGATACAGAGAAAAAGAGTGATTATTCCCTAAGAACAGGCAGAGCTCGAGAGGCAGACAGAGATGCAGGGGAGTAGAGCAAAAAGCTGGCAGACAAGGCAAACACACAGGAAGAAATAAATGCCAATAAACACCCCAAAACAAACCCGCCCCCAAACCCAAGATTGTTTAGCTATCTGATGCTCTAATAAAAATAAAGACAATAAATTAATAAGAAATGAAAGTAAAGTTTATGTTTTATTTTATGGAACCAAGAACCAAATCAACAGTCCCAAATTTTGCCTCTCTGCCATGATTTGTCAGCTCGTGTGTGTGTGTGTGTGTGTGTGTGTGTGTGTGTGTGTGTGTGAATTATCTGTGGAGACACATATAGTATGATGCTGGAAGTGGCTGAGGTGAGCTACTTCACAACCCTCTAGATCTCTGCCTGCTCTGTGCAAGAGTGTAGTTATCAAGAAATGACTTTTTTCGCTTTTTTGTTTTGCAAAAAGATTTTATGCCTGGTTTAAGAGGGTTTAGAACACATTTATGGGCTTTCCTGTTGCATGTTTCTTAAATGGAAAAATAAAAATCAATAACGCAGGGCCGGTCACTTAGAACTCCTGGAGCGAAAGAGAAACACATCTCACAGGTGCTGGAGCACATCTGAAAGTGGGAATGTTTAATCAGGCACTTCAGTTTGCTGTGGCTTGGAACTAATAAGATTATACATTTCCCATGAGAAAGTCTTCATTTCACACCTGTTTTGCAGAACTGGTGCTATCTCAGACGGGGCTTGTGGGCTTGTGAGTAGGACTTCATATTTGTGAGTTTCCCTGATGCCCGTGGAGCTGAGCAAGCAAGGTTGTGGCTGCTTTTCAGATGCATTTACTTGTAAGATATACCCAGCTTACTTATGGTGGGTTAAGGAGCACTTGCATGTGTACCATCGCCACAGCCTGGAGGGAGCTAGGGCTGGTTCCATTCATCCCACCCCAGGGTAGTTCTGCTTTTGGGGGTAGATGGTGTGAGCGTGAGAAAAGGTTGTCAGTTACTGCTTCAAAACTAAAACTTTATTAAGGCTAAAAACTGATTTCCCCCCTATTTCCATCGCCTTTAAAATGCCTACAGTAATAGGCACAAAGTAGGCTAGAGGTTAAGATATTATGAGCCTCAGAAGCAAGATTTAGCAAAGCTCAGTAGAATTTCTAAAGAAAGCAAAATTTCTCAACCAAACTTAACTGGTTTTGATTCAATGGGATGAAGCTGAGGAATCTCAAGGTTTTACTATCATCTGAGGTGTATTTGGTAGCCGAAAGCCACTTTTCAAGAAATAACTATATTTAACAATACTCTTGGATTGATTTTTTAATACTTTCTGAGCTTATTTATTGGTTAATCTCTGCTCTTTAAGTCCACACACTATAGCTCCCCACCCAGCGTCTTTATAAAATCCTCTCCTGGTCTTTTGTTTGAGAATAAACTGGCCTCAGAGGAAAACTAGCAGCATCTATCCATAGGCCCCAGCCGGGTTGCTCAGCTGGTCAGAGTGTCATCCCTATATGCCAAGGTTGTCTGTTTGATCCCAGGTCAGGGCACATACAAGAATCAACCAATGATGCATGTCTCCCCAATAAATAGCCTGCAAACACAACTCAGCCTCAGAGCTTATTTTCTCAATCAACCCAACCTTTGATATTTCCTTTACTTTTTATTCTTTTTACATAACTTTTTGTTTAAGAAAGTTTCCACCTTCTGCTCAGTTTTGAAAGTTTAACACCTCAAAATCATACTCAACACCTCCCTCTCCCTCAATCTTGGCCATCCTCACCCAACCTATAAATAGGCCTTATCCATTTACTTACAACATCCTTCTCAAAATGATCTGTTCTCCACCTGAACTGCCAATATCCTGTTTGGAGCTATCCTTCTTTCTCTTCCACGTCTGTGAGCCCTTTCTTCTTTTTTAATCCATTTAAATCATTTTTTTTTCACATTTTAGTGAGAGTGAACTTCCTAATTCACGATTAATGAGTCACCAAACCCTTAACTTTTCCCCAGAGGTTCTATACTTGTCTTTGAAATGGGCCTCAGCTCAGCTCCCCCATCCCTTCCTCTCACTTGTCACGTTTCTTTCAGCTTTGGACCTTTGCACATGCTGTTCTCCACCACACCAGCACAGAACTCTGTCTCCAACCAACATATGGGAACACTAAGTCTCAGTCTCCTCATCTACGAGAAGGGACTGACTTCCCATCAGGCAGGGCTGTTTAAAGGTGAAATAAACTACAACATATAGCTGACATATTAGTTTCAAATCATTTATCCTAGCATTTTATGTTTTTCCTTTAATGCCTTCCTTGTGGTATCTCAGAGCCTCAATGGTAAGAACAAATGTTAAATGATCGATGTATACCAGTTAAGAAATCCATAATGCATCTTGCTGTGAAGCACCCTCACTGAAATTATTAATTGCTGCCAGGTGAATAATATCCCCTAGAATGTTGTGCCTTTGTGAAATGTAGTTACTGGCCTGCTGTAATTTTCAAAATGACCAGTTTATTCTGAAACCTGCTTAAAGAGAAGGTAAAAGCCATTAATGAAATTTATGTACTTTCAGGGATCCTGACATGGAGAAAAAGGAAGATTCCAAATAAATGAGCAAGTAAAAGAACATTAATTAGCATCTAATTACTACCAGCAGAGTGCAGTGGTCAATAATTTTAAAATAAATGGAATCTTTTGTAAATGTATAAGGTGAGAGTATAGCCAAGTTCTCCTTGAGGTAAGATTAATGTCACTCTAATATATAAACTCAAAAGAAATCTGTCTTGTTAAGAAAAAGTTTTTTTAAAAGGAACAACAATATCAGGATGTAACCAACTTGTTACAGCAAGAAGGGAGGGCATTTAAATGCTACAAATGCCTGTAGAAGTGTAGTATTGTTCAAAGATTAAATTCGTATATGTTTCAGCTATAAGTAAAAATATCATTTAAATTTAATCTAGAATTTTTAGAAAAGTCTACTATGATACTATCATTGCTAAATTCAGAAGAAATGTTTGATGTTGAAAAGTAAAAGTCATGGGTATGTAACAGCTATTTTTAAAGCATCTTTAAAAAAATGAATAAACATTTAAATTTACTATTCAGTAGCATATCAAATTCCCCTGAGGAAACTCCTTATAATTTTAAGCGATGTACAATATGAATTGTTCTAGCAAACAGCACTCTGCTTTTAGAGGGAAAGATACATAAAAATAAACGATCGTTACAAAGATGAAAGAATATGAGCCAACAGATCCGAGCACTGTCATTGCCGTACCTTCTTTTAAGGGCCTGGCCTTTGCACTCAATAGGATCTGGGCCAAACCCATTTTTCCTTGCCAGCTGTGTAATTTAGACTGGTTACTTGACATTTATACACCTGGGTTTCCTCATCTGTTAAATTGGATAATAATACATGCACATGGGGAGTTGCTTTGAGGATGCAATAAGATAAGCATATAAAATGAAGAGCCTGATTTAAACTGAAGCAGGGTGACCTCACTGGTATACATCAAGATATACAACACAGTGACTTGTAAGATCTCTATTAGCAATTTTCAAATATAACATTATTATTCACTCTAGTAACCAACAAGTACTAGATCCCCAGGGCCTATTCATCTTATAATTGCAAATTTGTACTCTTTGACCAACATCTCTCCATTTCCCCCATGTCCCACCCCTTGGCAACCACCAATCTACTCTCTGTTTCTATAAATGTAACTCTACTCTCTGTTTCTATAAATGTAACTCTAACAGATTTCACATATCAATGATACCATGAAGTATTTGTCTTTCTGGCTCATTTCACTTAACATAATGCTCTCCAGGTTCATACATGTCTTTTCAAAAGGCAGGATTTACTTCCTTTTTTATGGCTGAATAATATTCCATATTTACACCACATTTTCTTTAACCATCTGCTCATGGGCAGCTAGATTGTTGTCTTATTTTGGCTGTTCTGAATAATGCTGTAATGAGCATGGGAGTGCAGATATCTTTCAAGATATTTATTTCATTTCCATTGGATATATACCCAAAGTGGAATTGCTGGATCATATCATAGTTCTATTCATAATTTTTTGAGGAATATCTATAGTTTTCCACAATGGCTGTACCAATTTACATTCACACCAACAGTGCAAAAGGGTCCCGTTTCCCCCACATTCTCTCCAACACTTGTTCTTTTTGATGACGGCCATTCTAACAAGTGTGAGCTGATATCTTACTGTGGTTTTGGTTTGAATTTCTCTAGGCCCATACTCTTGACTCATGTGGAGTCCAGCTACACAGAAAGTGTGCCTAATACTGAGGAACTTCTAGATAGAGGTGGATATTATTTAAAATATAATTGTTTGTATCACATATTTAGATATGTGCCCCAAATTGGTCAAGATGATAAATGGTTAAATTTGGCCATAATGTATTATATTCAGAGACTGAAAATAGTCCAGGAGAGTATCAAGAAATCCAGGGAGTGAGAAATTAGAGATAGGGGTTAAGAAGGTAAGATAGAATAAGAAATTCACTTGCCGGAGTCACTGATAAAGTCAATATGCTCCAAGCCTGTGCTATACTTATAAAATTGAAATAATCATACAATAAATTGTAGAGATCTAAAAGCTCATTCAATGATGAAGTGACTGAAATGGGGCATGAAGGAAATTCCTGAGAGGTGGAAATGTCCTATACCTCATTCTACATAACGGTTACCTGGGTGTATACAGCAGGTACAACTCATTAAAATGAGAGTGGACAAGAATACCAAGCACGGCATATGTTTTCTGTGAATATGCTTACACATGTAAACCATTTACAACAGCAGCTGAGATATGGTGACCACTCAGTCACATTTTTTATGTTTGTTCATAGCCCAGGATGGGTAGCCCACTGAGTATACAGATGTGAGAAGTTAGGCTGAAGAGAGAAACAAGGGGTCAGATCATAAAGAGGCACAAGGTCACACCAAGAAATATACATTCTGGCTGGGCACTAGCAAAGAGCACATTAGTCAGGGCATGACAGTCACATTTTGTATCACGTGGTAGCACGTGACACAAAATGTGAAGAGCAGTTTTGGAGGATAGTTTGAGAGCCAAAGACAGGGTAAGCCATTTAGGAACTCTTGGGCTTCCCTTCATCATCTGTAAATGAAGAGAAAAATAAGTGCCTAACATAACTCAAAGAAATGACAGAGAAAATGATGCAATGCCTAAGAAAGGTTGCTGACAGATACAATGTTCTCTGGAGAATAAGGGTCAAAATGTCGGATGCGTGATGATATTGGCTGTATTAGTTGTTTAGAGATCATGAACATGTAGCTCTGATCCAGAGGAAAATATTCAGTAGTAGATCAGCCCACCCCTTCCCATTTCCATTTGCCTACTGGTCTCACCAGTGAAATGTGATGGAGGAGAATATCTACACTGTGACTATATGGGCATAGTCTACACACAAAAGGCGTTAGAAATGGAAAAGTCTTCTCTGTGTTTCACTAACAGTCAAGTGCAGGTCATTCTAGAACTTTGCAAAGCTGTGTAAATAAATGACTAAATGATATAAAGGATATAAAGGAGAGCATGCCATACAAGCTCTCCTGCTCTGCCCTACCGCGCTAAAGGAGCATCTCAAGTCTTGGCAAGGCTGTACACACAGTCCATACCACCCAAGCCTTCCGTGGCTCCTGCAGAGCCATAACTTCAGCCACGTTCTGCATTACATTCCTGTGAAACCCATTTATCCCTGCTGGCCCCTTGCCATTGGCTTGTGGGGGGTCAGGGCGCAGGGAGGCGGTTATTTTTTCTAAACAAGTTCTTAGCTCTGATGTTTTTTATGTATCAGAGAGGTAAAATGAAGGCTCTGATAGTTACAGCCTGAAATAACTCAAATTTATGAGTAATTTTAATCTCTGTCTTAATTTAATTAAACAAATGGGAAACTGCCCCCTTGCCAAATATATTATCCCTTGCCAATTAAGTCATTAACAGGCCTCCTTTAAGATAAACAATTTTCTGATAACTCACTTTTGGATTGAGTACCAATTAGCCTTTCACCTGAATTTAAACTGCACAAAGCTGAGTAGTTTAAAAATCAAATCTAAAGAGCAAGAGTACTGGGTATAGTTCTGTGCGCCCCTGCCCCCAGCCCCTGCCCCCAGCAGTGGGCAGTAGTCACGTGTGCCTACTGGGCGCTTGAAATATGGGTTAGTCCAAGTTAAATGTGCTATCAGTGTAAATACAAAATGAGTTCTGAAACTTAGTACCAAAAGCAGGATGTAAAATATCTCATAGATAATTTCAATATTGATTTTATGTTAAAATAATATTTTAGATATATTGAGTTACATAATGTATTGTTGAAACTAAGTGTACTTGTTATTTTTTTACTGATAAAGTAGCCACATGCCTTAAAATTTCTCATATATAAGTTTTTACACTCATTGTGGCATACCTTCAATATGTTTTATTTTCCATTATTTCGAATTAATCTGAAAAAAAAAATCTATTTTAACTCAGCGCAAGATGACGTTCTTATGTTTCCTACCTATTTCTTCCATATCTGGCTCAGTCACTTGCCATTTCACATCATTTAAGCTCATGGCTTTATTTCAGTTTCTTTTAACTCTCAGATTCTACACTCTAATGATCCAGGATCTGATACAGTAATCAATAATTGCGTCTCCGAAGAAAGAAACAGGAAGGGGGAGGATTTCAAACACACAAATTCATAAGAGAAAGTACGAAAATGGTACAAAATACTACATGTGCTGAGAGTTATGAAAAAAGCCCTGCATGCTGAGGCTGTTGGAGGCAGCAGGTACCCTCTGAGTGTGGCGTGTGGGTGGGTAAGGCAGACGAGGGAGGTCAATCATCTGTACCACCCACATAGGAAAAGAAGAGGCTTTGGGACTGCCTTTCCTTCTGGGAAGGCCTTGCTTTCTAGTTACAAAATAAACGACATCTGGACTGACAAAAAGTAGGCAAGGGCAATTGTCCATAAATTACCAGGGAGCCCCAGAGAGAGGCGCACCACTACATCCTGCCCATACACTTCTCTGGAGTGGCATTAATACTCATTCCTCTGTGCTGTGGGGACAAATTGGTTCCAGAAATATGATGGAAACGCTGAGTCTGTGTGGGATAAATGGGTTTCGCAGGAATGTAATGCAGAACGTGGCTGAAGTTATGGCTCTGCAGGAGCCACAGAAGGCTTGGGTGGTATGGACTGTGTGTACAGCCTTGCCAAGACTTGAGATGCTCCTTTAGCGCGGTAGGGCAGAGCAGGAGAGCGTGTATGGCATGCTGTAATAATGCCTCTATCCGGAGATGGGGTGTTCCTATGCCATAGGCATTTGTAAAAGACAATGGGGACTCTTGTAACCTGAGAACCCTCCCCTTCCCTTGGGGTACAGGCTTCTCCCCCACTCCAGCCAAATGATTGTTTATGGAGCTGCCATTCATTTCACATGGGTGGGCATGTGACTCGGATGACCAAGCCCGAGTTCTTGTCCCCCCACTGTCCTGCTCCCAGGCACAGTCAGGCCATACAAGAGAGTCCTTCCCCTTGAGGTGGTGGGGAAAAGTTCTCTCTTACATTCTGAAGTCCTAAATACAGAACTACCTGCAACCCTAGTTTCAGGTTTGTAGGGTAAAGCAGCCCGAAAGAGGACAGCAATACACATAAAGAAGAGAAGAGGGAAATAAAAGAACAGGTGCCATTTCCCTGTTAGAGCCCCACATAAATTGTTTTTATTACCTAAACCAATAGATCTGACCCTTATTTTTGTTTACCTGAATTCCAAATAGACTTTGGTTGCTTGTAATGAGGATAGTCCCTTTACTCAAACAAAGGATGGCAGTGTTAACACTAAAGCATTTAAAGATAAGAGGATTTGGTTTAGAATATCAGCTAAGGCTTCTTAGAGGAGGTGGCATTTTAAGCAAGGTGGGATTTTTACTGGAGCAGATGGGAGACAATACATTCCTGGCAGAGGAAATGGTATGGACAAAGGCAGGATAGCTGGGAAAAACAGAACATATTCAGCCCAGCCGGCATGGCTCAGTGGTTGAACATCAACCTATGAACCAGGTCACAGTTCAATTCCCGGTCAGGTCACCTGCCTGGGTTGTGGGCTCAATCCCCAGTATGGGGAATATAGAAGGCAGCCAATCAATGATTCTCTCTCATCATTGATGTTTCTATCTCTCTCTCCCTCTCCCTTCCTTGCTGAAATCAATAAAAATCTATTTAAAACAACAATAAACAGAATGTCTTCAGAGCAGAGACAAAGTTGGTCATAGGCTAGGAGAAAAGATGGAACTATCTTCCCATAGATGTTTTCATAGCAGATCCTTTCTCATCTCTGTGATCTCAACTCAAAAGCCACTTCCTCAAAGGAGCCTTCCCTGATCACCCTATCTGACTTTGTTACTCATGGTCACGTATTTGTTCTGTTGAATTCGTCAGGTGTAATTATCCAAATTGCTGGGTCATTGCTTGGTTGTTTGTTTCCTCCACTGGACTGTGAGGAAGTCTTCAGAAGAAGATGCCTTGTCTGTCATGCACACCTGTGACTTCCATCCCTACCAAGGATCTGCGAAGTGGGCTCTCAGGAAACAACCGTTGAGAAAGCAAGTGAATATGAACATGAGAGAAATGTGTGCTAGAAGGTGGGAGCTGCAGAAGTCAAAATTTATGCAGAAGGGAATAAAGAACTAGGGGTAAATCGTCAGGACTATGCTTTGGAAGACTGACTTATTTGGAGTGTGGGAGGCAGAGTGTCAGTGAGGAAGGGAGGATTGGAACATGAGGTCACTGGAAACGCCCACGAAAAGGTAATGTTTGTTGGTTGAGTGCATTATCTGAGACATACCAGGTACCCTTGTACTATTCATAAAAGTGGGAAGGAAAAAACCAATCAAACAACACGCTTTCATATGTAGGGATGCCAAACAAACAGTTTAAATAATGAAACTTTGATGTTTCATGCAATAGGCGTGCCTTTAAATCATGTTATCACTGCATCAAAGGAAACTATGAAGTTGCCCCAGCTCTCCAGGAGGTCCAGCAGGCTTTCATCTGACTGATACTTTTAGTTATCTGCTACACACCATATTTCCCACCATACTTATCTCCACGTATTGATACCTGCCTTCAAAAAGGCAACTTACTGGCAGAAATTCAGCTTTGTGAAGCAGCAGTTCACACACTGGAGAAGAAGGAAAGTAAATGCCCAGTTATAAGTTGGCTGGGCTTAAGAGAGCTAATCAGTATGTGACCATTCGAGAAATGTTATCCTCTGAATGTTATGACATCCCCTAGGAAGCAGTAAAATAGGAAAGGAGAGAAAATTAGCACATAGGGGAAAAGCCTAAAAGGGGAAAAGAGACTACTTAAAGTTTCTTCAACTCTGAATTTAGCACTTGCAGACACAGGCTGATTCTTTGCATCCTTTCCCCTCAATTAAGAAGGTGGGCACTGGGTGCAGGTGAGCAAAGGGGGTGGGGTGGGGACATGTGTTAATAGTGTCAACAATAAAAAAAGAATTGATGAATTCGCGAAATTGAAAATAACTCCAAGACTACTTATTCCCACTTCCCCTCCTGAATCCCCTTCCTACCACATCCCCACAAACAGATGCCCAGCCTCCATTTAAAGAAATCCATATGTTGAACATGTCACACTGCTCAGCAGCTCATGCCTTTCTTAGATGTCTGCTCCATTAGAAATTCTTGCTCCATGAACAGAAAATCAGCAGAATCCTCAAGTAGTAAACAAATATATGGCAATGCCATTCTTCCTCATATTCAGATGTATAAACTAAAGGCTTTTTTGCTACAGTATATTGGCAAATATATCTCATATACGTCCTAGTCAGCTTGTGCTGCGATAACAAATTGCCATAGACTGATTCCTCTTCTGAAATCTCCTTCTCTGGACCCCCAAATCCTTGGCTCTTGCTCTCTGTGCCTGTGGAAGGGGATGGCAATCCTGATGACCTTTTAATTACTTTGGGGTCATTTCCCCACCTTGGACAATAAATCCTGGCTTCTGTTTAGATGACTGTCTAATCTCCTTATCAACTTTGGCCACACCCTTCATGTTTTCTTCAGAGGCAGCTTTCATTTTCTTAAAGATGGGTAGACCGAGAATTTTATAAATATTTTAGTTCTGGTTCTCTTTTGATTAACAATTCCATCCTTAAGTCAGTTCTCTCTTCTCACATTTTACTAAATCAGGAGGAACTAAGCTGCTTCTTCAACACTTTACTTGGAAATTTCTTCAGCCAAATATCTAGTTTCATTGGTCAACCCCAAGGAGAAACATACCTGTCACAATGGACCTCTGGTTAACTGAGCTCAAGTTCATAATTAGTGGCCATTGCTGGCAGAGGCCTCTCACACACACTGCATTTTGGGGAAAGCCACACCGAGCTTTCAACTTCCTGTACTATGCCCCTGCCTGTTTACTCCATCTGAGTTAATCTCTGAAGGGAAGCCCTGGTTCCATCTTTCCACCAATGGACTGCGACCGGCCCCATCCAATCAGAGGAGGAGCTGCCACATCTGGAGCAGCTGCCCCAGCACTTCTGTTCCCCAGGCCTGGAAACAGCGCACCTGACACACAGAGACAGCTGGGGGGAAACAGACATGACAGCTGGTGGGAAACAGCCATGACTGAGAGGGGACACAGCTTTAGGATTGTTACTCACCAGTCATAAATATATTCACAAGACAATAAAAATGTCTTGAATACTAGACTCGCAGCTGGAATTCGATCACGTGAGACCCTGATTGCTTCACCATCATTGGAGAACCCTGGTTCTGGTGAGAGGAAAATCTCTGCCTGAGTTTTCAGTTTCATGAGGTGCATGACTCTGGTGCAGCAACATTATTTTTAGACTAGAGGCCCAGTGCACAAATTCATGCACCAGCGATCGAGGCCTATTTGGGTGTGTGTGGGGGGGGGAGCCTGGCCTGCAGGGGGGAGGGGTCATGGGAGGTTGGCTGTGGGAACACACTGACACCAGGGGGCAGCTCCTGCACTGAACATCTGCCCCCTGGTGATCAGTAACGCATCATAGCAATTGGTCCACTGGTCATTCCAGTTGTTGGGTGGTAAAGGTCACTTAGGCTTTTATATATATAGATTATTTTATAACAATTAAAATAATAAGATCCAAGTGATGCAAGAAACATTAAGGTTCTTTTTAGAGTCTGAAAACAAGAACAATTACAAGGGCAAAAAGGCAGGTGTAGGAGAAGAGGAGGAGGAAAGATAGAAGATTTCAGGATGCCAGATTGTCTCTCTCTTTCCCCAGAACATATTAAAAAAATGGGAGGTTTCAATGATGTCAGAGATCAGTTTGGTCCCTCTAATAAGGTACCAGAGCCTCCTGGTGGCCCTATTTCTGCAGTTCCTCCCTGTGCATGTCTCTATAGGACAGACCCCAATGGCTGGTAACTGACCCCGCAGAGGGACAGAGACTGGGCCCAGTATACACTGTCACATATTTATTGAAAAGTCATTGCAGGAGACACCCTGAGAACAACTTCCTGGCACTGAAATGACAAGCATCAAGGAGCTAATCTTCTTGACCTTGTTCTGGTCCCATCAGGGAGCTGGGTCAGCTGGAAGAGTTTCCAGCAGAGGGATCCATGCCCACTGCTGTAGGAGAGAGCCAGTGCAAGGCTCATTACTCCTAGTTTCTCAGGGCATTGTATTACCACTCAAAAGGCCCAATCAGGCCCCCATTCAGGATAAACCCTTAAGAGGTACATACATACGCCCAGAATGAAGCAGCAAGTGGCTTTTTCGTGTAAACAAAGATTTTATTCCCTTTTTCCAGGAGTATCTATTTATTGGGCTTTGCTCCTTTAGTTCCTGCCTGACATTTGAGCTTTTCCGGGAATTTAACTACCTGCCTTGCTCTGTCATTGGGAATGAATGTCTATATGATCCCCGTCTGTATGATTTGGGCCTTAGCTTGTTTGCCCCGCACTGTGTGCTTCTCTCCCAATCATGACCCATGACTCTTATCTAAGCTAGAGCAAGCACCTTCATGATCCTTCGAGCCTGCACCGGGTCCCTCTCCCATCCCCGCCCCCCCCCCCCCCCCCCCCCCGCCCCATCTGGCACTCTGGGCTCTTACACACATGCCACCATAACAGAGATCCAGGCTTGGCTTCCTCTCCCCTGGTTTTTGTTTGGAAGGTCTTGTTGTTCCTTGTGTGGCCACTGTAGCTATCAGAGAGTTCCATCTCTCTCCTATCAGTGGGAGAACCAGCCCACTAGGTAGGACTCTACGCAGTTCTTAAATGCTTCACAGAAAGATGAAGACATCTTCATATATACTAGTATAGTGTCAGCAGGCCCTAATGTCCACTTATCTTTTTGTACAATGTCGTATATTGCTCTTTTTGCTGCATACAACTCGGTGGAGCAGCCCACAGATGTCTGCTCTTCTGTACCCAGGCACTTACCACTCCCAGTGGCAAAATTTAAAGGCTGGAGGTGAGAGAGCTCTATAGATGATGATCTAGCAAATAAGAGCTACTCTTATCCTCATGTGACCTAACTTTTAATTGATTAACTAGATCCTCTAAATTTTAAAAATGAGAATGATGTGGAGAACGATGCATCCCTGTTCACCACAACCCTGCTGCCTCCTACCCATCCTCTAACCTCTTTTTAAAATATATGTATATTTTTATTAATTTTGAGAGGAAGGGAATGGGAAAGAGAGAAACATCAAAATGATGAGAGAGAATCATTGACTGGCTGCCTCCTGCACACCCCATACTGGGGATTGAGCCCCCAACCTGAGCATGTGCTCTGATCAGGAATGGAACCGTGTCCTCCCGATTCATAGCTCAATGCTCAACTACTGAGCAATGCTGGCTGGGCTAACCTCTTTCTCCTTAAGAGAACCTACCTCTACCATTGTGTTCTGTACTGGAGCCAAAGTTGGAGATTTAAACATCAGAAATTTCGGGTATTAAAAAGAAAAAGGATTAAGAAGAAGTTCATATGACTCTTACCCCAAGTAACTACCAAAACCCCCAGTTTACCACAGAAGAACTTCCCTCAGTATTAACACACAGAAAACAGTTGTAAATAGAAACTACAGAGGGTATTTCACCAATTAGAGGGCACATGAGGTATGTGATTAACAGAGCTAATTACATTATCAATAGATGCTGCTCCTTTGTCACTAGAAACATGAGCCACAAAATGAATATCTACCTGTGCTGACAAGAAAGCACAGGTCAGACACAGCCTGAGCACTTGGGGGACCTTTGTCATTGGTTCTTGAGAGGTATTAGGGTTTATATCTCCAGAAGCTCTGCTTTTATGATAATCACAGTGCCCCAAGTATAGGATCAGCTACCACACCACGACCTCCCTTCCTTGGGTCTCTGGAATACCTTCCTTGAGATCCCATGAAAGAACATGATTTGCAAAGTCAAGAGTTCTTCCAGTATCAAGACAAAAGCTGAAGCTGTTTAAACCTGAATCTTCACAACCTTGACCTTAACAGAATGCTTTTACAATACTCCCTGAAAATGTCTTACCCTTTAATAATTAATTATACAGGTTCCATAAACTGGATAAGGTTGACTCCACACAATTAAGCTGCTTTACTGCCCTTCATATAATTTTACTGATTTCTAAAAACTTTGTTTTGTAATAGTAACGTTCTGCATGAGATAGAGTAAGCTCTGAGGTTTTGTCTCCACCTTGCCTAATATAGGATGGGGTTCGGGGCCTCTAAAATACACAATCAGATATGCCAATGCTTTAAAAAAGTATAAAAATTGTTATAAGTCCAAATAAGTCTTTGTTGAAGAAAGAAAGTGAAATTAAGTGTAAAGTGTACTGAATGACCCTGTATTTTTTTAAATAAACTCAGCCAGCTTCTGACTCCCACTCTTTGGCTTTAATAGTTAATTTGTTTCTTGGAAGATGCTGTCCCTAAAACCATCTGGTACTTGTAGTTTCTATACGAAGTAAAAAAACAAACAAACCTGACAATGTTTTGGACAAAGGGGACTAAATTTCTGATCTCATGGAGGGGAGAAATTTAGGAGGAAGAGACCCCTAGGACACTGTATTACATGCCATCACTTATAACATCTGCACCCAAGCTCCCTACAACAGAAAATATATATATATAAAAGCCTAAGCAACCATCTGACCGTCCGACCGGTAGCTATGATGCACACTGACCACCAGGGGGCAGATGCTCAATGCAGGAGCTGCTGAGCTGTGGTGACTTGGCAGCTGCAGTTCTCGGGTGATGCACTGGGAACCAGAGAGGAGAGAGCCCAATTCTGGGGTGCGTCACCCAAGAACCACCCTCTCGCAATCTGGGACCCTTCGGGATGTTGGAGAGTCGGTTTTGGCCCTATCCCCACAGGCCAGGCCGAGAGACCCCACCAGTGCATGAGTGCATGAATCCATGCACCAGGCCTCTAGTATTTTAATATTTTGATATAATTTATGTATGAACAAAAGTTCATACAATTACCTAAATGACCCTACTATTTTACTATTAATGGAAGTCCACCCATTGATTCAGTGACAAAACAATAGTTTTCACACAATTAGTTACACTAAGATCCTAATTAGGTACTCCATTAGCCACAGAGCTAACTTAACATTAAAAGCCATAGCTCTGGGACATCTGTCAAAGCACTCACAATCAGTCACACATACTGTTTTCCCTCCTTGTTATACACCTATTCTTTCTGTCTCTCACTGGCTTTCATATCCAGACCCATTTCCAACCCCAGATTCTTTCCCACGATTCTTTCATGAAAGATGGCAGTGAAAAAGCAAGGTATGAGAGAAAATAAAGCAATTAAAGAGTCATCCTTTTTTGCAGTTTTAAAATGATTTTTTTAGTTATAAGGGTATAGGTTTAAGTAGTTATTCATGCTTGTTCTCTCATATATTTAATCAAACTTGATTATCTCTCCTTTCGCAAGGGTGGACAATCACTGGAATAAGGAGCAGACAAGCAATTGATAGACTGAAACACAGCCTATAAAATGATTCCCATAAACCTGCTTTACTTAACATGAAACAATTTCTTGCTGGGAGTAAACTTTTATGTCAAACAATCATTTGCAGGAACAGAAACACATCTGTGATGTATTTCAACAAGATGGTTGGAATTTACGGCAGGCCCAGTTCACTTTGTAGTATCAAACCACTGAATTGATAAGGTCCACCTCATATCAATTCAAAGAGCCTCAAAGATTAGTGCAAGAAATATAATTAAACTTAATTAACTCAACGCTCATACTCTCCTACTGTACAAAGAACCAGCCAAAGTATCTCTCTAACCAGATGGGAAGCTCAAGGGAAAGTGTGATAACATGTATTTCTTTATATCTTTATAACTATATGCCTAAATCAAATCAAGGACACTAAGGATTGTAGGACCTATTTTTTAAAAACAAAAAACGGAGCTAGTTATTTATGGAAACTGGGGACAAAGAAATCTGAATAGTAAATCTGTGTCCACATATTTCTGCTATTCCTAGGCTTAAGCCAAAGCCTCCAGCTCACTCCTTTAACTCTGGCCCCATCAGATGTATCTAATTTTGTTTTCCAAGCAACAAGATAGAAAATATTTGCTCACTTAGACAGCTAGAGTAATAGAATGATTTTATTCTGATGAAAAGCAAGTCAATTACAGTTACCTTCATGCTAGAATGCATTTTTCAAAGTTTAAAAAGCATTTTTAAAAGTGGACCTCTTTTCCCATGCTATTTCCCATGCCGTGTCACTGAGGAGCTGTAGGTAGCACCAAAAGACAAAAGAAATAGAAAAAAAGAAATGCTATGCAAATATTAGCTCACAAGTACACATTAAAATGAGCTTAATGCAATTAAAATAGGACATTAAACTATATTATTGTACCATCTGGAATCATCTCACACACCATAGCAGTACATGTAGCACTCTTGGAAAACACTGAGTTTTATGGTTTTCTAAAGGCCTTTTGGCTCTGAATTCTCAGTCTCTCTCACCTCTCAGTAAGAATTCAGACTAATAGGCTCATTCAGATAAAATGGTGACTTTGACCTGAAAAGTATTTCTGTGAATTTGGCTAATCAGACATTCTGTTCTGGGTTTGAAAGACAACGTCTGATGGAAAGCACATGGAAGCACTCTCAGCCACCATGGAGGGTGGGAGTACATAGGTGGACAGAGAGGAAATAACAAATCTGAGGATGCCCTCACTCATGGCTTACCTGGCCTTTCCCACTTTCCTTTAGGAAAATATCAGTGAGTCATATTTTAGAATCACTCAAGAAAGGACTTATAAAGACTACTCAAATTTTGTAATGGCCTTCAGACAAAGTCAATCCCTAGGGAGGAATATATAACTGTACTACTCAATATGTTAACCACTGACTACATAGGGCTATCAATTGAATTGAATTTAAATTAAGTAAAACTAAAAATTCACCTTTTCTTTTTCATTAGCTACATTTCAAATGATCAACAGTTACATGTGGCAAGGAGCTACTGTGGAGAACAAAGCAGAGGCATATCCCAATCACTGCAGAAAGTCCTACTGGAAAGGACTGCTCCATGGTCTTTTCTGATGAACAGTCTGCAGAGGAGCTATGTATTGGGAGAGAATCAAGTCATGGGAGAAGGTGCAGTCCAGCTGAAATGACATGCAAGCTCATGGATGTGTGCATGCACACACACACATATGCTCTGTAGTCTAAGATCTCTATCTTTATGATAAAGTAAAAGTGATGCATCATTTTCTTCCTCCCTATGCCCTTCTTGAAGTCTTTTTTAAAAATATATTTTTATTGATTTCAGAGAGGAAGGGAGAGGAGAGAGATATGGAAACAACAATGATGAGAGAGAATCATTGATCAGCTGTCCCCTTCATGCCCCAAACTGGGCATTGAGCCAGCAACCCAGGCATATGCCCTGACTGGAAATCAAACCATGACCTCCTGATTCATAGGTCAATGATCAACCACTAAGCCACATCAGCTGGGCCCTTCCTGAAGTCTTGGTTCCCTACTTGGGTTTCCATGATCCAAAGCCTGTTGTCAATAGGGTCAGATAGGCTGCAGGTAAGGAGTTGAGAGCAACAAACATATTGATTTTTTGGGAAGTGTTAATAAAACATCTCCTTGTCTACAACTAATCATATTAATAAGTCTGAGAGTTATCACTGGGCAGATCAACAACCTCATCCAAAAGTGTAAGAAATGGAATGGACAGCCAACCAAAATTAAATGGAATATATGCATTGAGTATTTGGATTATCATAAATATACATGGGTTCCCATTACCAGCTTCTTTGGCCTCAGGACACCTGGGGCCTTTAGAATGGAAGCCACTGTGCAAGTGGATACCAAGTTCTCTCTACTTTACAGATGAGAAAACTCAGGCAAACTGGGCTCTTGGTATTATACTAGAAATCTTAAAATGATTTAAGTTAATGGATTCTGTCAGAAAATAAAACATGTTCTATGTACTTTACTAAGGATGGCTGCACAGTGAATTGGATCTTTTGCTTCCCACCAAGGGAGTTTTTAACCAATGAATGAAATAAATTGACATCAACTGAACCCAGCAACTCAGACTTCCTGCCCAGACAGACAATATCAAGACAGCAGGACTGGTTTCAGTAGAAGGATAAGTGCACTGTGTATAGCCTCTCACAGAAAGCATTTAATCATTGGAGCTCCATTGACAAAGAGGTTTTCTACACCGGAGACACAGGGAATACTGAATGCTTTAAGCAGCCACTGCAGTTTGAGCTCCCCATGTTTTATGTATGTATGTATTTACTTCCTCCCAGGAATAAACTATGTGCCACTAAGTAGCTATTGCACACTGAGTACCACTATACAATTTTAAAGTGGGTTATTAACCAAAAGTGCTAACTTTTATTGACTTCTTACTATATCCTAGGCATTGTGCTAAATGCATTATCGGGATGTTAACTACTCTAGACGCAGATCCTATTTTTACCCCATTTTACAGCCCTGGGAACTGAAGCTTAGAAATACTAAGGGATTTGTCCAGAATCATATTGTTTTTAAGAGGTAAAGCCAGACTTTCAAGCCAGGTTGTCTTATTCCTGAGCCTGTAGGTTTCTATACTGATCCATCAAGTTATACTTGTTGATAATAGACAAGTGTAAATTGATATTTTTGTCTAACCTATTCACTGTAAAGAGGAATGAAGTTAGTAATTTGACAGTAAGAAATGCTACTTTCCTTTAACATATTGACCAAAGGAAAATGATTATGAAGAGGAAATGTAGGATGCTGAAACAGTGTTCTTTTTTGTCTCATCAACAACATTCTGAAGAGGGACAGTGATTCTGATTATATGTGACCTCAAATTCCCTGACCCACCAAGCTAGGAGGTCAACCCATCCAACTGCCTGTAAAGCTTAACTCAGAGATTCAGTGTTTCTCCCTGAGTAGTTCCAACCTATCATTTTTATCTCCCTCAAATTACTGAAATAATAAAAACTATTAATTTTTATATAAAGATATGTGAAGATTAAAATGTTGAGAAATATCAGTTGATTTAATTTGTATCACCACTGTCTTTTATTTGCATGTATAAATGTCGTTGATTAAAGAGGACACTATTCCCCAAACAAATAACATAATAAAAGTGGTGACCAATCAATTTGGCATGATGCCCACCATCATTCATGTACTTTGATTTGGGCTGCTTGACCAAAAAGATAATTAAAACACTCATGTTCCCCTTCTTGAAAAGCAAAAACATATTGAATAATTGTAGAAACCTCCCATTGCAGCCTAAATAATCAAGTTCTACTATAAATAAATCATTACTTAAAACTATGTATATTTAATATTTATATATAGATTGTATATGTGTGTGTGTGTATAAAGAAAATGCTCAAGATGAGCTGGATTGATGTTTATTATTAATTTGGCAGCAGAAAACCAGACCAGATGATGGAAATAGTAGCCTCAATCATGATATTTTCTCCTATTACCAAGGTGATGCGGGAGGACCTGGCTCCAAGTTAAAGGCTCTCAGGGACCTTCTAAGCTTAGTTCCAGTTAAACACAACAAACTGAGAATTTATTATAAGCAGAGCTGTATACTTCACAGGATTATGATTGAATGACTAAGGACAGTTCCTACAATTTACTGGAATGAGAGATTGTCCTAGAAGTCAAGATATGATAAGTTTGAAAAGAAATAAAAGATTTGAAAGAGTCATAGAAAAAAAAGTTGCAATCATTTGGGAGATAGTAGTCAGGAAATGCCCAATGGGATAGGTATTATTAGAAAGATAAATAAGTGCATTTCTTTCAATTAATTCTAAGAGGTGATGACAGAAAGCTAATATTTATGTTCAATAGCATGGAATATCTGGCCAAAAATGAAACAATTTCTCCAGTTTAATTTGGTATATATGAAATAAGAGTACAGTAATAAGTTCAGAGACTTGTTAGAATGCTTTGGGTATTTAGAGAGTTTCTGTAAGTGAATGGGTAGTTGAAACATTATTCTTATAATCTGTGCAATGATGATTATACTTAAGCATATAAGATTATTATATGCTAGCTGCCTGATGCACAAAATACGTGCTAAGGACTCGGCCCTTGTGGCCCCAGCTGCCTCAGCCCTCGCGGCCCCGGTTTCGTCCAGTAGGTTGTCTGGATGGTCATTCTGCTGTTCTATCTAATTAGCATATTAGCTCTTTATTATATAGGATGAAGTAGCCTCTTTTATATCAGATGAGTCTACAGTGCAAATTATGAGTTGAGTGCTCTAGTGATGTATCAGATTCATTAAAAAACCTTCAGAGGAAATAATAGGCTTCTATTACTTTGCAAAAATAATGCTGTTGGCCTACAACCAATAAATTGCTTATTCAAGTATCTGCGGGAGTGAGAGAAGCCCTATCGTGGTCACATGGATCTAAAACCATATTGAGAACTACAGGGAGTGTGAAACTGGTAAATCCAGAGAGCAATGGAACTGACCACCAGTTCTAAGATTCACAATCTACCTGAACATGTGAACTAACCAAAGATACACAATGAACACTCAAATGTCTGGTCACTTAGAAAAATTATTTTCTCCATCTTTTTCTCCTCATCATTTACTAGTATATAGCAAAGGTAATACCCTCGAGGGCCTGAAGATCAATACAGAAGGTTGGGCTGCAAAATATCTATTTGGAGCTAATTTTTAGGACACTTCCTTAAGAATAGTTGTGTCAATTTTGTAGTGATTGGCATAAAATGACCAGAAAATGAGAACTTAAAATTACCCTCTCCTCACTCTTTTACTCCTCTTCTTGGCGATCATACTGCCTTTTTTTTCATTTACAACAAAGGGTCAGAAAACTACCACCATGGGCTAATGTGTCCTGCTGCCTGTTTTTATAAATTAAATAAAAACAAAAAACCTTGCCAAAACCGGTTTGGCTCAGTGGATAGAGCGTCGGCCTGCGGACTGAAGGGTCCCAGGTTCGATTCCGGTCAAGGGCACGTACCTTGGTTGCGGGCACATCCCCAGTGGGAGGTGTGCAGGAGGCAGCTGATCGATGTTTCTCTCTCATCGATGTTTCTAGCTCTCTATCCCTCTTCCTTCCTCTCTGTGAAATATCAATAAAATATATTAAAAAAACAAAAAAAAACAAAAAACCTTTTTTTAAACACGGCCATGTTCACTGACCCATGTACTGCTTATGGCTGCTTTCATGCTACAATGGTAGAGTTAGGTAGCTGTGACAGAGTATGGTCTGCAAAGCCTAATGCACTTACTACCTAGCATTTTACAGAAAGTTTGCTGGCCTCTGCTTTATATCTTAGTGTTCAACAATGTCTGATTGGTTTTGCTTGGTAATATGACTGAGTTGTAATGTTCACAATACTGTCAACTGCATGGTGGCACAAAACATTTTCTCTCTCTTTTTTTATAACTCTCGTTATTTTATCTCTAGTTCCTAACTTATGAGCTGAAATACACTTAAAAAGTTTCATAAATCACTTTCAGTAAACAAATACATATTAAATATCTATAAATAATTTGGATAATGTGAGAAAGAAAACCAGAAACATATTTTTAGAATAAAAAGAAAAAAGCAGCAGAGAAAATATGATTTAAAGAGAAAATGAGTAAAACATAAAAGTAAGTAAATGCAGTCTGAGTAATCTACAAAGGAAAGTCTTGACATGTTCCAATTTAAACATTGGTAATGCCTACAACTCAGTACTTATTTCCCAAGAACTAAGAATTTATTTATGCAGCCTGCTCTTTCATTGAGACACCAAAATAGTGTTTCAAAATGATGTGAAATTCACCTTAAAATATTATAATAATTTAGGTTTTTAAGAAATGTCTTTTATGAGGTAGCCATATTCTGTAAGAAACAGCAGGAATCTAGAGAAATGATACAGCCTAAAGATAGCATATGCTTAGATGGCTGTCAAAAAGTATTACAGCCCAGATTTATTTCTGAGTTCTACAAGTTGTGCAGAAAACACCTTTTGGAATAAAAATGAAAATCTCCAGGTAAAGGACCATGGCTAAGGAAAGGTTTGCACTGAAATAACCACTTGAAAGCATCAATTTGAGTTTCTATATCCATATTTTACTCAACTGTTGGGTAACATACTATTAGTCATGTGTCTTAGACATGACATTATAAATACAGTTGACCCTTGAACAACAGGGGTTTGAACTGCGTCAGTCCACTTACACAAGGATTTTTTTCAACAAATATACTGTTGACCCTCCATACCCCAAATTTTACCAACTGTGGATCCAAAACAGTATTTTACATTTGTGTTTGGGATCCGTATACATGGAGAGCAGACTTAGGTCATAGACAGATTTTCAGCTGTGCAGGAGCTTGAGCCCCTAATCCCCGAGTTATTCAAGGGTCAACTATATTTTGTGACTTTAAGATTTTACTGTGATTACAACTATGTGTGTTCACATGCAGCTTGATAATATTTTAAGGCAGAAAAGTAAAAATGTTTACTTCAGCAAACAGATAATTCTATGTCTCATACAACAGGACCAACACTAAGCTCTACTCCTGACACTGCAATAGCCCGAGTCTTGTTCCCCAAGATCCCAGTGCAAAAAAAAAAAAAAAAAAAAAAAAAAAGGAAAGGGGCGGGGGCCACAAAAATTTCAGCTCATGGGACAAATTACTTTTCATATAAGATAAACCACACTACTCACTCAGTGTTTTAAATAGGTTAATAAGTTGTGAAAGCTTTGGATACATAGCCAAACAATCACATTGAATAAATCTGTTGTGTTCTTTTTTTCTCCTAATATTTTATATGTTTTTATTGATTTCAGAGAGAGGAAAAGAGAGGAAGAGAAACAGAAATATCAATTATGAGAGAGAATCATTGATCGGCTTCTTCTGCAGGCCCCCTACTGGAGATAAACCAGCAACCCGGGCATGTGCCCTGACCTGGAGTCGAAACATGACCTCCTAGTTCATGAGTCAACACTCACCTACTGAACCACACTGGCCAGGCTGTATTACTCTCTAATAGCCTCTTTAGTTTCCAACCATCCCTAATTCTTTAGAATGGCATTTGGGGTTCCCTGGCCTTATGGTTATCCAGGTGCAATTACAGTATGTAGTATATGAAGAGGAGTATTGAGGATTAGTTCGGAAATGTTAGAGAAGGTGAGATGGTTGATTGCCCTGAAAGCCAAGATCAAGATCTGCCTTTTATTCTGTATTCCAAAGAGAAATTACCCCAATATACTGTAACAAAGTCTTTCCGTATCCCCTGACACCAAAGTTAACATGAGCACTTGATTCTGAGAGGGAGCTGGAGGGAAGATAAAATCCAGGAGGTTCCAAAGCTCCTTCACACATCCTTCTGTCTATATAAACCAATTTTAGTTTGTTCCCCATAAGAGAGCAGAACCAATAACTGTGTAAAAGTAAGGGGTTACACACATATTTGGGGCTGTGTGATAAGAACGTCTTTTCTTTTTTTCTTTTTTTGTAGAAATGATTATGTGTGAGAGATAAACATGTGAAAAAAGGAAAATAGTAGTACATGATTGATTGGGTTGTTATGGGAAATAATTGGGCAGATGTGCTAATGCTCATATTACAATACTAGCCATAGAAAACAATACAATTATGTGTTGTTATTAAGATGTATTACTCCATTATTCCTCTTACAACTAAAACAGAATGATTAAATCAATCATAAACACTCATTATCTAAGCTCATTCTAGAATATATAAAGATGTTACCTGCTGGATTATTCTGTCCTACCCTCTAACCTGATCTGGAATGTGTGTCCATTGGTTTGTTTGTATTTTAATAGAATGGTCACTCTTTTCTCAGAAAGTCATGAGATCTGAACGAACATTTTAAAATCAGTGGGAAAAGAAAGTCTTTTTAAAGAATTTTTACACTTTGTTAACTGGGACCTGCAATTCAGGTGGGCCTGGTAATATAAACACCAGTGTGTAGCTGAAGAGATTCGCAAAGTAAACCAGAAACACACATCCTACTGACAAATGAAAACTTTGGGGGTGACAAAGAGAGAATCTGGTCTGTCTGAATAACATGAGGAGTGAGGAGAAAACCTCAGGCTACTCAAAGACCAACCAATTAAGATATTTTCAAAAGCACCTGTTTTCTCCTCTGCTGTTATTCATATAACTCAGAGCAATAATTCCTGTTCACTAGTTTCCATCTGTTATCACTTAATTATTCCTCATTGACCTTATTGCTTTGAGATCTTGGTGATTCCTTGGCTTTGATATAGTCTTGATTTTCTTTCCTTTTATAACTAATAAACACTTAGTTGTTTCTATCTCCATATTCTGCCTTTTCAGAGCACATTAATATTCTTGGGTGCCCTGGTCTGGCAAAGGAAGGATAAGTAAAGCTGATTAGAGCTGTTGTCAAAGGGCCCTGCAAAGTAAGCAAGCAGATTGAATAAGATCCTTGGTTGATCAATTCCTTCAACCCAGAGGCATAAGGCCCAAGTGAATTTCCAGGATGATTTCCCTGTGAATGATAAGCTTGCCTAAAAGTAGATGATAGCATTGTGTGTCATCTCTTTAAGGTCATTTGGCCTGGCACATATAGAGGAAGACAGGGTGTAAGCACTCAGGAAGCATTACCATATAAAATTCATCATCTGGACGCTACTAGACTCTGAGGCCCTAAGAAAAGTTTGGTGAGAGCAGGGTAGTAAAATGAATAGGGGGTTGTGGAATCGACACATCTAGTTCTGAATTATAGTCTCTTACTTACAAAATTTGTTAAAAGGAGCCAATTTATTTCTTTGTTCTGAGCTACAGTTTCCTTATTAGTAAAATGCAATTACTAGTAATATTAATATTTAAAGATATTAAAGAAGGTATTTGTGGGTGTGCCCCATAAAATATAAGTATTACAGTATATTTGGTTCACAAAAGAGCAGGAGGTGTTGCTACTAAGATTTTAGAGATTTATCTTCGATGATGTCAGCAAAAGAGGACTTAATGCAAGCATGTCAAACTCGTGGCCCATGGGCTGCATGCAGGCCACAATGAATATTTTTGTGGTCCAGCCAATATTACAGTATGTAAGAAACATTTTAATAAAAATTTTGTAACTTAATTTTTACAATATCCTGTTATTCATAATTTTAATAATGAACTACAATGTTCGCTAATGATTGATTACTATAATCATGTTGCATTCATTTCCCTTATGCACAGGTGAACCATTTCTCTCCACTAATACTAGCAGTGAATATTTTAGCAGCCGATTGCCACGTCATTAGTCTTGTACTGACTTGTTTGGTGTGTGCAACAGGAAATATTTAGCTTTCGGAGAACAAGAAAAATAGGTTTATTTGCATTACACTTATTAATTTGTGCAGTTATTCAGTGTCTGGTAAATTAATGTTCAAGAAAAAATATTAATTTTTTTATTAAAATGTTCTATTATTTTATGTTAACGATTACTAATTTATGTCAGCCCTTTCTATTCAGCATGTTTCTATTGAAATAAACCTACTTTTCTATGAAAATTGAAGCTTTTGTGTTTTTTTTTTGTGGCCCACATAAATTTAAACCTCATTTATTTGGCCCATGTTAGCTTTTGAGTTTGACATGCTTGACTTAATGCCTTTCTTTAGACCTTACTGTCCTACCTCAATGTGGCAATGTTCATCTTTCACATTTTCCTAGGCAATGCAAGTATTTTGTAATGCTTTACAAGGTTGGTATATAAACAAACACACAAAAACAAGGAAAACAACGTTAGAAAAATTGCCTTGAACTTATAATGGGAAGAAGAAAATTTACGGAGATGGAAGCTTTGCTGTTTGGCCAACAAAAATCATACTCAGACACTTTAGGATTTGATGGGTGAATGAGTAATTTCACCATGAAATGTTAGCAAGAACTACTGTCCTATTTAAGACAATTTTTTCTTTTGTTCACAGAATAAGGGGCAGACCAAAAAATAAGACCACAGGTTTACCACACTGAATTCTGACTTTTCTCCATGGAACTAAGTTGTGTGTGTGTGTGTGTGTGTGTGTGTGTGTGTGTGTGTGTAAGTTTTTTTTTGTTTTTTTTTAAGGTCTTTCCTTGTATCCCCTCCAAGGAAGAGATTCTCAATCATGGGAACACCATTAACATCAAAGAAGTTTATAATTAAGAATAAGTCTTATAGAGCAGTAGGGAGTGAAGGTTTCTCTGAGAGGGTCATTATTGAGATCCCAGGGATAATCAGTGGATGGAGAGAGGAGCAGGCACTCAACAACACAGCCCAGGGAGAGATGGTAAAGCATTCTCTTTGGGGAGAATTAAGAGAGAATAATACCCCTGTTGCTCCTAGTAAACAGTCTCTCTCTGAGCCAAAGGTAAAAACAAAACAAAACACTGGCTTATCAGACCTTTGGGCCAGGCAAGGTGGGACCAGAAAGCTATCCGCAAGATCAGGACAATCAGAGGGTGACATGGAATGACTGTCAAGCTGCCATGAAATCTGGGATTTTTGTATTTCCACAAATTAGAGGAGACAGAACAGATGCATTTTTGATATATCCCACATAAATTAACAATGAGAATGAAATTAAATTTAGTTCAAGGTAGTGGAGAACAGAGCAAATACAATACAGAAAGAGCATGATTTCAGATTTTAATTCCGTATTTATGTGTGTGTGCGTGCGTGCACACATGTATGTGTGTGTATATCAACTAGTCTTACTTTCAATAATGATAATAGTAATAACAATAGTAATAAATAGAGAGGTTTGATAGCCAAAGGCTTCTTAAATGTTCCAAAGAATCCTGGATGTCCATCAACTTCAAATGTTCAAACCTTCCAGATGAAAACCTGGTCACAGGTACAGAACTCATTACCTTACATTTAGAGCTTCTCTTTCTAAGCCTTATGCCATGAAATATGAACCTCTTTCCCCTTACATCACCTACGCACACCCTCATATACACATAATCATCTGCTTTCTTGAACTTCATATTTTAGGGCCTCTGAGCCATAGAACTCCAGGTGTCCTTGGCCTACCATTCAGTTTACTAGGAGCGGCTGGGCAAGAGGCCAATGGCTCACTTTAATAGGAAGAATGTATTTTCTAGTGATTCATCACTTCCTCTATTCATTGAGAAACACATTCCTGCAGAGGCTAACGATTTATTAAAAAGCCTTTTAAATCGTAAATCCCCTCTCTTCCCATTCTCTGGGCAGTAATGGCAATGTTTAGGCCTCAAAAAAGTAGAAGGCTGCCATTGACAGAGGTGACACCTTTCTAAAAAGCAATTATATTGGCTAAATCTTCATTGGGAGGCCTTGGGAAGGGCCAATGACCTGTTTCATTTTGAAGGGATGACTCTCTCGGCTCTAACAGAGCAGAATGTAAGATGCACGGCTGGAATCCCATGACAGAATAACACCTCTTTAAGGTGACAGGGTCAGTTATTAATTCTTTACCTGTCAGCTCCCAAACCATCCTTCTTTCTCCTATTTTGTGACAACAAAGCTGAATTATGCCAACATCATTTTTATTTATTTTTTCAAACAAAGACGACCTGTTTTACCCTTCAACCAGCTTCCCCAAATGTTTCACATCTAATCCAATCAAGAATAAATCACCAAAGCCAACAGATTAACATTCGTACAATCCTAGTGAGTAATCTGCATATCTTATTTGCATTTTGCAGCAAGGCAAAGGTCTGAAAGTGAAGCAGGGGACTCTGAAGGTCACTTTTTCTCTATTTCAATCTCCCCTCCCTCCTCTGCAGTCAACTCTCATGTAAAAAGTAGACAAGAAAGATCACGTATATGATTAAGAGTAACACCTCCAGCTGCTATGATTGTATTCATTTCTCACAGCAGCAATCAACATTTAGTTACTACTGTGTATGGAGACTAACACATCTGTCATACAGGGCAATGTGCATTTATTTTGATCATTAGCAATTCTTAGGCCATTCATCATAGTAGTGCTAATGTATTTGGTTCCTTTGAGCCAAGGTACCCGGACGTAATATGTCACTCCCTGGAATTCCACTGCTATATTTTCTGTCAATAGAAATTTATTCCTAAGCTTAAAACTAAAATATTACCTAAGATTGTTTATTGTGTTAAAGATTACTAAATTAGGACAGGGGAATTGTCTTGACTGCAGAAGATTGCCCTTCAGGATACTGAAATTCTCTTTACTGAGGTTCTGTGATATTTTTTCAAATGGCAAAATATTTAGCCACTCAACACTTACTGTGTAACAGATGGTGCACAAATTTTTCCAGTAGGCATTTACTGTTTCATAAAATCATGTGCAGGTAAGGTCAACTCACACCATATTTTAGTATGAACTTGACTGTTTCTCAAACACATGAACATTTGTATTTTGAGTGACTGGCAAGAAAAATGGCTTCAAATAGCTATATGGTCTGACCTTTGTGACCTACAAACAAATTATATCACAGTGATTACAAGATAACCCACACTCAATAGCAGTTTTTCTTTGCTTTACCAGAATCTTATGTAATTGGTATATATATATTAGCATCACCGGGTCACTGACTTACTAGTAATATGGAGGAGAGATAAAAGAATTTTCCAGCTGTTTCTCTGACACTAAATAAAGAATATGTATAATGCAAAAGACATAAGAGCAATCTTTGCCAAGGCATAATTTACAAAGTATTTCTACATCCTTGGTCTGAATCCAACCCATTGCTTCTTGAACATTCTAAATTCTTTCCCACCTCATGACCTCTAAATGTGCCTTTTACTTAACCTCGGAAGTTATCTCTTTAGGCCTTAGCCATCTCACTTTCACTTTATTAATGTTTCTGTTCAAATATCACCTCTTCAAATATCACCATCTTCTTTTTCTTAAAGCACATCCTTTATATTCTATTATATTACTATTTTTATTTTCTTTACTTTTTTCTTTATAGATTGCCCCCAATGGAATTAGAGTGGTACCCTTATCTTTCTAGTTCAGTTTTTTCTTATAACCTAGAAAGATGCCTGGTATGTGACAAGAATTAAAAAAAAAATGTTGCCCTGGTTTGGCTCAGTGGATAGAGCGTTTACCTGTGGACCAAAGGGTCCCTGGTTCAATTTCGGTCAAGGGCACATGCTCGGGTTGTGGGTTCGGTCCCCAGTAGAGGATGTGTAGGAGGCAGCCGATCAATGATTCTCTCTCATCATTGATGTTTCTAACTCTCTCTCCCTCTCCCTTCCTCTCTGAAATCAATAATATATTTTAAAAAATAGTTGAATAAATATAAAATTAATAAATAAGTAAATCTGATTTTCAAAGAAACAAACATCAGCAGGTATTTCATTACAAATGATGTACCCAAGACTCAGAGAGGTTTCTTTGAGAGAGGACACATCATACAGTTAATACGCAGTAGTAAGAGGACTGAAATAGAATAAAATAATAACATATTGATTTTCATTTATATACTAATTATCACAAAAATTGTATTACTGATGTATCACAAGAACTCTGGAAAGAAGCAATAAGGCAGAATGGTTAGAATAAGACCTTTACAGTTGAAGAAACCTGGGTTTAAATGCCACCTCCATTAGTCTTGTGACCATATAGTATTGACTTTATCTGAGCCTCACTGTCTTCTCCTATAAAATTAGAATTCAAAAATTCACCTATACATTTTTTATGAGCACAAAGAGCACTAAAGAATGTTAAGCAATAAGCTTCGAGAGGGTATCATGGCAAACACTGGTTAAGTTTAGCTACTATCATTCATCTATTATTCACATGACAGAAGCCATGTCTATCTTCTTCTCAGGAGCCATGGACAGATCTAACAGACCATGGAGAAAACTGAAGCCAAACCTTAGCCTCAGAGACCTAGCATTTGGGTGAAACACAGAAGCCAGATGATGCCCCTTCCAAAAGTAAGAAAAAAAATTGCACAAGCCATCTCCAAGTGACAACCCCCCTTCCCCAAAAATGTGATGATGTAAAATACATATAAAACCACCTGTGCCACTGGCTACAATGTGAGGTAGGGCCTATGTGGGGATTCTGTGTAAATTAGCATAAGGCATCCACGCTGGGATGTCAATTAGAAAATGTGTTTCCACTGGGAAGAGGACACCTTGAGGTAACAATCTGGCAAGCAAGAATAAAATCTAGAAACAGCCCTAATAGAAGCCATGGTATTAATAAGGATGTCTAGATGAGCACAGATGGTCTCAGGGACAGAAGATAAATTGGCTTCTTAATCACGATCCCCTCCTAGGAGCTTTGAGGGAATCAGAGACCTGGGACCACCAGTTTTCCTCCTGGGATGCTACCTTCAAGGAATCCACTCCGGGCAAAGGTTCGAGTTTGAGGCAAGTTTGGCTCCTGGTCCCTATCTCCACTGCTCTTCAGACCTTTCTCACCAAACAAACTCCCTTGGGGACCAATGAACAGCACCCAACACATTTCTTTGTGCATCCATCCATTCCCACTGAAAATTACATATAACTTGTATTACCCCTGCCTACACAAGGAACCTCAGACAAAATATTTATTAATAAACTTTGTAATCTCCAAGTGCCCCAGACAACATTACATTAAGTGAATATTATTTAGTACCATTCTTTGGAGGGGAAAGCTTTAATAATTTATGCCACCTTGGCTTCTAAATTTTTCTCTTTATTGCACTTTGGCAGAGCACAGGAAGTATAAATTGAATAAAATGAAACATAACACATTGAATATTAATTACTACAATATTAAGAGATCCTGCAGCTTAGACTTCCGAGCTGAACAATGGCAAACTGGAGAAGAGAAAATCTAAAGAGTGCTTACTAATCTTTACTCTAAATATGCGTTAGGTATGTGTTCCTTAGCTTTTATACTGTACTTGAATTCTACAGCAACTATTAGCTTGGATCAGGCAAAAACTTGACCAGGAGCCAATATACGGTAGATCAGATGATTCTAGGACAGAATCTGTTCAAGGACTCAGAGGCAAAAGATGTGTGTGATGAAGATATGAATTCCTACAGAAACCAAAGAATTCAGGGATCTAGAGAGGTCATTCATACTCCAAAGAAACAAACATAAAAAAGCTTCCTGAAAGCCACTGAGCTGGGAAATTTCTACAAGTTAAATTTCACATCAATTAGAGAAAGAAAGAGGACCCCAGGAGATTTAAAGCAGTGTACAAAGATGGGTGGCACTGGGTGAGGACATGTTTTGGGGGAGGTATAATATTTTGCTAGACCCCGAGAGGGCCAGAGCAAGGTCTAAGAAGAGTATCAATTGTGTCTTGGGCATCAATTAATTTAGGAACAAATTCTGAACTCAATCGTGAGGTCTTTGCACTGAGTGTACATCATTTTGAAGGGACTACCTCTTAAGAGTTCTATATGGTACAAAGAACTGGTGATTTCATTGCAGAGAAAACGAATCATGGGTCTACCAATGGTGAAGCAGTTCATGGCACAGCCACAAGGTGGATGGTGAAAAATGAGAAAGAATATAAGAAAAAAAGTTGAATAGTAGAAACATAGGTTCCTATCTTCACACACACACCAATATTGGGGACCAACACTTTGCACTGAAATTTAAGGTTTCTGAGATACAGAAGGATAGCTTATTAATTCTCCTGTTTCTTTCGCAGGCCCCAAATTGGTGGAATCACCCAAAGTAGAAGCTACGCAACTTCTTTTTTCTTAAAAATGTTTCTGACATATAAAAAGGCAGAGTGACTAATACAATGAGTAACTAAACCCACCACAAGACTCACTGAATACCTGTGCCCCTCCCTTGCTCAGAAGCAGTTGCTATAATGAGTCCGATGTTTACCATTTCCATTGATCTCTATCTTTCCCACTCATGTATGGATTCCTATGCTATACAACAATAATATACAACATTATCCTTGCATGCTTTTAAACTTTATATTTTATTCATAGTCTCTGCAACCTGATTTTTCACCCATAAGTGTTTGTGAGATAAATTCATGTTGATTTATGTCTTTTTAATTTATTTATTTCCACTATTTTTTAGTATCCCTTTTTATTAGTGAATAATAATGTTTTTTTCATTCTTATGTTAATAAAATTTAGTTTATTTTCAATTTTTACTCTTACTACAGCGCTGTGCTGAACGTCTGTACAGGGCTGATTTCTGATAAGCATATTGCTCTGGGGCATGTCTGGGAGTAGAAATTCTGAGTCATAGGCTAAGCATCACGTCAATTTTATTAAGGTTTTCCAGATAGCTCTCCACAATGGTTGTGTAATTTACATTCTTATGAATCCTTTTATAAAACTCTACTTTTCTAACACTAACTCGGAGCCCTTCAGGCACTGACATTTATAAGATGATACTATTTTCTGTCAATCTTACTCAAGAGGCTGTATCTCAAAGTCCCTAATCCTGGTGCCTGTTCAGGAGCAGGAACTCATTTTAAATGGGTCCTTATCTCTCTGCTGTTTCATGCTCTGAAGTTGCCTGAGTTCAGTATACAAGGTGTATGAGTTCCTATCTTCATAATCCTGAACTATTTCCAGTGGTTCTAAACCTTTCTAGTGCCGCGACCCTTTAATACAGTAGTCTTAGGTGACCCTGCTAGCGGTTCTCAACCTGACCCACAGGTTGAGAACCGCTGCTGTAGAGCCTAAGACCATCGGAAAACACAGATATTTACATTACAATTCATTAACAGTAGCAAAATTACAGTTATGAAGTAGCAATAAAAATAATTTTGTGGTTGGGGGTCACCACAACATGAGGAACTGTATTAAAGGATCGCGGCATTAAAAAGGTTGAGAACCATTTAGACCCTTTCATTTTAAATGCAGCTTCCATTATAATTGAATGTTTGGTTTAATGGCAAATAAAGGGGTTCATTTATCTAAATGTTTTCTGTTTTAACAAGATGGACTGCAATCTGATTCATATGCTCTAGTCTCCCTATGTCTTGACAAGCTTAATATCCTGTTTCGTTGTGCTGTGGAGTGATAACACCACAGGGCAATGATATGGCTGCTAAAGAGTGTCAGGTTTGGATTACTATAGGCTTCAGCTAATGCCCCATCACTGAAATTTATTAAATATGCAATGCCTTAGAAACAGTTTAACCAAAAGATCATCATTTAAATAAGGATGAACTACCTAGCCCTAACAGGTTTGGCTCAGTGGAGAGAGCGTTGGCCTGCGGACTGAAAGGTCCCAGGTTCGATTCTGGTCAAGGGCATGCACCTTGGTGGCAGGCACATCCCCAGTAGGAGGTGTGCAGGAGGCAGCTGATCGATGTTTCTCTCTCATTGATGTTTCTAACTCTCTATCCCTCTCCCTTCCTCTCTGTAAAAAAATCAATAAAATATATTTTTTTAAAAAAGGGATGAACTACCTAACATAGCCCATTCTGATTAAATGCTGAGGATGCTACTGGTATTTTTTCTCACTAAAAGTACTTTTCACCTCTGGTTTCCTTTGGAAACTGGTAATCCTCTACAAATACGATCATGAAGCAGGGCAGAAATATATTTCTTGTTGGCCTTTTGTTCAATAAGGGTTTGAGATTGGCTACTGGAAATTTTGCAATTTGATTTTTTTTTAAATTATGTGCAGCATACGTGTAAAAAAGTAAACAGATAAGTATACAACTTGGTAGATTTCCCATCAAAGTGAATACACCCAGATAATTGGCATTTACTAGTACATCAAGACAGTGAACATTACCAACCCCTAGAAGACTTCTTGAGCTCTCATTGAAACTTCCCAACTAAGATAACTACTATAAAGTCATCTTTTTGTTCTTTTTAAATAATAAATCAAATACTTGTTTAAATATTAAACTAGGTATTCCTTATTAACCTAGCATCACAAAAGAAGGCAAAATAAGAATTAAGCACAGTTAGACCTCCTGAGGCCTTGCCAGTGTCCATTCTATTACATTACACAGGCACTCCTTCACTTTCACTTCCACTTAAACGTGGTTGAGAAATTCTGTAACAAGTTAGTTGATGTCATGTTACCTTCCCATTATGGAAAATTAGATTCTCTACTCTTATTGGGAATCTTCTACCTCAGGACACTATTTGCTACTTGAACATTTTGTCCCTTGGATACACAATTTTTAAGATCCTATGAGACTAATCTATGTGCCTAGGGACCAACGGGATGTGGGGGAAGAGGAGTGGAACTCAGCTAACGGCACCAGCCATGTTCCAGGAATTTACAGTTTTGTCCCTAAGCCAAGCCCATTGCCCTAGGGCCAGGACCAGACTTGGGGGGCTTGGGACTCTGCCTGGAGTGGCTGACACAGCTTCTGTCCCACATCCAAGCTTTAGACAAGGAGCAAGGCTTGCAGGCAGGTCACACCGAAGGACTTAAAAGGAACAGCCAGTTTTTTCACACCCCTCATTTCCACAGACCCCTCTATTGGCCAGGCCCTCTGGCCCTTGGCCCTCTGGCCCTCTGGTTTGTTATATTTCACCTTGGAGGCCACTTGCCTGGTACCATTGTTCTCCCAAACACACCATCTCTTCTCCCGAGTACTCTTTGATTTCTTCTTTCTGAGAACAGCACACCAGCGCATCCAGTGTAGATATAACCTTTTTTCCCCTTAACTCCATGTTACCTTGGTACCATGTCATTTTTTACTATTTTGAACAATTAAGACATATTTTTTTTTGTAAATCCTCACCTGATATCCCTAGATATTTAGAGAGTGGGAAAGACAGAGAGAATATTAATATGAGAGAAACATATCGATTGGTTGCCTCCTAGTCCTGACCAGGGCCCGGGCCAGGGAGGAGCCTGCAACTGAGGTACATGCCCTAGACTGGACTCGAACCTGGGACCCTTTGGTCCACAGGCCAATGCTCTATCCCCTGAGCCAAACCAGCTAGGGCAAGACATTTTTGACACAACTAAAGATAAGCTCTCACAGTGATGCTCCATGTAATTATGGAAGGTTATCATAATGTACATTATTTTATCTGAAGAAAAATATAAATCAGGTTTAACTCAATGTATAATCCTAAACAGAACAACACTCCTGGTATATGCTAGCATCACAACACATCTGTGGACAACATGGAGACACATTATTCAAATTCCTCGTTCAGGAGGAGACAAGACAGGTAGCAGCAAGGAGTGTGGTACCTGGAACCTCTCTCTAGTCATTAACCTCCTCTTTCATTGTGAATTGCACTCTAAATAAACATACCTGGTATTAAGCACTTTACCACTCAAATCAGCATCCTAGCCAGATATCCTAATCAATCCTATTACCTCCCCATTGGCTGATTAATTCTGCCTGATCTGTGCCAGGGAGACCAAGTCTAAAGTTAAAAACTAGGGGTTCATCTTACTAGTAGTTTTTGGGTTGAAGTCATGCTGTTTGTGAGTAGCAAAGGGTAGGTCTTACATGGGTGGCCCTAGCCGATAACCAAGCAAAGTGACTACAATGATCCAGCCAATTTCACTCATCGTGGAATTCCTCCAACAGGTCATCTTTGCTCTGTGGTACCCCATCAGGCTGGCAGACACTTGGTGAGACTTACATCATGGTTTTTCAGCTCCCCTTGCCAAATCCTGAACCCCACTTGTGTTACACAGTTGATACTGCTCAAAAACAATTTAGAACTCTTGACTCTACTTAACATATACTTCTTTAAAAACCTAACTTGTAAACACATCCTGCTATTCAGACTGCCTAACTTCTAGTCCATATCTATTTCCATGATGCTGGTCTCTAAATACCCTGGATAACTGAGTTTCAGTGTAGTGTGGCTGAGTGCAAAGAGCTTGAAATTTCAGGTTCTAATATGTAATTGTTGTATTACTAGTTTCACCCATAATACCTTGGGCAAGTCCCCTCAATGTTCTTTACACTGATCATAGGTAGGAGCCATAGTTTTGTATTTTTAGCACCTAATGTTATCTTTTGTGACAACATTATCAGTCCAAACTCATATATTTTTCCAATTATCCTATGTTAAGGACACTTTTTCATCTCTAGAAGAATATTCAAGTGACAAAAGGACATTGGTATTTAGCATAAATTAGATGTCATAAATGTTTGGCTGCTTCTGGAAGTAGAGATTCTCATGAGATTTGCTAACAGAATCTATGCTCTGCTCACAAGACTTTAGAACAAAGTACTTACTAATTTCCATAATGTCTGGTACTTAGCTTAACTCCTGGCCAGTGAGACTAGGCATGAGGCCACCAGCTGGTGAAGGACATTTCCTCTTTCATGGTGAATTGCACTGTAAATAAACATACACAGTACAGACACATAACCACTCTACAGGAAGTCATCATCCCTGTCGGACACCCTAATCAATCCTATCTCTTTCACACTGACTGACCAATGTTGTCTGGTCTGTGCCAAGGTGATCAAGTCTAAAGATACCAAATAGAGCTTTATTAGCCCAATTCAATTACCTTCCTCACTCCTAAGACATTACAGTATACATGAAATAACACCTTTCACAGGTAAGTCTCAGAGCTTGATCATTTTAAGCTGATTCTATTTAATAAACTATGGAAAGAATACATATGTCACTAGTCTGTGATTATTATACTTAAAACGTAAAAATCATTTTTAGAGAAGGATAGAGAAAGAGATTATCAAAGAACATTACTTGGTCAAATAAATATTCAAAAGTTATAAGAGAAAAGCAAACATTGCTAACTAGATTATGATAGATTATGATTTTAAATAACTGGCAACATTTGCGAGAAAGTTCAGTCTGGATTCTCACTAATACCATGGCTAAAGCATGAAACTTGGTTTTGACTCCCCCTCATTCTTTCAAATCACTCATAACAAGTGTTTCCTGAGTTCTACCTACATACCAGACACTGTGCTCAGTTTCATGTTTCACCCATCTTTAGTTTTTTATCAATAGTTTGCTTCTACCCATTTCTGTCCCTACCCAAACCCACCTTTGGCTCTTGACTGGACTAGTCTTCTAGGTGGTCTCTCACTGACATTCTTGCACATCTTAACCACTCTTCATAGGATAGCAAGAGCTTTCTTTCCAAATCTCAAGTATAATCATGTTAAGGACTTCCCAGAGCCCAGCTATGGAGTGCCTGTTTTGTGCTGGATTCTAGGGCCAGGATGGTACACAGGTTATATAAAATCTGTCCTAGTCTTAGGGAGACTAATATTTACCACTCTGATGAATGGTATCAACTCAAGTGGTTAAGGGGCCTGGGGAAGCAAGAGAAATAATTTGAGGCATCTAGATTGGAAATATGTAATAAAAGGACCTTTATTTGCAGATGAGTTGATAGTTTACATTAAAAACCTTATGAGATATACCATAAGGGGTGATTGATGGGAGGTGGGGGTCTCCACGATCACCCAAAAGAGGGAGGCCTAGGCCAGCCAAGCAATCACACCCCACGCCTGTCGCTCCCAGAGGGAGGTAACTGGTGGTGGGGGAGGGGAGGGCAGCACCTCACAGATGTCAAGCAGTGGCAGTGGCGGGGGCAGGGCCAGCTGCCAGCAGCCCGATGAAGGAAAGCCCCGATAGGTCCCGATTGCTGACCAGGCCTAGGGACCCTACCCAAGGGGTCCAGGATTGCGAGAGGATGCAGGTCAGGCTGAGGGACGCGCCCCAGCCCCCGCTCCCTCCGCCCCACCCTGCCATGCATGAATTTTGTGCACCAGGCCTCTAGTTATAAAATTAGGGGGAAATATGATAAAAATACCCAAGAGCTTTATAGTAAAACCTATAATACATTGCTGAGAAAATCTAACTAGTTAGATCATGTCCATGGATAAAATGACAATATTATTGATACAAGATCAATGCTCCTCAAATTGGATTATAGATTCAAGCATTACTGTAACAAAAATTCATGCAGTTTTCCTTTTAGAAATTGACAAGATAAGCCTAAAATGCAGTAAGCCTGGAAGAGCCAAAACAACTTTAAAAAATGAAATGCAAAGTTGTAAAACTTATATTACTTACCTTTAAAATTTGTTTCAAAGCTAGAGTTATAAAAATGTAGAATTGGTATGTAGACAAGTAGGTCAGAAGAGTGCTCAGAAAGAGACCCACACATTTGTCTTCAATAAATTACATTTGAAACAAAATGGATAAAGGATAGGTTTTTTTTCTATACTAGTGCCAGAAAAATCTGATATATATGCAAAAAATGTAAATCTATACCTTACAACCTTTATGAAATTTTAACTCAAAGTAGATTCTAGACCTAAATGCCAACCTCAGAATTATGTCTTCTACAGAAAAACCTAGAAGAAAATTATAGATTATATACTAAACACAAATTTTAATTATGATAGTAATATATGGTACATAAAAGGAAAGATGTAATAAATTATACTTCATCAAAATAACAGAACTTCTGTTCCTCAGATATTAGGACAATGAAAAAAATAATCCACAGACTACAGGAAAATGTTTGCAAATCGTATCTATCTAGCTATCTATATTAAAAGATATATCTAGAATATATAATGACATAAAGGGCTCTCAAAATTCTATAAGAAAGTAAACAATTAAAAATAGCAGAAAAGATTGAACTGATGCTTCAAAGAACATATATTGACAGCAAATAAACATATGTTAGTTTCATAGGTGCAGACATATCAAAATTAAATTTCATATTTAAATATAGGCCATATGTGTGTCATACCTCCAAGTTGCTAACAGTCTATCATAAAGTGAGTGGGAGTATTGGTGGAAAAGAAATTCTCTTTGAAAAATTACACTGCTCTTAACCATTTCTCTTGTGCTTTTGGCTTCGTGACTTGTGAGCCTTGCTAAGTGTAATAGTATTATCCATGTCTTCTATTTTCTATAGTCTGATGCTCTGACATCTGGGGCTTCCTGATCCAGGAGGAACTGCTCTTCCCACAGCCAGCAACATTCCAGGAGATAGTAAACCATTTACCCAAGAGCATTCTTTTCACATGCAAAGGTGCCACTTCAGAGCCTACACCCCCCAACCACCTGCTTTATCAGACTGTCACACTCTGAGCCCAACTCCCCCTGCCCTCCACACCCCAGGGCCAAGCAGCGACAGCACCTATGCTCCACAGCCCTCCGAAATTACTCAGACTAGCCAATAGTAAGTGCGTGTACCCTTTTTCTCACCATTTTTTCCTCAATGAAACTACAGTGAAGGCTTTTATCCACAGCCCCCTGCCCACTCTGCCACCGGAGATACTGCATTGCCCTCCCACCTAACCCCAGGTCAGGGCATGCCCCCTTCTTTGTAACTGTGAGTAGCTGATGGTAAGATTCTCTTTTCAATGGCAGTAATCTCCTCGCCTGTGGACCCTACCAACCTAGATAATAAAACCTAATAAGCAGTCATCGTATGGAGTTTCCTTCCCTCTTCTCTCTAATGCTCCAGGTTGTGACAGAGATATTTATACCTGCTTTCAGTATGAGTGTAAACTGTCTGGTTATGGCATCCCGTTAAGTAGTTAAATTAGACATTAAAAAAATATAGGAGTTTCTAATTGTGAATATATCAAATATTTGATGGTAAAAGCCATATATGAAGTATTAAGTGGTATTTTGGAAATGGTTAAAAATTTGACAGTATAGTAATTATGCTGTCAGAGAGTACATGCATTTTCTCTCAGAGCCCTGACATCCCTTGGTTTTGAATTCACAGCCTGACATCAAGATGGTAAGATTCTCTTTTCCTTTAAATACACATGGAAGTCAGTTTTATGGAAAACATACCTACGACAACCACTTTTCAGAAGTATGTAAAATCTACACCATTACTCATTAGGCAATTAAGTACACAATTATTGGAACAGCTAAGAGGGCAGGCAAAGGAAAAGACAGCTCTTTTAACCCCTAAGGTTATGGTCAGCTGTAGGAAATATATTACTGATGATTTATTTATTTGTGAGATGGTGGAAAGTGTGTTTCTTGCAAAATAATTTTTTCCCTACTTGAGCTCAAAGGAACTATTCCAAAAATGTGGAATTTGACCCTTTTTTCTATGCAAATTTCTAGGGTTTGCATCCTCATGAATTAAACATAGAGCATACATTATTCAACCTTAATGGCTGTTTAGACATCTGTGAGTAGCCTCTTTTTACCCAGGGATATTTCACACATAAATCATTAGAGACACATGTAATCACGTGGTAGGGCTGGGACTTAAACTCCTTGCTGAATTATCCCTTTGACTTAACTATTTGTGTCACTATAGGACAATCTACCTTTTCTCCTTCCTCAAATGTTCACTTCTGTTCAATATTGCTCATTAAATGGGATTTGAGAGTACATATAGAATTTGTTTTGTGCTGGATCCTGAGGGAATATGCAGGGAAGCAGGAAGTGTCCCAGGTGTCAGAGTGCTTAGATAATAACACTGGAGAACTAAGCTTGTGGTCACCAACAGAGAACAAAATACAACTTTACACAATTAGATGCTAACTTGAGTACAGTTACGTAAGTTAGTGAATGCTTCACTAAAGCACAGAATCGAAGCGCAGTGTTGAGAAGTTGCTTCCTGCATTTGAATTCTGGATTCATCACTAACCAGCTCTGTGGTCTTGGGTAGTTAAACTACTGTCTTCCTCTCTGTCAAATTTGGATTTCACTATCAAAAACATAGGCTATTGTGAAGATTCAATGCAAAAATCTATGTGAAGTGCTCAGCACAGTGCCTGGCTGATAAGTATTTAAGTCTTGCTCAAAAGCAGCAACGCTCCCTCACCCCCCCAAATAGCCTCCCCTTTTCAATGACAACCATGTTATAAAAGGATGTCATTCTATATGAAATGACATTAGCGCAGAGAAGCTGGAAACCAGGTAGCAGAGAGAAGATTCAAATCATAGTCAAGGGGGAAAGTTGTTGTCATAGTTACAGGAAAAGTACTGATACTTCTATTACCTAGGAAGAAAAATGAACCAAAGAGTTAAAATTGATAAATCCTTGAAAAATTCGGAGGTAGACAAATTTAATCAGAATAGGAAGGCAGAACAAAGACTGTGAACCATGCTGGAATGTAGAGGAATACGTTTATGTGGAAATGGCTCCATGGCACAGGAGTGAGCTGTCAAGTTAGCAAGCCATGCAGAATTAAGTAGCTTTAATATATTATTTTGGTTCAGGGAAGTAAAACCTCCACTGTTGTATTATTTAGATAATACTGATTGGGCCAGTTCTAGGTTTTTTATTCCAAGAAAGAATAACTAGAGTATACACACAGAATGCTAGTGAAAGTTTTAGAAACCTGGTTACGTTACAAACAATTGAGAAAACTAGAGATATTATGCAGACTATTTATAGGAAATAATGGAGGCCTCCTTATTATATAATACTTATAACAATTCTTTAAAATAGTAATATTAACAGCAGCTAATATGATTGACTATGTTCCAAGCTTCATAATGGATGCTTTTCATATGTTAACTAATTTAATTGAGCACTAAGATAGAACATATTATAAGTAACAAGGAGTTACTGTTATTTCCCATTATGAGTATGCAGCAATAACCACAAAAGGAAGAGCAATGGTTATAGTTGCAAGGGGAGTTCAAAGGAGGAAAGGCCAAATAGGTGTGGAGAATTTGGCCCACAGATCAGTGCTGGATTTGAGTAGACAGATGGAAGGTCTAGAACTGTATTCTAAGGTACTTACTAACATCACCATCAACCACCCATCTCTTCCTCTCTCTTTCTTTGCAGACATTACCAATTATCCATGGCATATTTTTCACCCAGTGAACTTAGGCAAAACCTCAGATTACTCTCACCACAGAGGTTCATGTACCATAGGAGCTGACAAGGGGCTAATAACCTCTAACATCTCTGATCTAATTGGAGTGACAAGGAAGCAAATAATCATAATATAGTGAATAAGCATTAAAATATTTAATATATGTTGGGAAAAAGCTAAAGTGGTCAGAAATGGCCTCTCAAATGTGTTGCTATGACAGGTGATATAAGATCATATTATTAAAATAAAGGAAATTATCTGTGGTTACATGAATAAACTCTACATAGGTAATAGAGATAAAATAGTCAAGGAGAACCAGATAATAAATATCTGTAAATTGTGCCAAAGAATTTGAACTTTGTGCCAGAGGATTTTAAGCAAGGGAACTGATCAACTTTGTGTTTTCAGAAACATATCTAAATGTTTAGAATGAATTGTCTGGGGGAAAACTTGACACAGTAAGACCATTTCAGAGCTATTGTAGGAATATACATAAGAGGTGAATGATGGAGGAGGCATAAGAAGAACTAAGAAAAATTATTAGTAGGAATGTCAAGAAGTAGGCAGTGTTTAGAAACACTAAAGAGTATTTCTAGCCAAAACCGGTTTGGCTCAGTGGATAGAGCGTCGGCCTGCGGACTCAAGGGTCCCAGGTTCGATTCCGGTCAAGGGCATGTACCTTGGTTGCGGGCACATCCCCGGTGGGGGGTGTGCAGGAGGCAGCTGATCGATGTTTCTCTCTCATCGATGTTTCTAACTCTCTATCCCTCTCCCTTCCTCTCTGTAAAAAATCAATAAAATATATTTTAAAAAAAAAAGAGTATTTCTAAATATTTTGTTATCTATATTCCCAGCTATTTATTTCACCCTACCATGATATTCTTTTTTTTTTTTTTTTAAATATATTTTATTGATTTTTCTACAGAGAGGAAGGAAGAGGGATAGATAGTCAGAAACATCGATGAGAGAGAAACATCGATCAGCTGCCTCCTGCACACCTCCTACCGGGGATGTGCCCGCAACCAAGTTACATGCCCTTGACCGGAATCGAACCTGGGACCTTTCAGTCCGCAGGCCGACGCTCTATCCACTGAGCCAAACCGGTTTTGGCTACCATGATATTCTTAAAGCAAATCACAGACATTATCTTTTCACCTACAAATATTTAAGTATGTATCATATATATATATACATATATATATACATATATATATATACACACATATATATGTGTATATATATATATATATATATATATATATATATATATATATATATATATATTTCAGAGAAGAAGGGAAAGGGAGAGAGAGAGAAACATCAATGATGAGAGAAAATCATTGACTGGCTGCCTCCTGCACACCCCACACTGGGGATCCAGCCCACAACCCAGGTATGCACCTTGACCTGGAATTGAACCATGACCTCCTGGTTTATAGATTGACATTCAACCACTCAGCCACACCAGCCAGGCTATATTGTCTTAATTTTTTAATATATAGTTTCTTCAAACTAGGAGCCAGACAAAATCCCTCATACATACAGGTAATATGTCTCTTAAGACTTTTTGATAGGTTACACCTTCCTGCTAAAAAAAAAAAAAAAAGAAAAAAGAAAAATAAAAATGTTGGAGGAGGTCATCAAAAGGAACTGATGCAGGTTGACCCAAGAGCTGGAACTGGGCAACTGGAGGTTCCTCCCTCTCCCCATCCCTATTGGAATATGCACCCTAGGCCAATAGTGGACGACATTTCAAGGATGTAGCCTAGAGGCCGTAAGGTTGAGTTGAGACCATATGGATAGTACAAGGTCAGGTAAGGCCTCCATATACACTTAAGATTCTGGCAGGCTGATGCAGAGATCTACTTACCTTGCAGCCACCTAAGACAAGCCTTGCATGTATTTTCCCTTGCTTATACAACCTGCTACCTACCAAGCTGGAGTGGCCTGCCTCTTTCTTTCATCTCAGTTTTCACCTGGGAACTCCTGAGGCTGAGACTCAACAGTGACTTACTAGCTTTGGATGATAGGGGAAGAAAAAAATCGATGGATTTTTATCATTAGGATAGAGGATAATGCCATCTGTTGAAACAGATCACTAGAGAAATGAAAAGTTTGTTGGAATAGATAAATACTGTTCATATTCTTTTCTGAAGCAGCCTATGTGATTTTGCTGATGCGTGTACCCATAGTCAGGTAGTATTAGTAGAGGGAATGGATACCAGTTTTTATTTTGGAATTCTCCATCCATAGGTTATGATTATAACGTGTTTATGAACTTGTAAATATCTAAAGATAAGGATGAAAGACTGAAGGTGCAATGTTGAAAATAACCATAGAGTTATTAAAACCTGGCTTGAAATACTTTAAGAAGGAAAAAAAATATGGGGCTATGGGAGTCAATCACACAAACAATATACTGTGAGAAGAAAAGAGAAATAATTTTTATTAAGGTGGTATGAAAAAGCCTTGTGCGGTTAATCGGAAGCTGTACCATAAAGAATAGTCAATGAACTGACAGGTGGACAGAGAGTAAAAGGGGAAGACATCCAGGCAAATGGAAGCATTTGAGCAAAAGCAAGGAAAGAAAAGGATAGAATTTGTTGGATGGCTCCCAAACAACTAGCAATAATAGGAACTTAAGTGACTGACTTCTTGATGTATTGATTGCTTGAAATTCATTTACATTTCAAAATGGGAATATTCTCAATATAAATAATATAGTCAACATCTGCTACCATATGCAAAATATTTGATTCATACTAAGTACCATCACCTAAAAAAGAATTCTTTAGACATGTGACCTAAAAAGACCATTCTGTATGTGTGCCTTCCTTCAATCTCAACCCAAACTTGTCAAACGTGCCTAGAGAACAGCAGTGACTTGTTACAAATTAACTTCTACACCATCCATTTGTCTAAAACTTGATGTTAGTATTTTAATGTCTGTTTTTGGAAGGAAACGTAAATTATATTTAAGTGATTGTAAAGTAGTATTAAGAGTATCCTTCTAATTATAAATTCTTAAAATTTCTCAACAGGGACTCTTGCAATGTTTTACTTTCCTAAATTGTAACAGAAATAGGGAGCACTTATTTAGCAATATATCTTTTTGAAATCATGATTATGTTATCAATTGCTTCTATTAATAACTGAGCCTTTCCTCTTGATTAGAGGGTCTTTTTCTTCCTCTTTTGCTGCAACCACAATTACCATGTAGTACTATGCATTCAGAGAAGGCTGTCAGTCAAGGTTCTGAATTCTCTAAAATAAAAATTGCCAACAAATGCTTAGTGGACCAAATCTGGTTCACAGGAGAGCTTTGCATGTCCTGCATTGAGGCAGTGTACAGAGTGCAGTATTTAATTTTAAAAAATAGTAGCCAATGTTTACAGATTGGGAGATTCAAATAGAAATCTTTGGGGTATTTTTTTTCTTATAAGGAGGCAAAAATAAACAAACAATCCAGAAATACCAACCCTTTATTTCCCCATATTAACATTAAGCTATAGCTGATAAAAAGCCTACTAATTGTTAAACTACAAATGGAGATGAAACCTGAAAATGTCCTGAGCAAATTCATTTAAGCCATATAAGCAAAACTATATCTCTGATAGTCATAAAATAAACTTAATTCATCTTCCTAAAATGATATAAATCATTTTTAACCAATCCTCCTCCACTGTAATAACCAATCATTGTAAAGTTAAAGGACTTGATCTTCGCTTTATAAGCCATCCTATCACATCAGGCCTCTGAGCTTTTAATTAGTTTTGGATTTGAATACTTCCAGTCCACAAACTAATTTCCTATGGATAATGAACTATTTTACTGATCTGGTTTTAATTTTTGCTGTTTCTGGATTTGACATTCTTTAGAATACACTTTCCAGTTTGCAGAGTCACTCCTCCTCCTAATTCTCAACCTTGAAGCCAAGAAATGCTTTTCCTCCTACATGGTAGTTACACTTACATTCTCAGTCGTTTCAAAGCAAAGGAAAATATTTATTAGATTCGTGTCTCTGGCCAAAGTGTGACCATTAAGTTAGATCAAAAGAATAAAATGTTTATAATGATTAATGAATGAACAAGAGACCATTCTTTTCTGCAGAAGTAAAGACAAGCCTGTGATGTGTTTAAATATGCAAACTAAATGTGAATTTGAGGTGGGGACCAATCCTGGTTCACCATTTACTCTATCAGTTAGCATCCAAGAAACAGAAAAAAAAATACAAGTCATTTAAATCAAAGTATTTAGATACTGAAGATTTGAAAAGTCAGAAAGAACCTTAATATAACATGAGGCTAACAAGATTGGAGACACTACAGAAATCAGCTACCAACCCAACAGTTGAGGAACAAGATTAGAATCATTTAAACTTGGAAACTCAGCCCCCCTGAGAAGAAATTCAGACCTGTGCGAAGAAGGGGGTCACTGCTTGGTGGTGCTGGTGTCTCTAAGATAAGATGAATTGCCCCATTTGGCTGAAATCTGGAACTCTGAAGAAGTGGGTCTGGCAGGCTGAGACACGATGAAGATAGACTCGCAACTGTTGGGAAAAGTACAAAGGAGCATCCATTGGTGGTTCTGGAATAACCTACTCTGCTGGGGTGATGGAGCTTTGCCTGGGTGTCACTAACAGGACAGGAAGTCAAAGAGGACAAGAAGCAAATATAATAACAGGAGACAGGCAGAGCGAATACTTTCTACTTTCTCCAGTTCCCCAGTCTCCCATTCCCAGGCTATCAGTAGAATTTAACAGAGAGCAGCTGCCAAATCAGGAATGTGGTATATATACATCCCAGCACCAGCTGGGAGTCTATGAATAATGAGCAGCTACCTAACCAGTAAGTTAATAACTAGCGTGTTTTGGTTTACACAGTTCTTGCTGAATTTCATTTAGTGTATTTGGTCTCCACATAACAGACATGATGACATCCATGTTCCACGTGAAGGAACGGGCTAAACCATAGGACATTTACACACCCAACATCACTCGGGTTGTGGAGCCAGCATTAGAGCCTAGAAATGTGTCTCCTCTCCCATTGTCCCAAGAACCAAATCTAACAGGCACTAAGTTAGTAAGACTAATTGACTCCATGAATTCCACTCCCCTGCAGCAATGGAGAGCTGGATGCTTGGAACACTATTAATTGCCTCAAGTCACAGATGATAGTCATTTGCTGATTTTTAAAATTAAACTCAGAAGAAAAAATATCTCCAGGTGAATATAAGGGATATCCAAGAGCAACTGACTTTAATCTTCACTGAAACAGCTCTATACCTTTTAAAAATGCTCGAAGAATACAATTCAGTTTAGCACCTTAAAATCGGTACCAGCTAAAGAGGCAAAGCACCCTTCCCCATTCAAAGAAATGGACTTTAGTTCGTTTAAAATAGTGTTTTCCTCACCCTGCCACTACCCTACAAGGTGAATTACTGCGACTTATAGAAAAAAGAAAATGCATCCCTTCCTCAAATGATGGTTTTCCCTCATTTTTGTGGCCCGCTGGCCACAAGTTTGACATGCTTGGCGGGGGCGGGGGGGGGGAGGGGGGAGGGGAGGAGTGAAGGCCTGGATAGGGGGGCAGGCAGGCTGGGAGAGGTCAATGGGGGGAAAAGGGGACATATGTAATACTTTCAACAATAAAGATTTTTTAAAAAAGCTACACATAATTGTGATTACTCTAAGTTTAATGACAACTTAGCATTTTTTAGTTTCGTAGTGTACAACTTAATCCCAAGTGTAGCCAGTTTTTCACAGGACGCTAGTTGTATAGGCCCATGATAAGTGCTTTTATTTGGGGTGTGTGTGTGTGTGTACATTTTTTATAATTAAGTTTAGCAAGCATACATTTCATATTAACTGCTAGATTTACCAGTCTCTTTACTATTTTAATGTGCACTGTGGAACTTTATATATTTATTCTCCAAGTTTTTAAGGCCAAAATACAAACAAAAGCTTTTTCTAGGAGCATTTGCAGAGACTTAGGCGAATGGCCCGTGGAACAAATTTGGATAAACACTTATTTAAGCCAATAACTCTGCTGGCCCTACCACTAACATTTTATCCAACTCTTAATGAAGATTTGCCTGGAAAGAAACATTTCACTTACTCTTAAGTTTCGTGTTTTTTAAACTCCCATTTTATATCCGGACATGCACATGCACATGCGTGCACACACACAGTCACTTAGGTTGCTTTTGTTATTTAGTACACAACTTCAGTTCTCTTACAAAAGACACAAAAGACTAGAGACAGACAATACCCCAAAGAGCATGCCCCAAATCTTTTCCCACAGGGTTGGTTCAGAGTAAAGAGGATCCTCAAAATTCCACAATCGAGGATCGCAGCTCTTCAAAACATTTGTTTTCCTTCCTACAAACTCAGTCCAGCCCCCACCCCCACCCCCACCCCCACTCTCTAAAAAAGTGCCTCCTCACTTGTGACTAAGTGTAGATTATTGCATCTTTCGCATGCTTCCCCTTCCTGGTCTCAGGCACTCCTCAAAGTCAGAGTGACATTCCGTGGCTGAGGGTTTTATTTTCTGAGTGGCAAAGAAGATGAAACCAGGGAGGGTGGCCTAAAATTGGCCAAAATACTCATATCTTCTCATTTCAAACTGCCTTCTCCTATCCCAGGATATGAGAACTAGAAAGGCCACCTGAACCTTACCTTTTCTGATGAAGAAACAAAGCAATGAGGTGACTTTGTCCAAAGCCCACAATAAGTTAGCATGTAAGCTAAGAGTAACGTGGAAATCTACTACCCCACTCTCCTGCTCGAGGCTATTTATTCACTGTGGAGCTTTCTTCACGCAGGCTGGGTGAGGCTGGAATGATTTGCACCTGACTTAAATCAAGCCATCCACGTCTGGCCAATCATCAGATTCACTTGGGTTTCTCTTACAATTATCACTTTACAGGTCCTGTTCTACACCGTGTGTATCTAAATCATGGAGTTAATACTTCTCTAATGTAAAGTCTGTCCCAAGAAGTCTGAGATCATAAAGGTTGGGCAATTCTGGAGGGCCATGAGATATAACTCCAGGTTTTCTAGACTTGCCTTTATTCTGTGACAATGAAACAAGGACTTTCCTAATTAAATGATTCAAAGGTATAGTTGCTACTTTGATCATGCCTCCCTAGACCTTGCCATGTGAACTATGGTAAGTTAGTTAATGTTTTTGTTCAAGTCACATACATTATGAAAGCTGGGTCTTTAACCTTCCCATAAAAAGTGTCAAAAGTGTTTAATCTGTCCTAACTGGTTTGGCTCAGTGAATAGAGAGAGCATCAGCCTGCTGACTGAAGGGTCCCAGGTTCCATTCCAGTCAAGGGCACATGCCTGGGTTGTGGGTTTGAACCCCAGTGGGGGCATGCAGGAGGCACCCATCAATGATTCTCATCATTGATGTTTCTATCTCTCTCTCCCTCTCCTTTCCACTCTGAAATCAATAAAAATACATATTTTTTAGCCCTAACCAGTTTGGCTCAGTGGATAGCGTCGGCCTGTGGACTGAAAGGTCCCAGGTTTGATTCCGGTCAAGGGCATGTACCTTGGTTGCAGGCACATCCCCAGTAGGGGGTGTGCAAGAGGCAGCTGATCGATATTTCTCTCTCATCCATGTTTCTAGCGCTCTCCCTTCCTTTCTGTAAAAAATCAATAAAGTATATTTTAAAAAAATACATTTAAAAAAACTGTTTAATCTGTTTCTCTTTCTTTTCTCAACAGCACTTTGCATCCCAAATATGCCAAGATGATAGAAAAATTTCCAAGTGATTAGAAATAAAAATAAACAAAACAAAATAAAAAGCCTGATCTATGCATGGGCAGGTCCAATTAAAACATTTGTTTGGAGGAGGAACTGGTGTTAGGCATTCTAAAAGCATATTTCCCCTTAGGTAGAATAGTCTCTCTCATTTTTGTCTTTCTCTTTCACTCTCTCCTTAAATGAGAATAAAAGGACAAGTGGTATTTTCATTACAGATAAGAAATACATGTTTTAGGCATAGTCTGGGGACATTTACCAGCTGGTCAATTATGATGATTAGAAGGAAACTGCCATGGAAAGTGAAATCCCACTGAGATCCGTACAGTATTTGCATGTTTTTAAGGAGCAAGTGTTTATACCAATGGAAAAGTGCCTCTAGTCTCTGCGCCTCAGTTTTTTAATCTGATAACAATGGATATAAAATCTACTATTCTTAGCAGGGCTCTTAAGATAAAAATGGGAAAAATGTTTAAAATTAAACTATATATTTTAATATATGCCATGACTGATTAGTTAGCAATTAATATACACTAACCGTTTGTAATTTAAACACACACATATATTATGACTTGTCAAATGGACTCCGAGTGAGTGGGTTCCTTTGGGAGGCTGCTAAGTAATCCTGTGTAAAACACAAATAACCTGTCTTAAGGGGTGATGGGTGGGTTGGAGAAGACACTGCAGCCTAGGATGTAAAACCACCTTTTAGTGATGGAAGCGTTCCCAAGGTTTAAAGAATGGAAACTCTGAATGACACAGTAGGCTCTGAGCAAGGGCTGGGCCAGCTCCTGCTGTTTCCTTGGCAGTGAATACTAGGTCTGCTTTCATCAGTTAGGACCTCTTCACCCTTTGCAGGAGCAGCTACAGCAGCTTCTTGCTGTGAGAAGCCCGGGTAATCAAGTTCTTGGAGTAAGATCAAGGCTTTCTTGCAATCGATTGTTGCCCTCTCCTTTGATATTTAGCTGAGCCTGGGGCTTGTTCAATGTGTGACTTGGAGGCCTTTGTGTTGCATGGAATGGAGTGAAGGTCACTGCTACATGCCAGCAGTTTCCTATACCTCCAGACTCCAGACTCCCCACAAACGATGAGGAAAGCTGTGTTCTTTTTAAAAATATATTTTTATCAATTTCAGAGAGGAAGGGAGAGGGAGAAAGAGATAAAAACATCAATGATGAGAGAGAATAATTGATTGGATGCCTCCTGCAAAGCCCACATTGGGGATTGAGCCTACAACCCGGGCATATGCCCTGACTGGGAATTGAACCATGACCTCCTGGTTCATAGGTCAATGCTCAACCACTGAGCCATGCCAGCCGAGCAAGCTGTGTGCTCTTAAAGGGAAGAAGTATTCTTACAAAAAGCATGGTCTCCCCTTAAGAAAGCTCTGGTTTATAGGTCTTATGTGGACTTGGAGGTCAGCCCCATCATCATCCAGCTTTGTTTCTTTAAGGTGTTACATACATAACATCACTGGGTTTCAGGTTCCCCATCCGTTCAAAGAGAAAAATAATGCCAACCTCTCTTAGTTGTCCTGAGAATTTACTGAGTTAATGAATAAAGAAACTGGCCTGGCAATGAACTCAGGTTAAGTATTCAAATACAGTGGCTTTTGTCGTTGTTTCTTTCCATTTGCAGATCAGGGGCATACAAGGGGATTTTCAGAAAGCTTTGCTGGTTTGTGTCAATCTGAAGAGTTTCCTTTAGTACTGATCACAGGCAAGAGGATTTGCTAGAAGCTGTGGGGAATACAAAGATGTTTACATTGTGGCCCTGTCTTAGCTTCAAAGCCAGCTGGTGCGATGGAGCGTTTGCAGAGAATAACATCTAACAGGAGGAGATGCACATGGGTGCCTAATGAGTGGCCCAGGTGGCAAGTGGTGTAGGAACGGAGAATCTGGAAAGGTCACCGACTGTGGGATGGGTTTGCTGAAGTTTCTTGCAGAAATTCACTCTTCCAGACAGTCAAGCAGTTCCTATCATTAAATGTCCATCTTTTTCCATGAACTGTACTTGAGGTTATGTCTGAGTTAGGCCTTGGAGAATAATTAGGAGCTAACTTTTACACATTGTCTTCATTTCCTTGGCTGTAATAACTCATGACTCATATTCATCTATCTCTACTCCTCAGTCCCCCATACAACCCCTAGGCATGTACAACTATCACTGTGTTCACGGGAATTTCAAATTCAATACACTCCAAGCTGAGAAGATGATCTTTCTTTTAAATAGGTCATGACCTAGAATTTCTGTTTCAATTGCCATCACTGTACCTCCAACGCCCCAAATTATGGACCTTAAAATAAGCTCTAATTCTTTTCTCACTCTGTATCCTGCAAACCACAGCTCAGAAGATGGGTCTATCACCACTCTAAGACAAGGGAGATGTATTTTACATTTTGTCTCTTCTCCATTATGCCACATTCATTCTCTTATTTCAGGCATCGTTCATATGGTGAGTCAAGAGTATGCAATGACTAACTTTGAAGTCAGACGCAGTTTGAATCCCAGGAACACTATTTGCTAGCTGTTTGGCCTTAAATAATTAGTGCTTGATATCTTGCTGCCTTAATGTCCTCTAAAAAATGGGCAAGCGATTGTTACCAGCTTAGGAAGTTGTGGTGACACATAGGAATTTAAAATATGAAAAACACTTATCATAGTACCCAGACTCAGTAATTGCTCAGAAAGTCTCGTAGCTATTATTGTTGTTATCCGTATCCTAAATTCTTCCACATGACTAAGCTGCACCATGCAGTCTTCAGAAATGTTTTCTTAGAAGGTAAATCAGATCATATCATTCTGAATTTGACAACATCCCTGCTGATTCACACTTGAGTGAAAAATAAGATAACCAAATCTTACATTCTTTGCTTTTCAAGATCTGGATCCAACCACCCTCTCCTTCAAATATCAGCCCCTTCCCCATTTTCACCAAATTTTCACCAAAATAAAAAGTAAACCTTTTCCTTTCATTCTCAAGTGTCAGATGATTTCCTGACCCTTTCAAAGATGGCCCCCCTGGTTCTTCCTCCTTGTCACCCAGCATTCTTTATCTACTTCTGTGCTGGCTATAATTTGAATGGGGCACTGAGGCTGGTATATAATTAAGTGCTCAGTAAATATTTACTTGGTTAATGAAAAAATGAATGAATGAATTAACATATTTAATAACTGAATAGTTTCTAGAAGAATACCACTATGTCAGCTGTTTTTCCATTATTATAGGCTAGAGGCCCGGTGCACGGGGAGGGAGTTCTCAGCCCAGCCTGCACCTTCTTGCAATCCAGGACCCCTCGGGGGATGTCTGACTGCCGGTTTAGGTGTGATCCCACAGGAATCCCTACAGGATCGGGCCTAAACCAGCAGTGGAACATCCCTCTAGCGATCCGGGACCGCTGGCTCCTAACCGCTGGCCTGCTTGCCTGCCTGGTCACCCCTAACCACTCTGCCTGCCTACCCGATCACCCTTAACCACTGGCCTGCCTACCTGATTGCCCCTAACCACTCGCCTGCCTGCCTGATCAGCCCTAATCGCCTCTCCCTCGGCCCTTGCCCTCTGTGGCTTTGTCCATAAGGTTGTCTGGAAGGTCGTTTGGCTGTCCAGTCTAATTTGCATATTATGCTTTTATTATTATAGATTTATTATTATAGATTTTAAGAGTCCAATATCTTAAGTTTATGAATTATTTTGATGCCCAAGGGAAAAACCCACAAAATATAGTGACCTTTTCTATACACTTTTATTTTCTGAAGAACAGAAATAAGTTAATCTTTCCTAGAACTTGAACAAATTGATTTAGATATCATGTAGTCACCACATCTTATTATAAGTAGGATTAAGTCATATCCTGGCTTCCCAGGAGAGTTCTAATTTATGCAGGTTACTCTGTATTAATTTTAAAAAGCACCTCTATCGCTTTCAAAAATATTCTGATTTGGGTGATCAATTATATACATAATTATAAAGAAGGTTTTTGTCTCAGATTATAGAAAAATTGAAGGTTTGCATAGTAATATAGTCATAAGGTAAATGATCCTGTCTATAGACAACATCCCAAGGGTAGGTTAACATCCTTTACAGGTTATCTTCCAGAAATGTTTATTAGACATCTTCTGTGAACTTCAGTATTTTATATGTTTATACATAATGGTCTGCCTATTTCCTGTCACATACATGTTCTTTACCCCCTTCTTTCTATAACTTGGGCGATGACCACAACCTACAGGCATTGGTTCTGCAAGATTTAAGGAGCACCTGTTAAAAATTCAGAACAATTCCTCAGGATTTAAGTGACAGAAAACCAAATCATATTTTCTATGGTAAGCTGAATATTACACCCCCTCCGAGGTACCCATTGCCTAACTCCAAGAAGCTATGTATGCCTTATCTTACATGGCAAAAAGGATTTTGAAAATATAATTAAGTTAAGGATTGGAGATGAGGAGATTGTTCTGGGTTATCTGGGCCTTATAAGATAGAGACAGGAGGGTCAGAGTCAAGGAGATATTAGGATGGAAGCAGAAGTCAGGAAGGAGAGAGGTGTTCAGGTGTTCAAACAATGTCACCAAAAAGCGTTCTCTATATCTCAATTCTGCTTTTTCTGCCTGGCATTTCCTAAGAGTCTTTTCTACCTGCCACATTTTACCTTTACTCCATTTCTAAACTGACCACAATCTTGTTTGCCATGGACATACTTGGTTTTGTTGCTGGCATTAGTATACTTTGATTGTTCTACTTTTAATTATTCTTATGACATTTCCTCCCCTGCTTTAGTTAAAAGTCTTTCAACTCCCCCAGAATAATCCTGATGTATCACTGAGCTGTAAGTATTTTCTCTGGGCAAGGTTAGACCTGCATGGTCTGAGTTATGAAGTGCTTTTATTTTTACTCCATTTCCAAATAAAAATTGTGAAACTAAGAAGGTGGGTGAGAAAGAGAGGAAAAAAAGAATGTAGGTGAGAGGGATTGGAAAAGCAGGAGGGAGAGGCAGAGACCTTTTATCCAAGCCATCCATGGAGCTTCCTCAAAGAAGGGGGAGAAGAAAGGGGAGTGGGAAAACACAGATAAAAAATGAGAAAGAAAAAATGGAGGGGAGGAAGAGTGAGAGACAGATGAAAAACAAACATGATTTCAGATATTCACAAATTTCTGCACCTGAACACACCATGCTGGTCTCAGAAAGCCTAGTACTGCCCAATAGTTGAGCCCTTGTTACTGTGTTTCTCTATTGGGTTGCCAGATGGATTGTGGGCAGATAGTCCATGTGATTTGTGGTTGTGATATTTTGAATTATAGTTCAGAGTGCAATAGAAGTTATTTTTAAAGTCTAAAGTAAAATGAGAGAATTGAAACAGGAATATGTAAAAATATTCAGTTATGTGTGGGAGAGTTTCTATATCATCTTACATTTCTTTTAAATATTTTAGTAATGATATAAATAGGAAAGGGTTTGTTTTGATTTGTTTTGCGTACTGGTTACTAATGCATTAATAAATTATCACTACTGAGATTCAATTATGCGGTCTCAATTATCAACATTTCTTTGAGTAAAAACACCTAAAACAAACACCCTATCTATCATACGTATCCTTCACAATATCCAGACACTTTAACATGGCCTCCTCAGTAGCTCTTCGCTGTGTCAACTTAGCTACAATTCAGCTAAGATTTCACTCCCTGTGGTCACTCTATTAGGATTATTCACAAAATAAATTGGAGTAAGATTTGAAAGTCAGATATGAAGTCGCAGTGATATTTACACTTGGTTAGTTGATGTAGGGCCAGATGCTGTTGTAATTCACGTACATTGTTGCAGACTGGCTGATTCAATAAGGTGGGAAAGAATGGCAAATGATACAAGGGATTAGGAATTATAGTGCTAGGGTACTGAAACATGCCGTATAGTTCATTTATTCATTTATATACTATCTCATTTAAACAATTTGTATTGAGTACCTACTCAATGACAGATACTGCATTACCTTCTGGTGGACAAAAGGGGAGAAACACTAACAAGTCCTTGACACAGAGCCTGGCTTCATGAGGCTTAATTCACAAGAAGAGAGAGGGAATATATAGCCCAGGATCAAAAAAATGTAAGGTAAGAGTCTTATGAGATATACACACTACGAAGTAAAAGATCTGTTCATTGGTTCCTTCTTGCAAGTAATTTGTATTACGAACCCTCCTATGCCTGTTACTGTGGTGGCACTAAAATCTACCCATCCAGGGAAGGCAGGACACTTGTCTTCTCATTGTAGAGACAACATGAGGTGATCAAGCAAAGCTTCTTTCCAAGCAAAGCTTCTTGATATTTGTACTGGGAAAAGACTTTGATAGGCAAAAGGGAGGGCAGATCACCCCCAGTAGAAGGAATGGCTGAAGATGGGAATGCAAGAGAGGGCAGCACACGGCACAATCTGGATGCAGACCACTGAGGAGACAGAGGCAAGAAATCGGACTTCGGCTTCCAGGGGGATTTGTCAACCCTTCAAGGCTCATTTTCAGAAAACATACTTTACATTCAGACAAGTTTGCATCTAGCTTTTCCTTTTTTTTAGAAAAAAAAAAACCTTTTAATATTTTTATTGATTTCGGAGAGGAAGGGAGAGGGATATAGAGATAGAAACATCAATGATGAGAGAGAATCATTGATCAGCTGCATCCTGTGTGCCCCCCTGCCCCCCACTGGAAACCAAGCCTTCAACCCGGGCATATGCCCTTGACTGGAATTGAACCCGGGACCCTCCAGCCCAACACTCTATCCACTAAGCCAAAACACTAGGGCACATCAAGCTTTTATGATGGCTCAGAAGCAACCAGGTAAAAACTGGTGCATTTATTTGAGGACACAGAAGCTTGATAGACCCAGTATGTGTTCATGATCATTTGCAGTTTGGGCTCTAAAATCTTAGCTCATCATCACTTTACATTTCATTCATCCTCCTTAAACCCTTTCCTGAACTATCCTATTTTGACTCAGTCTTAATTCCTGAGGACATGGTGATATATAATCCTTAATTCTTGCAAAACTGCATCTAATATTTTCTACTTCTGTAATGGATAATTGTACTATTTTTTTAAATGTAACAGTGTATCACCAGTAGCATTTTTTGATGGAACTTTACACTAAAACACAATGAGGTTGTCAAGTGGGAAATCAAAATGGCTCTACTCTATCCTTCATGTATGCCCAAATCAGATAGCTTATTGGATGAGAGTAACAATACACTGTTATGTTATAAAAAAAGAAATGCTTTTAGAAAGAAAAGGCTGTTACATGGTAATCTCTTTAAGTTCTTACTACCTCACAATTTTTTATTTAGGTTATGGTTTGATGACTTTTGGTGTAATGATTTATTATATTCCCCTGTTTTACGTTTATATACTTGAAGTAATTTTATAATAATTGAAAATCAATTTGACTTAGAGAAATAGTGAATGCAAGTTTAACTTTTGTTTGAGTAAATATACTACTATGCAGAAATAAGAATCTAAAGCACACAAATAGGATTGGTTTTCAACTATGTTCATAGAAGACAACAATTTTCTGAAACATGCCCGGGTCTTTCATACACCTTGTTTATAACTATAACGTATATAATACTTAGATTAATTCCATCTGTTTCTACAACTTCACTGTTGGTGATTCCTTAGGTGCTTTCCTGTGCTTGCCTTTACATGTTCCTTCCAAATTTATGGACAAATATGGTTAAAAGACTCATCACTCCTCTCTCTCTTTTTTTAAAGATATTGAAATCAAAAGAGCATCTAATGTCAATAATTAAGTTACTCTCATTAATTTATAAATACATAAGCCTATGTTCTGACTATAATTTGATTTAAAAACTATGACTGTATGAAATATGGATTTAGGGACTATAGCATTAAAGATAAGATGCTGGAAATGGTTTGGTAATAGACTTGGCTATGAATACAGTGATGAACTTCTTTTCAATAGGAAGTTGAATACCAAAAATTAAATCATGAAATAGAATCATAATTAATTAAATAATCACTTTTAATTGTGATGAAGTACCTAAATAAGAGAATAGAAAAAGCAAGTGCCTACTGCACATGACTGTCATGCGTGTGTGTGTGTGTGTGTGTGTGTGTGTGTGTGTGTAGGCTAACAATATATGTATCTGGTATATTATAGGGATACACACACACACACACACACACACACACACTGGGCTTAAATTTTCTACTTAAGTTACATTCAAAAAGGGGAAAAAAGGACTTAATGGTTCTGGCAAGAGGGAGTATTCCCATCCTTTCCAGATCCTTTCTCCTACAACTAAATGCTTTGAAAATAGCACAACATAGAAAGACTCTGAAAAGGTGCACAAATAAACCATACTGCTTAGGACACTCAGGACTTGAGGAATGAGGAATGACATTGTGGTGAATTCTCTTGGTTTCCTTATTGTCTTCCACATATCAGGACAGGATAATTCAAAAGCCTACAACTCAGCCTGGACAGTGTGGTTCAGTTCGTTGAGCATTTTTCCATGCTCCAAAGGGTTGCCAGTTTGATTTCAGGTCAGGACACATACCTCCCTGAGGGTACAGTATCTACATAAATTAATGGTTCAATCTACAGTCAGGGTGTGTGTGGATGCAACTGATTGATGTTTTTCTCTCTCTCCCTCTCCTTTCCTCTCTCTCTAAAATAAATTTTTAAAAAGCCTCCAGCTCAGAACTGCCAGCCAGTGTAAACAACAACATTTCTAAGAAATGCCTTCTTATATAAAATAAGACATAAATAGAGAGACATATCATGTCCATGATTTGAAAGACTCCACATAGAAAATATTAATTCTAAAAACTGATTTCTAGGCTGAATGTGATTCCTATCAAAATCCTAGCATGTTTTAGTAGATAAAGACAAGCCTATTCTAAAGTTATATGGAAAGTTGAACGTATTAAGATAGTTAAAACAATCTTAACAAAAGAGCAAAGAGGGAGAAAATACTCTGCCCAATATCATAGTCTACTAGATAGTTATAATGTGCAAAAGAGTGCCATATTGGGTGAGGTTTAGACACCTAGATCAAGGGAATAGAATGAAGAAACCAGACATAGACTCACACAAATATGTCCAACTAGATTTAGATAAAGGTGCAAAGCAATTCAATACAAAAAGGATAGCCGCTTCAACAAATGGTACTGCAGCAATTGAACATGAGCAAACTAAAAATATGAAGCTCACTGAGAGCTCACATCTTGTACAAAACCAACTGTAACAAATCACAGATTTAAATGAAATACTATAACACTTAAAAAACAACACAGGAGCAAATCTGCAGAATCCAGGCTTGCAAGAGCATCATAAATTTGACATAAAAACTACAATCCATAAAAGGAAAAGTGATACATTGAACCTCATCAAAATATTAAAAACTTCTCAAATATCTTCTGCAGCTGACTTTTGATTAATTTATGTAGATACTGTGCCCGCAGGGAGGTTGTGCATAACTCCCCACCCCTTCAGATACTTCCTTTGGGGAGAAGTTAACTTTACAGCAGAGAGCTAATTAATGAATAGATGGAAAAGATTCACATCAAATGTGGTAAGTCATGTCAATAGTATTTTCTCTTGATGTGATGTCATGAAAATGGCATATTTCTTCTGTTGTCTTCCTCCACAAAACACATAAATCCAAGTGCACACAAATGTTCAAAGGAAGTTGGGTGTGACTATAATAGAGCAACATCAGGGATTCTTACGGTGACGGAGCTGCTTTCTACCTACATGACAACATTATCGATATTCTTGCTTGTGCTATATTACTATAATCTTACAAGATATTACCTTCCAAAATGGTATATGTGATCTTTGTATCAATTCTTACAACTGCTGTGAATCTATAATGACCTCAAAATAAAAGGTTTAATCTTTTTTTTTAATTGTTTGAAGTATTACAAATAGTAGTACATATGTCTCTTTTTCCCCCCCTTGACCTCCCCCCAGCCTCCCCTTCCCCCCAGTACATGCCTTTACCTGCCCACCCCCCAGTGTCTTTTATCCATTGGTTATGCTTATATGCATGTGTACAAGTCCTTCAGGTGATCTCTTACAGCCCCACCGCCCAAAAACCTCCTCTGCCTTCCCGCTGTAGTTTGACAGTCTGTTCAATGCTTCTTTGCTTCTGTATCTATTTTTTCCCCTTTTCTTTCCTTTAAAAAATCTTGCCTCTGCCGACTAGAAATAAACATAATAACAAAAAATGTTTGAGTCCCAATTTCAATGTCCAACAGTTCTGAGTCCCCGTTTCAATGTCAAACAGTTGCTTATGTGTACATGTCAGCAATGATATCTGGATGGTGGGCACATGGTGGCAATGCAGGTTTGGTCCTCTCTGGTTTGGTCCTAGGCAAGCTGCTGAGTGGCACAGCTTCTGACTGCTAGCGTGGCAAGGCGTCGTCTGCGTCTCCCATCTCTGGACTGTTTCTCCTCTTGTCTTCATGGTTGGAGCAGACCTGTCAATTCCTCTCTGTTGCAGGAATCCACATGGTCTTGGAGTTGTTTTCTGAAAATATACAAACATATTCTCGACCAAAAGTTAATAAAGGAATCTTTTCTATATAATTGATTTGGGATCCTTTTTATTTTTGCCCAAACGATTTTCCTTTGTCTTAAAAAGGTTTAATCTTAAAGAAGTATTTAAATGGTGGCCCTAAAACAATCTCTTAATTCTTCTGAGCTCACAGATGTAGTCAGAGCAAATCACTCTGAATGTACACTTGTGCTCACTGCAGTCCTACATAAATGAATTGACAGCTTCACCTACTTCTATTTGATTCTTCTATCCTAAATATTACATTCATGCAAGTTTCAGAATTAACTTTTCCCTCATCCAATTAGTTGCCCAATTCTGCTATTTATTAAACACTTCATTCATTCCTACTATATTCCTAATGGAGGTCAAGCCCAAACACTGTTTCCCAAGCATACTTCACTGTTACATTTTTTCCTCCTCCATTTTAATTGTTATACTATTGACTTTCTTCCGTTGTACAGACTCTATTTCTTAACAGAAGTCCATCCAACCTCTCTAGACGGTCTATACATTTGGGGATATAAAAAGGGTAACAACATAGACGAAAAGAACTAGTTAAAGGGGAAAGTACTATAGCATGTCACAGAGGAACAAAGCCTCCCAGAAAACAGAAATGTACAACACAATCGCCTCATTGTTTTCTGCAGAAAAGTAGTTATCTCTGGAGTTAATAGGGTGGTATATTTACAGTGCCGTTGTGCATATAAAATAAATATGCTCACCTAAGTAATAATTGCCTCTTGCCTCTGCTATTGATAATTCTGGATATATATTCTATGCTGTACTAGCCCATAATGATGGCAGCTTCAAGCCCCTTGATTTAATAAAAGTGCCAGAAGCAAAGACAGCTAGATGTCGATTTACTATTGATGAAGAAAGTGTCAAGGCTGACCTGACCTTTACTTACCCAGATTCCTTTTAATTTCAGGAAAATTTCATCAGCTTGAAACGGGGGAAAAAATAAAGGAAACATGATTTTCTTATTTCCCTTTTCCTATCCCGGGGGAAGGAATGAACAAGTAAACAGAGCTGCCTATTATTACAAACGGCCTTACTTTGATGTGAAGACACGGGAAATTGAAATGTACAGCACCCAGGGCACTGCTCCTCTCTCTGGAACAGGCATCCTGATAGCATTTGTGCTTGGGGATTGCTTTCCTTGTCCATCACATTCCCGCCCATCCAGCTCATTTGGAGAAAGCTCTGTATTACATTGAGAGCAGAGCTGCCTTACAGATAGGCAGGCAGTCCGGGGCAGTAACTACATAAACATTGTCCCATTTGAAAATAAAATTTTCTCAGATTTATTTTACCTCCTCGCTCTTGCTCCTTGTCCCGTTGCCTTGAATTAATTTTACTCCTCAATTCACAGAGGCTGGTGGAGATCACAGAGGCGGGTTAAGAACCTGGCAATCTCCGATGCTCCCTCTGCGTGCTCTGCTCATAAACCTGGAGGCACACGTTTCATCCAGGATTCAAGAGCACCCCGTGTTTTCTAGGCACGACAAGGACACAGGACTCAGTGTGTGCACTGATTGCGAGGCTCTGAAGTCAAAATGGTCTAAAATAAAATTACTGCTCCATCCCACACAAGCTATATGACCTCTCAAAGCCTCCTATTCCTCAGCTTTAAATGCTTATACACCCCAGAGACACGGGCTAAAGATAAGATAATAAAACAAATGTAAAGAGAAATATCACAGTATCTAGATCAGAGTATACACTAAATAGAGCATTTTAATAGAGGCTATCCGGGCTAACACAGGCTTTTAGAAGAACCTTCTCACTATATTATTCCCATGGGAACCCAGGCTTAAATTGGAGACATCCCGATGGACTAGAAAAAGCCAAGTATCTTCAACCTCTCATCTCTCATTACCTGTTTCTCCCTCACTATGCCTAACAATGACCTGGCTGTGAGATATGGTCATTGATCATGGGAACACTTGAGTTTCAATTCAAGAATCGCTGCACAGAGAAAATATTTTGGCAAATCAGTTTCATCTTACCCATAAAATACACGTAAGTTTACTTGTTCCCAGTTATAGTAGAAATTGAGTACAACAATGAAAACGAAATCGTAATGCACATTCTTGGATGACATCTTATTTGAGTCCAAAAACCTCGGGGCTGTTACCGTTTATTCTCTTGAGCCATTCCACACTGTGCCTGAGGGCTTGGAGAAGACTCTAATCTTGGCAAATGCTCATTAAAAGAAAGGGCTGCCTGGAGACCTTGGAGAAGAATCCTATCAGGAGGCCAATTAGCTTAGGTCCACCCCTGACTCCGCTCAGTAGTTACTCCAAGGCTTCTTCCTGTCCCCTTTTTATTTTTATAACCTGTAATTAGTTACTCCAACATATAATTTTTCATGACCATAGGAAGCACTTAAACTGCAGCATCGGGGTACCTGGGAGAAAGGTCAATTCTAGGGTGAGTATATGTTGGGTGATTAGAGCACCTCAGGACAGAATGCCCCAATTGTCTGAGACACGTCCCCTAATTGGAGAATCAAAGAAAGACTCTCTGCTCCTGTACCAAATGCTCTCCACCATGACTGTGGGGTCCAGCTGAGAACAGCATGGGCTCCTGAGAGAAGTGTCATTGTCACATCTGGTTTCTAGGTTGTAACTGGATGCCAGTTTGGGTTCTGAAAGGAATACAACCCTCTTCCCTCTACCAAACAACTGCAGAAGGCAGTTTGGACTCTCATTTCAAATTAAGATAGAACTAGAGGCCTTCCTTCCCCTGGCTGCTGGCACCGGCTTCCCTCTGGCACCCAGGCCCCGGCTTCCCTCACAGCCCCGGCTTCGTCTAGAAGGAAGGAAGGACGTCCAGGAGGATTTCCGGTCTAATTAGCATATTACACTTTTATTATTATAGACTAGTGGCCCAGTGCATGAAATTCGTGCACAGGGGGTGGGGGGTGTTCCTCAGCCCGGCCTGTACCCTCTCCAATCTAGGACCCCTCGAAGGATGTCCTACTGCCAGTTTACAGGGATCGGGCCTAAAGCAGCAGTCAGACATCCGTCTCACATCTGGGACTGCTGGCTCCAGCCGCTCACCTGCCTGCCTGCCTGATTGCCCCTAACCACTCTGCCTTCTGGCCTGCTCACCCCCAACTGCCCCCCCCGCCACCAGCCTGCTCACCCCTAAATGCCCCCCTGCCAGCCAGATCACCCCCAACTGCCCCCCGTTTCAGCCTGCTCACCCCCAACTGCCCCCCCTGCTGGCCTGCTTGCTTCCACCTTCCCTCCCCACTGGCCTGCTCACCCCCAACTTCCCCCCTGCTGGCCTGCTCACTCCAAACTGCCCCCCCCCCGCTGTCCTGATCACCTCCAACTGACCCCCACTGACAGCCTGCTCACCCCCAACTGGCCCCCCTGCTGGTCTGCTTACCCCCAACAGCCCCTGCCATCCCATCCTGGCCTGATCACCCCCCAGCGACCCAAGGTCCCAGGCCCCCCTTTTTTTCTTTTTCTTTCTTTTTTTTTTTTTTCAGTGCCTCCTTGAGCGGAGGCCAGGGCTGGCTGGAAGCAAATATCTAGGCTGGAAGCAAGTATCTAGGATTTATTTATCTTCTATAATTGAAACTTTGTAGCCTTGAGCGGAGGCCAGGGCCAGCCAGGGCAGGAAGCTTGTCTTTTTGCATCTCCAGGGGCAACCCAAGCCTCCTGCTCAGCTCCAGCTCCGTGGCCACCACCATATTTGTTGGGATTTATTTATCTTCTATAATTGGAACTTTGTAGCCTTGAGTGGAGGTCAGGGCCAGCCAGGGTGGGAAGCTTGGCTTCCTCCATTGCCAGGGCAACCCTAGCATCCTGCTTGCTCCAGCTCTGTGGCTGGCCACCATCTTGGTTGGGTTAATTTGCATACTCGCTCCTGATTGGCTGGTGAGCGTGGCTTGTGGGTGTAGCAGAGTGATGGTTAATTTGCATGTTTCTCTTTTATTGGAGTAGATTGTACTTTGGTAAAACAGTGAAGGCTGGTTTAATTTGACATGTTAGTCTTTTCACCTATTATGTGTGTGCATGCATACACACACACACACACACACACACACACACACACAATGATGCTCTCTCATAACCCCCCAACTACTTTCAACCTTCTACATACTTTAAAATGTCAAAATGTCAATAGCTAAGTTACTGCTCCCAGGAGTATATTTCTTGCTATTTATCCTCACTTATTATTGAATCCTCACTATTTGCTTAGCACTCAGCCAGGTGATATGAAAGATATTTAGATCAAAACACAAAAGGCTGCTGCCTTCCAGGAATATTCAGATTGCTAGGAGGAAAAAAAAGCCAGTGTTTGTGTCTCACTTCTCCAGAGGACAAGGCAGTTTATGTACATACAAAATTATCAACTTACAAATTAGCCTGCTATATTTGGTCCAACATTTAATTAACTCACCTCTAATGCCTTGGCAGGGCCAGAGCAAATGATGTTATAAATATCCAAATGGCCCTTGTCAGGAAAAATGTTCCCTACCTCTGCTTTATGTAAAGGAATGGAGACATGACAGAATATAACTTCTTTCTCCTCTCCACCACTGTTTTACTTTCCATTGCAGGTTCATAATATGATTTATATGAACCTGGCTGAAGAGAAATGAGATACATAGGAAAGTATAAAAATGAGTGAGATTTAGGAAATAGTCACCTGCATTGAATTTGTGTTTGAAATGATCTTACAATAAAGACAACTATACCATCCCACTACTTCCAGATCTCCTCTATATTCACACTTCAGCCCAATTTTATTGAATGATTCCATTACCATGGGGAATGAACACAGCTCCACACACTGTTTTGCCCGCTTGTTTTTCTGTTCTCAAAAAGGTAATCTTCTAAATGTAGCCATTAAAGATAATCTGGACTACACTTGTTTCTTATTGTGTATCAATTCAGTTTTAACTATTAGTTATTGACCACCAGTCACTGTTTAGGGATATTCGGTGAACCATTAGAATCATTGTAGAATCACTGTGGAGATTCAGTGAGACAATGCATGTAAAATGCCTACCAAGGATTCCAATGAGTCAGTACTGAGGCTGGTATGAAAGAGCAATTTATGAGCTGGAGACTGTTCCTTCACAAGTATCCTGCATCTTTATCTCAATTAGTGCTATTACCTAATAGAAATGTAGTTAATCATGTTTTGTAACCAAGAATAATTACTTCACTTTCCAAAGCTTGTTTTCTTTTTTTTAGAATCCTTCTCAACACGGACAATAATTAATTAGTTAGAGAGGTAACCTATTTGACTTTACTTTCATGGAAACTCAGTCTGATGTCATTATTCTGAATCACTGCTGAGGGAGGGAGTTAAATTAGAGAGATCTAATGAAGGTGAACAGAAAAAAATAACAAAAAGGACTAATATTCCTTTGGGCATCTTCTAAGTTCTTTCCCTATAATGAAAATAGATATGTTCAGATTTAAAAAGTGCTTCTCTCAGAATGGCAGAGAGTTCTTTTGTGCTTCTGGGGAGGGGAAAAGGAATAATATAGAGAATGCCAGCTGGCATTTTTCTTTAATGTGTGGGTAACAGAGCTCTTTCTCACTCTCCTGCCCTTTAGACTCTGCTAGTCTCTCCTTTATCTTATAATCATCTTTCACAAGCAGTCATCACTCTCATGTCCACTTGCCTTTGGTCTCTTGGCTCAAAGTCTAAAGCCTTTTCTCAAGAGCTGGTCTGCTCATGTTTTCATAGTTGATAGTTCCCTTCACACCTGATCTAAGTGGGTGAGGATACTTGAGGGAAGAGCTGTCTCTTGGGCGTGAACAAGCCGGCAGAGGAGGGCAGTTGAGGGAGACCAGGTCAGCAGGGGAAGGCAGTTGCGGGGGGCAGGCCTGTAGGGGAGAACAGCTGGGGGGGACCAGGCCTGCAGTGGAGGGCAGTTGGGGGGGACCAGGCCTTCAGTGGAAGACAGTTGAGGGGCACCAGGCCAGAAGGGAGGGCAGTTACGGGTAACCAGGCCAGCAGAGGAGGGCAGTTGGGGGGGACCAGGACTGCAAGGGAGGGCAGTTGGGATGGGGACAAGCCTGCAGGGGAGAACAGCTAGGGGGGGACCAGGCCTGCAGGGGACGGCAGTTGGGGGGGCAGACCAGGCCTGTTGGGGAGGGCAGTTGGGGGGGGTTGAACCAGGTCAGCAGGGGAGAGCAGTTGGGAGCCAGCAGTCCTGGATTGTGAGAGGGATGTCCGACCGCCCGTTTAGGCCCGATCCCATTGGAAACGGGCGGTCGGACATCCCTCAAGGGGTCCCAGGTTGGAGAGGGTGCAGGCTGGGCTGAGGGACACCCTCCCCTCCCCCGCCCCGTGCACGAATTTCATGCACCGGGCCTCTAATCGTTACAATAAAGTTGTTACCAGGCAGCTTATTTATATTTTTATGAGTCTTGAGGCTCTTATTTCATTACTGCCTACTCAGAGCACAGGATTTGTCTGGAATGATAAAGGATCATCCTCATTATAAACTTAAATGTACCTCCCTTCCACTCTTTACACCCACCTTTATTAGAATACAATATCACCATCAGAAACCAGAGCTGCTCAGCAAAGTTTACTTCCCTTTAAGCAGATCACTGCTTGCTTTCAGTGTGTACTGGGATGAAGAGTGGAAAGTGTGCCATTTAGTAGATATATAACAGCAAAAACAGAATGATATTCCCTTAAGAATATAATGTGCAGACTATCTATCAGAGATCCACCCAATTCACAGTAATTATACTAATATTCTTTCTCTCTCAGAGAAATGAGAGCAAAGGGACAAGAAATTAGGGAATGCAGGCAAGAAAGGCAGTGTCTATTCTGAAAGCGGTGTGTGAAGTGACGAATAAAAGAAATAATATTGCAGCTATTATGAGATAAATAAATGATTCTTGGTTATTGAAAAGTACATTTCTTCCCAGTATCTGCCAAACTTTAATATTTTTTAGATAAAATAAGACAATACTGGTCTTGTGAGTTAATAAATAATACCTTTTGTCTGCTTTATCTTTTACCTGAAGATCTCAATATTTGCTCCACTAAGCTAAACTTTTACAGGGTCTCATTGACAGATATAAATAGAAATCTTAACGGAGTGGGTATTTAAAATCAAATGAGATTCTTTCTCTATAAATGTGAGAAAATGAGGGATAGTCCTTCTCAGTAATTTTCCTAGTCTCTATGCTGGAAGGCCTTGCCATCAATCAATATTTATTCCTTTCATTGTTATGTATTATATTAGCCAATCTTAATTAATCTAAGTCAAACTACTTTAAAAGAAAAATTAAAGAAGGAAATATAAAGGAAGCAGAAACTATTCAAAACCATCATTGGATCTCTCTGCCTATTTATGACTCTTGTTCCTCTTGTGATATGAAGCTAATACCAAGGAGCTTTGACCTTGAATGGTCCTTAAAAATCTATGACCACAAAAAGAAAAGGCCATTTCAATCTCCAAAGGGACTCTACATTTCTCCCACAATAACCGATTTAGTTCTAATCCTCTCTTCCTAGCATCAATCTATCACAAAGCTCTCATTGGAAAAGTTACCATGGGGTTGGCTGCTTTTCCCACATTAGTATAATTTCTTTATATATATTGATTTTTTACAGAAAGGAAGGGAGATGGATAGAGAGTTAGAAACATCAATGAGAGAGGAACATTGATCAGCTGCCTCCTGCACACCTCATACTGGGGATGTGCCCGCAACCAAGGTACATGCCCTTGACCGGAATCGAACCCGGGACCCTTGAGTCCTCAGGCTGACGCTCTATCTACTGAGCCAAACTGGCTAGGGCTAGTGTCATTTCTTATGCTATTGTTTTGCCCGTAGACCTACCTGTACCCTACTAGGCTTCCCCTAACAGACCTCTTTCTCTGTTTAACCTTACACAACAGTCTAGGATCATGCAATTGTATGCTTAATACTAGAGTATTTTATGTCATTAACATTTTACATGAATTTTCCTTTGTTTCTCAACCAGACTGTAAATTCATGCCCTGCTTTAAGTCCCACTTAGTTTTTAATGTAGGTCAGAAATAATCAGATGGTCAGGTGAAGAAGAGAGTCATGCCTAGATGGAAGAAGAGCAAAAGGGAATGCAAGAGATCTGAGATAGGGTCATGCCAGATGTTTTCAAGAAATAGGTAGACATGTCTAGAGAAGAAAGAGCAGAGTGTCTAAGCTAAACATTGTTTTCCCATCTCAGATCCCTTCAATAAAATGACAGGTATTTGATTTTTTTCTCTATTTTTTCACTAGCATACCATATATTTGACTTATTTATACTTATAATTTTTGTCTACTTATCACCAGAAGCTAAACACTGTGATGACAGGACACTTGGTCTATTCTCTTCACCAGTTTCGAATGTCCTCTATATTTCAGCATTGTGTTTTATGCCACAGACCCAGCCTGCCTGGAAGTTTCAGTCTCCTAGACAGCATGTGCCTTCTCTCAGCCCAGAAGGGAATTCTTAAGGAGCAACTGTGACTTTAGAAACTTCTTTGGCTTGTGTTGGCCATGAGAGTTGGCATAAGTCTGCCAAGGAGGGCATATTCAGGTTTCAAAGCAGACATTTCATCATTCTCCGTCCTGACTCATATGCTAAATTTAGATATTTTCAAAATTTCAGAAATTAAAATATAGTCACACTATTAAAAGTTCATTACTATAGAATAACTCTTTTTTCTAGAAGTATTTGCATAAGGATGGTACATTCATCCTAATAGTTATAAAAAAAAAGATATTTATAAGAAAGCTTGCTGGAAGATAGGGAAACAAAACAAGATCCAATGTTAAGATCTCAGAAATCTATCTTCTTGATACATGATGAGATGAAGATCCCTGGTCAATTCTCTATGGTGGGGTAAGGCTGACCACCCACCCATGTATGATTCTTGTTCTAGATGCTAGAGGTGCTTTATATTTTAAATTATGCTCCTGACTCATCATCAATAACTCATGCATTCAGAGGGCTCTTCCCACAAGAAAAATCCTTTTGTCCTGATCCAATATGCTTCTACTCCACACCCTCTCATGGCATAATCACCCTACCTTAAAAATGACTAATGAGTTAGCACTAAGCCAAGGAACAGTGTTAAGTTAACTGAGGATCACAGGAATTGAACCCATCAGTGTTGTTTTTTTAAATTTTATTTAATGATTTTAGAGAGAGGTAGGGAGAGGGAGGAAGAAGGAGAGAGAGAGAAAAACATTGATTTGTTGCTTCACTCATTTATGTACTCACTAGAGGCCCGTTGCATGATATTCATGCAAGAATAGGCCTTCCTTCCCCTGGCTTCACTCCCAGCCACCCAGGAGCTGGCAAGCCCCCGCTCCCTGGCTGCCAGGGAGCCAGCACCTCCTCGCTCCCTGGCCGCCGGGAACCAGCAAGTCCTCGCTTCTGTCTGAAGCACCACTACAGTAGCTCCCTCCGCCGCCCCCTTTCCCCTCATAGCAGGCTTCATTCCACTCCACTCCGTGCCTGCATATGCAAATTAACCTCCATCTTTGTTGGGTTAATTTGCATACTCACTCTGATTGGCTGTGGGCGTAGCGGAGTGATGGTTAATTTGCATGTTTCTCTTTTATTAGGTAAGCTGGTTGCTTCTTGTATGTGTCCTGACCAGGGATCAAGTCCTCAACCTTGGCTTATTGATGCCATGTTCTAATCAACTGAGCTACTGAACAGTGTAAACCTCTCACTGTTGACTCAGCACTGCAACACCTTCACTCTCTAATAATACTTTTGAGGACAGAATTGTGCAGTTCAAATATCATGAGTCAATGGAGAAGTGCCTGTCCCAGTTAAGGATTTGTGAAAGGATCCCTTGCTCAAATGGTCGGCTGCAGGGTGGACACCAGAAACTGTATTTACCTAAGACCCACACTAGATGGCAGAAATTCTGTATAGGCCAGTTCGAAAGACTGTATATTCCCCCACTTGCATAAAAATTAAGAGACTCTAATAGACATAGTCAATAAGGCATCCTTCTCTCTTGCTTCAGTAAACCCAGTGTCACTTATTACTTCTTTTCTTTTAGTTCCATGATAAACTGGGCAATCAGAATGTTATTGCCTGCCCCTCTTTTTATTATAAAGACTTCCTAGTACTTGACACAACTCATCGGCAAGAGTCTGATGACTTCCATCGGTCTACCTCACTGCTTGAATGCACACACACAGAATGTCAAGCAGTGTTAACAAATATTGATGAAGCCAGAAGTATCCCAAGAGTGATGAGCCTGGGGAAAATGGGAAAAGCCCACAAGAGCACTTAGCAAAGATGGCAGAAAACCTTAAAGAAACCCTTCAAACACAGTAGAGATCTGAGGCAAACATCAAAACTAATGAAGTGTTTGTAAAGAGATGTGTATTTGTCAGAAGAGCAGGGTAAATTAGGTCTGAGACCGACTAGGAGGGATCTACACATGCTTTTGAGGCAAAGGGCTGGGAAGAAAAAAGCAATCTCACAATTTTTCATTCTGGCAAAGCTTCTGGCAAGTCAAGTCAGGAGAATGAAAGCATAGATGAAACAAATGTTTTGGTCAGCCTATTATTTAACCCGTCTACATTTTCTTTTGTTAACAACCCATCTGCCACTCTCAAATCATGTCATTGGGATAGAGTAGTTTGTCCCATCTTCAGCTCCAGGAATTGGCATGTGATTCAGAAATGTCCAATTGGAATGTCACATCTGATTGGTTGAGGGAAAGAATGTGACCCAAGCTTAGAATCACTGACAGAACATTTGCTGGTTTGATGCTAATAGGATGTTTACCTTGAACTACAGGAGTCACCATAAAAGGGGAATGAGCTTTATGATGAAGTCAAAATAGAATGCAGAACAGAAAGATGTAGAGAAGCCATTTTAATCAAGACATCACTTGAACCCTATCCTAAACTTTTTAATTTGATGAGCCCATGCATTTACCTTTTTCTTAAACCAGTTTGTATTAGATTTCTGCCATGTTCAACGCATTGAGTCTATACTTCTAACAAGTATTTATGAACTTATTTCCCACTGATGTCTGAATCCCAAAGAGAATGGTTTTCCCTTCATATCCTTACATGGCAAGTGTGCAGCATCAGTTTTAAAAGTACAAAGTAACTAGTATATTATGAAGTCAGAAAACTCCTTTCTTTATCTAAGCTTCCTGAAATTGTTGACTTCATTTGCCAAAATATCCAACTCTATATCCTTATCAACTTCTCCCAGAATCTCTAAGATCCTCTGACCTCCAGCAGCTTCCTTTCAGGATTAAGTTTCCTGCCCCCACAGTTTGATGCCTTGACTTAATGAATATACTTGATCTGTACTGAGATTTGACTCTCCCTCTAAAACAAACCTGATAACCTGTAGTCTGGAAACTAATCTCTGCTAAATTCAAGTTCCTCGATCTCTGATATCTTGGCTTAAAAAAGACACTGCTGTCCTTCAGATCTTGGGTAAGAACTTTTCTCAGTGGAAGAAATAACTCACACTTCCCAACACACAGGCCTGGGTCAGAACTTCATGCCACAGCAACAAATGCTAAATACACACTTGTTTATGTTCCCTGGGAATGTAATCTCAGGAGTGAGATGACAAGGGAGTTAAGGAAAGAAAGCCAATATAAAGAGGCCACACTGAGTTTTCTACTGCTATGGGTTCCTTGTGTTTGATCCTAAGGAACCTTGTGAGGAGGCCTAAGAAATTAATCACAGGTATTTTCGCCTGAGGAATGAAAAAGGAAAGCATTTGCTGAATTTCTCTCATTTCCATTGGTCAAAGGTGATCCAGTTGTTGAGTGGAAAATGAAGTGAGGCTCTGTCAATTTTCACCCACACAAAACAAGTCCAAGATTTTAAGAAACATTATTGCTATGGTTACTTGTATAAAATGTGGGGCCTGGATGATATGAAATTGTACCAAAAGAAGTGATCTGATATAGATTTTTACCCATTTTTAGGGTTAAATCTCTCCATTATAGCAAGTGCTGGTTTTTTCTTTAATACTTCATCAAGTCTCACCATTTTAAGAAACTGTGTACAACTACTGTGAGTTTCTCAGGAATTGCATTCATTGGATTCACAATCTAATAACTTAGTTCAAATTCAAATTGAATTTCTGGGCATAGTAAATCCATGGCTTTTAAACTTAAGACAAAGCTACAGCACAGGAGACAATATCAATGACTTAAAATTAATAATGCAGTATACTAATATTAGGACAAAAACCCATATAAAATTTTTAGCCTGATATATTCTTTTTTTCTGGAAGAGTGTGACTCCAATAACATTTTGAGGGACTCATACAATAATAATAAAGCAAAATATAACATATGTTGAGATATAAAGGTATTTTATAATGGGTTATAAATTTGTACCTTTGTTGTATATACATTTTTTATAAACACCCAAAGTTTCAAAACTTTTACAACATACCTTTATTTATGTTATTCTTAGTAGAGTCTTTTTAAATCTATTATTAGAATGGTTTAATACTTTTATGAACCCAGGTATCATAAAGCAGGAAACAAGTTTTATATGTATTTTGATCTGTCATTCTACTTGTTGCAGAAAGCAGAATAATTCTTCTCTGCTGATTCCAAAGAAAGAATTAAGGCCAATGTGTACATGAGCCATTGCAGACAATGGCAGGATTATAGGTAGAAATGCTATTGCTATCCTCTCTTCTTTGGCTTCATTAGGATTGTTACTATAGATATTAGAAAGCTTATGGGTACACTGGAGACCTTTGACTTTGCAGCAGGATAAAGAAACCTGATGTCTGAAGCCACTGATGCTTCCACTAAGGCATGCTGAGCTCCTCATTAAGCCCATGGAAAACTTAGGTTCTAATGTCTTTGGACCTATCCTAATTCTATGTCTACTGAGAGGGTTGAACTGGGACCAATGGATGGAAGTTGCAACAAGCTTGATATCAGTTCTATAAAAGAAAGATTTCCTGTGATTGAAATTCAATGTCAATAGAGGTCTGAGCATTCTGTCCCTACAGTTACTCAAGGAGAACAAAAAATTTTCACTTCTCACCCAGTACAGCATTGGGGCTCTTTTAGCCTCTAAGTAATTTAAAGATTCTTGCATTTACTTGAGATTCAATTCTAGAATGTTAGAGTTGTAAAGGATTTCCAACACCATTCTGTCAAGTTCCTCCATTTCACAAATGATGAAATTAAGAGCCAGAAGCATTGAATGGACTCAAACAAGATCACATGACAAATGAAGATGGAAGAAAATATCAAGTCTCCTTTAACACAGTCCTATACCTTTCTCCTCCTACTTATTGCTGCTTTGAGTCAGGAGAGAGAGAAAGATAGAGAGAGAGAGAAACTAAGATGCAGATGACAAAACTATATAATGAAGTAACAAGCATGGGGATTAAGATAAGGGGCCAGTACCTAAGGTGGACACAAAACAGAACTATGGCTCTGAAATTAACACTTTATCTCTGAATTTCTATGACTAGAAAGACTAATAGTGAGCCTAGTCCAGTGATTGGCAAACTTTTTCATAATGGGCTAAATAGTAAGTAAGTTATGCTTTCAGTCGACACTTGCTTCCTCTCTATCCCATATTTCTTGCGTTATTTGTTTGTGTATAACTACTTAAAGTGTAAAAATCAATTTCAGCTCAAAGGCTATACAAGAATAGGTCACAGACCAGTTTCCTGACCACTGGCCAGTGGTCAGCAAACTGTGGCTCGCAAGCCGCGGTTTGCCGTTCTGTTGACTAATGAGTTTGCCTACCACTGACCTAGACTCTTGGTTCCAATAATTACAGGCTGTTGTTCCTTGTGATTAAGCCCCTATAGGCTATTAGTAATAGAGTATAGGGTAAAAAATGTCTTTTGAGAGACTGAGGTTGTGGATAAGACAGTGTAAATAGATGATCTTATTGTGAGCAAACAATAATTTGAGGACATCTAAGCTATTAAAAAGTTATTTCAAATCTGTTAGAAAGGGAAAAAAATAGTAACAGCCCAAGAAGAGAGATGGGTAACCATTGACCAACTATAGGCTATGTTTGATCACTGAGAATTTATGGGTTTTATGCAGAATAATATTGTTATTGGCTTGATGTAACATCAATTAATGCCATAACATGGTGATTAAAGAGTAATTTTAATTAAGTAGAACAATGAACTTCATGGGCAAACAGTAGATGAAGGAAATAAGATGCATAATTTAGTAATGAAAATGTTGTTTACTGAATAATTAATCAAAATTGCAAAAATGATGGGATCTTAGAAAATCTCTACAGTGTCCCCTTTCACAGCAGGAAGAGTGACAGATTCCAGTGCATGGCCATTAAGTTGTTGATTTTTATTCTCAGTGCAAACTGAAAAACTAGTAAACAGAAATTAAAACCGCACCTGTATTTCTGCTAAGTATTTTTGTAATGCTCCTTAATACTGAACTCCCTGTGGGCACAGTTTGGAGATAGATGATTAGATAGACAGACAGACAGAAAGGCAGAAAGGTAATGGATGGAAATAGAGAGACACAAATATAGTTTTATACCATGTATTCCACTACTTCATATACATTAATTAATTTTCACAAAGCAAGTTACAGAATAGGCATTATATTTCTCATTTCAGAGGCAGACAATGGAGGCTCACAGAAATTAGTTAATTGTCCAAGTTCTCATAGGCTAGAAGTGGTGGTGTTGGGTTTTGAATATTGGTTGCTATGATACCAAAGTTTTTGTTTTTCACCATATCCTGTTGTTTCTCTTACAGCCACCTTCCACCTCTGATAGTTGCAATAATTTTCCAGACTTTTTCTAACACAAATGAAGAAGACAGCCTAAGGCTTTAAATTAACTCCAATGTAGAGCCACAAACAGGGCCTCTAGTACACTGCCTCTTGGTAGATGAAGTCTTGGAGAAAGGAGATGCCCTGGAGGTTTGGCTGGAGACATGGTGTTGGGAGGAAATGTGACAGTGGGAGAGTTTGGAAGGAACCAGCTGACCCAGCCTATACCTGGATTTACTGAATCAGCTTTAATGTTATCTACAGGTGTAACTGCCTCTTGCTCCAGCTCTCAACCTCTGATCCCATCCATTAATATTACTACCACCAACAATAATTGCTTTCAACAACATTTTTTTTTACTAACAGTTTTTAGTTATTAAAATCTTCAAAAAGTTATTCTATGGCCCTTCCTAGAGTCTGTATTGTCTTTCATGGATTTTAATTTTGTATTAAAATAGCCAGATTATTTTCCCTTTGTGTCTTGTACATGAGAGAAGTCTAAAGCACCAAAAGATTCAAGCAGATGGGAAAAAATAAAACATATGTATGCTACTTTCTGGGAACCACCACATGCTTATTAATATTTAAATTTAAGACCAGAGAATGGCAGCAGTAGGAATGCATTTTCATCAAAACCCAGACACACCAGCAGAGAAGACATAAAAAGAAGCTGGAATGGGGTACAGGTAAATAGGGAAAGAGACCAAAACCAGAATGTAAAATTAGCAAGAACAGCAGGAGTGCATTGCAATCAAGTCAAGAGTGAATCCTCACATGTGCCACAATGAGAAGCATGGCTGGTAACTACCAACATCCTCCAGCTTCAGTACTGAGAATGATCTTTCTCAAGAAGACAGTCTCGTGAGCAGAAGCAAATTCCCCTCCCTTCATGATCCAGTTAACCTCAGTTCCTTGAAGGATTGTGTGTGTGTGTCTGTTTCCTAATCAGCCGGGACATACATATGATGCTTAGAAATAAACAACTGAAAATTAGAGAGAGAGCAGAGAGAAGAGAGTTTACCAGATAAATGGATAGACTGTATAATTGCAAACCATTAATTGTATTTCTCTCCCTTCAATTTCCATAGTTCACCTTTAAACTTGGCATCATAAAAACAACCAGTTTGAGAGCAAAGGAGACTTTGACAGGACCTAGGATTTTTTTTTAATATATATTTTATTGATTTTTTACAGAGAGGAAGGGAGAGGGATAGAAAGTTAGAAACATGGATGAGAGAGAAACATCAATCAGCCGCCTCCTGCACACCCCCTACTGGGGATGTGCCCGCAACCAAGGTACATGCCCTTGACCGGAATCGAACCTGGGACCCTTGAGTCCACAGGCTGACGCTCTATCCACTGAGCCAAACCGGTTTCGGCAGGACCTAGGATTTTTTTAATACTTTTACACGAAGGAGGTCATAAGTGAGAGATGGCAGATGCTTTGACAAGTAAGTATCATTTTTTTTTTCAGGAGAATTGAGTTTGTTAATAAAAATCTTCCAGATTTTCTTAGAGAGATGGAAACAAGAAAAAAGAGGAAATCCATGCCCAGGGCATCACTGAGCAGTTGTATCATCCCAAGATCAGGTGTTCAAAACGAACTTCTGAAGTCAATGCGATTGACCCTTGCTCTTAAAAAAATACTGTGTGTATGTGTATTTTTTCCAAATACTGATCAGGTATTTCCTCTTTTCCTTGCTCTACATATTTTCTCATGGACTGACTTGTGTTGCATTATTCCCTCATATCAAAAATACAACAAAGTATAATAATCCTGCCCTCTCCCTCAATATAATCAATGTGTAATCCTTAAAGGCTGGTAAATCTAGGGGCATCCTCACAGGATGGATGTATAAAATCATGAAGACCACCCAAGAAAAGATAGGAATTTGGGGGCAGGAATCTAATTAAACTATTGAATCCTCACCACATTGCTTATCTCTGTTTCAGTTAGAAAATCAGGTGGGCTCATTCCACAGACAGTAAGAAATCTTTGGATTGACTATGGAGTTGGATCATCTTAATAATAAACACAATTGCTGGCATTTTTCATCCTTGTGGTTCAGTTTATGTGGCCCCAATTTTCTTAATGTCTCCTTACTTATTCATGAGAGTGACTGGGATCTTATATGATTTTTACTTTTTAATGTTTAATTAGTACTTTAAGGGTATTTATCCTTTCTTCTATTATATTCTCATTCTTATATTTGTTCACATTCAGAAGCCACAGAAATATGGTCATTTCCTCTGGATTATCACCTAAACTTTCATGTAAGTGTCTGCAGAGACAAAAGTCAAGATTTTCTTCCACAAGTAAACACTGATTACTTGAATGGAGCCCAGGATGCCTAAATAAAGTTCTAAGAGAAGTTCTAAAATATGCAACAGCAAGCAGCAGGATATTTACTCTGGTATATAAAGAACTGGGGTGAGGGCTCTTGAGTGAAGACTGCAAGTGCCCACACCCATCTAATGGATAAACCTCGCTGCCCCAGAGCAGAGGTCAAGGGCCCCAGCATAGATCTTAGGGTCACTTCATGGAACTGCTATTCATCTTTTGCCACATATATTCCTTTTTCCTGACTAGGTTACATACCCCTCATGGACAGGTTTTCTATATATCTTCAATTTCTAGCCTGCATAATGCCTTGGATGTCATTGAGACTCAATAAATCTTTTTAAAATTTATGCAAATGAAATAGATAGCAGCTTCTGCAACTTATGTTGACTCACATAGAAAAAATTTCAGTTATTTGAGAATGGTAAAAAAAAATAGGAAAAGATGTTGAATTTCTAAAATATGTTTATATAGTTCATATAAAATATTAAAGCATAAATGAGAAGTAAAATTTATTTGCAATACAAACAACATAAGCAAACAAATCATATTCTGAGGCAAGGTAATTTCATTCTCCAACAGGCTGCTGACTACAGAAGTCAGCCTATGATGCTCTGTTTCCTGCCACATATATTAACAATTTTGTAAACAGGAAGTAGATTAATAATATAGCAAGTCTGAGCTGAATGTTTTCTTCTATTTTGCCAAATAGGCAGCATTGCTGTCCTACTTTAGAATCAAGTTTAACTTTATTTTCTATTATGAACTTACTGTTGTTCTAAACCAAGATAAATTTATTTTCTGCAAGCCACTGAGCAGTCACCATTAAATAAGATTGATTCTGAATCTCTCTAAAGCAACTCTCCTTTTATTTTATTTTTCATCACTGTTAACAAAACCATAGTATCTTAGTAAAATTGAATTTAATGTTTATTTCCACATGGACTGTTGCGGTTTTTTTTTTTGTTTGTTTTTTTTTAGATACTTAAAAATCTCAGTCATTTCTGAAACGTAAAACTTAAAAGAATCATTTTTTTCCAAAGTATTATTTTTAAATAATATTCTAAGAGGAACTTATGGAGAAGGCTGATATTCTCAAATAAATCTTCTATGAGGAAATGAACAATAATGACTTTTTTTTGAGGGCTTATGGTTATTTTTGCATAAAACAATATAAAGTGGAACATGTATTTAAGATAAATTCAGTACTATTGGCTAAAAATAAGTATTTACTGATCATTCAAATGTAAGATTTACTGTACTCAGTGTGCTTACAAAATGAAACATCCTTAGACATTACATTAAAAATATGTCACTACCAGATGGGAGGGGTTTGGAGAACTGGATGGAAAAGCTGAAGGGATTAACAAGGAATGTAAAGTGCAGCATGGGAAATATAATCAACTGGAGGCCCAGTGCATGAATTTGTGCACAGCTGGCGATTGGGTAATCAGGGCCTGCCGGCCTGCGGGGAGGGACTGCCAGAAGTTGACTGGCAGCAGGAGGTTGGATGTGGGAGCACACTGACCACCAGGGGCAGCTCCTGCGTTGAGTGTCTGCCCCCTGCTGCTCAGTGTGCATCATAGTAACCGGCAGGTCGTCCAGTCATAATAGTCACTTAGGCTTATATATATATATAGATAGATAGATAGATAGATAGATAGTATTGTAATAACTATGTATGGTGCCATTTGGGTACTGGAAATACCACTACTGCTACCATGAAACTAATACAAAATAATATTGGATGTAAACTCTAATAAAAATTTTTTTTGAAATCTCACTAGATATTTTGTCTTGCATAATAAACTTTTAATCTTAGTAATTTTTCCACTTGTTACAGAACAATAGGAAAAGTATTATCATAATTTAATCAAGCTTTCACCAATAATTTATTAAGTACTGACTAGGTGTTAGAAGAAATTATAGGTTCTGTTTATTATTATTTTTGTTATTACTTTTGAAAATATGTTTTTATTGATTTTTGAGAGAGGAAGGTAAGGGGAGAGAGAAAAACATCAATAAGAGAGAAACATCTGCAGGCTGCTTCCTGCACACCCCCTACTGGGGATCAAGCCTGCAACTCAGGCATGTGCATTGATGGAAAATCAAATCAGTGACTTCTTGGTGCACGGGACAAAGCTCAATCAACTAAGCCACACCGCCGGCCAGGGAAGACTGTAAACATTTTGATGGTAGAAGAAACAGAGTTGGTTTGTTTCATCTTTGTATCCCCAGCAAGTAGAACTTATTAATTATAAAGGTTAATATATACACTATAGAGGCCCGGGGTATGTGTCCCTCAGCCCAGCCTGCACCTTCTCCAATCTGGGACTCCTCGAGGGATGTCCGACTGCCCGTTTCGGCCCGATCCCGGTGGGATCGGGCCGAAACGGGCAGTCGGACATCCTCTCACAATCCAGGACTGCTGGCTCCCAACTGCTCACCTGCCTAGCTTCCTGATTGCCCTAACCACTTCTGACTGCCAGCCTGATCACCCCCTAACCACTCCCCTGCCAGCCTGATTGATGCCTAACTGCTTCCCTAAAAGCCTGATTGCCCCTAACTGCCCTCCCCTGCAGGCCTGGTCACCCCTAACTGCCCTCCCCTGCAGGCCTGGTCACCCCTAATTGCCCTCCCCTGCAGGCCTGGGCCCCGCCAAACTACTCTCCCCTGCAGGCCTGGGTCCCCCCCAACTGCCCTTCACTACAGGCCCAGTTGCCCCCAACTTCCCTCCTCTGCCAGCCTGGTCACCTTTAACTGCCCTCCCCTGCAGACTTGATCACCCCCAACTGCTCTCCCTTGCAGGCCTGGTCCCTCCCAACTGCCCTCCCCTGTTGGCCTGATTGCCCACAACTGCCCTCCCTTGCAGGCCTGGTCCCTCCCAACTGCCCTCCCCTGCTGGCCATCTTGTGGTGGCCAGCTTGTGTCCACATGGGGGCATCCATCTTGTGTGTTGGAGTAATGGTCAATTTGCATATTACTCTTTTATTAGATAGGATAGAGGCCTGGTGCATGGGTGGGGGCCAGCTGGTTTGCCCTGAAGGGTGTCCTGGATCAGGGTGGGGGGTCCCTTGGGTCATGGTGTGGCCTGGGCGAGGGGCCTGTGGTGGTTTGCAGGCCGGCCACGCCCCCCGGTGACCCAAGCAGAGGCCCTGGTATCTGGGATTTATTTATCTTCTATAATTGAAACTTTGTAGCCTTGAGCAGAGGCCAGGGTTAGCGGAAAGGTTGGCTTCCTCCATTGCTGGGGAAACCCAAGCCTCCTGCTCTCCCCAGCTCCGTGGCTGCCACCATTTTTGTTGGGTTTTATTTATCTTCTATAATTGAAACTTTGTAGCCTTGAGTGGAGTCCAGGGCTGGCCAGGGTGTGCAGGAAGCTTGGCTTCCTCCATTGCTGGGGAAACCCAAGCCTCCTGCTCGCTCTGTGGCCACAGCCATCTTGGTTGGGTTAATTTGCTTACTCGCTCCTGATTGGCTGGTGGGCATGGCTTGTGGGTGTAGCAGAGGTACGGCCAATTTGCATATTACTCTTTTATTAGATAGGATATTTTGTAATTCAATCATACACATTTACAAAGCATCTGTATTGCCCAATCCTTATTGTTGACATAAAGACGAAAATAGAGGCATTATACATATTAAAGGACTGAGGAAATATCTAGACTCATTATCTCTGACTTATTGCAGGCTGTGTAATATTGGTTCCAGTCTCTTCCTTTTTCATACAGAATCATCAAGACATCCTACCACACAAAATATTTTAAAACACAAATAAAATTGTGGCTGCGAAAGTCTACCATTTTATAATTTTTTAACGCATGGCCCTTTGATTTTATGGAATTCTTAAGACATTAAATTTATTTGGGATTTACAATGCATATAACCAAGAGATAAGCAATCATTTCTATAACATGATAATAATATAAAACACAATAGGATGTGTCCAAAGAATGGGGCCATTAGTTTGTTTTCTAACAAATCAGACCAGAATGGCAACTGTGAGTTGAGGCTTGAGTGGAGTCTACATAAAAGAAATATAACAAGAGGAATAGGTAAGACTCAAGCATTGGAATGTAAACTAATTTTATATTTGTGGAGCTCCAGGTATTGAAGCGCAATGTGAATTTGCAATCCATATTTGCTGGTGTAATTTGTGTGCAATGATGGGAAACAAAAGACAGCTACAGATGCAAAATAACAGCAGTTCCCTCTTCATAACATGATAGTTGACAAATGTCATTATGTGACCTGAAATGTGGTTAGAAAATGAGAATGTGGAGATCACAAGAGGTGGTAGCTGCAGACACAGAGACCTGGCATGGACTCAAGAGTGGTTACAGAAGCCTAATGCTTCAGATGCACAATGAAAAGCCTCCCCTCCACCTATCCTCTTCAGATGCACAATGAAAAGCCTCCCCTCCACCTATCCTTTCATTTAAGGCAGATTCTGACTCTGGATTATGTTGAGCTTGGGGGTTGCGGGGAGCGGGGTGGGGGGGAGGGGGCAAGTCATTGATTCTGTTCTCCCCTTTTCCTTCAGGAGTCCTCCTACTCATTCTGAATACTGATGGGTTTGCTGAATTTAGCCAGGCATTTGCATTCGCATCCCAGGACAACAGAACAGTTAGTGTTAAATCAGGGTTTTCACCCCCAAATGTAATAAAAATAGGAATGAGAGGCAGGCACTATCACCAGTTGTGAAGTAAAGATTTTGTTGTTGGTTTTGATGAAAATAAGGCTTTCTCCAACTTTCCTTCCCCAGCCACTGATATATAAACAACATCCTTCTAAGCCCCTCCATTATACTGTTCTCCAATTACTGACTTGAAAGTTGTCTTTCCATTTCCTTTTTAATGGCACGACATTGCAATTCTTTGCATAGATAGCACACAATCGGTACACCTAACAAACATACAGAAATTATTAGGTCTTGTTTTAACTCACAGTAATGTTCTTTACTACACAGACATTGCACTTGGCAATCACCCATCCAGAGACCTGAATACAATGAATAAATATTTACTTTAAAGAGACAGAAATGTCCAAAAGAAAAATGGTCAAATAAAACCCTGTTTGGAAAGAATTACGATAACTTATCACAGCTCTATGTAGTATTTATCTTCTTAACTCAATCCACTGAAATTAGAATTTAACAAACTTTGGTTCTCAGAGCCAAAGATTTCAGATATAACTATTTAGAAATAGCTCATTTAAAAATATTTATTATTGACATTATTAGAGATGTCCCTCAGTTCCCCCCTTTACTCCCCTGTTCCCAGCTCATACCTCACCCCAGGCCCTTCATCACACTATTGTCTGTGTCCATTGATTATGCCCATATGTATATGAGTTCTTTGGCTCAGTTCTTCCCATCTCCCTCCTTCATCCCCCTCATTTTTTATATTAAGGCACAGCTCTTACTTTTACCTTCTTTAAACCAACCCAGTTTTATGGAAAGAAGATACATTGCTATTTGTCAGACTTTTGTAAAAAGATGCTACATATTTAGTTCCAAGGTGGAAATAATAGTATTGTCATTTACTGGCTATGAGATGTTTGAGCAATTCACCTCTCTGACCCTCAGTTTGGTCACCTGTAAGATGAAGACAGTAACAGAATCTGTGTTCACACTTTCAGGCTTTCATTCAATCAACATATATTGAGTGCCTATTACAAGCGTGGTGTTATACATACATCACTTTATGTAGACCTCACATCAGATGCCCCAGGGCTTGGGGGTATCCATTTTACAGTGGAGAGACACTGAAGCTCAGAAAGCTGAAGTAATTTGCCCAAAATCACACAGTTTAAAAGTGGATGATTCTTCTTGCTCATAATGTGTTCTCTCAGAAACCACTTTTCTAAAAAGGTAAGCTGAGTGCTGTGCTCCCATAGCAGCACATTCTGTATCCCCATTTCAGCCTAAATGTAACATTATACTACAATTATATGTAATCTATATAATAAAAGCCTAAGCGACCATTATGGTGGAACAACCAGAACGACCAGTCAGTATGATGTGCACTGACCACGAGGGGGCAGACACTCAATGCAGGAGCTACCCCCTGGTGGTCAGTGCACTCCCACAGGGGGAACGCTGCTCAGCCAGAAGCCAGGCTCACGGCTGGTGAGCATAGCAGCGAGGAGGCGGGCAGTAAGGAGAGAGGCGGGAGGTAAGCCGGCAGGCGGACATCCCCTAAGGGCTCCTGGTGCACGAATTTTGTGCACCGGGCCTCTAGTGTAAATATATAACACAATCACACTTCCTATACGCCAAGAACCTTGCAAAGTGCTTTACAGTAATTATTTCATGTAATTTTACTATCCTTTGAGATAGATGCAATTATTATTTTCATATTTTTGATGAGGTAACTAAGAAAAATGGTAATTTAAGTAAGTACCCTGAGGTCATGTATGTGATGTCAAGTGGAAGAGCCAGGGTTTTAACCTATATCTGTCTGATTCCAACTTCAAGGCCTTAATAGCGGCTAAAATTCAGTTTACCAAGAACTTTTCAAGGACAAGAATTATAGGCAAGAGGAGATCCATGTGAATAATTAATCAAGGCTCAATAGTCAAGGGATAGAATAAATGGGTAGAATGTTAACATAGTGATAGTTTTGAATAATATCATTATATAATCAGGGAATATGTGTTCCAAATTGCACAACTACTTGTGTACATCCCTGTCAACATGGACACAAGTAGATCAGAATAATCTTCAACAGGGTAATAGAGAGACTGCAGGTACTCAATAAGTATGTGGGACTTGATTGATTCACCCAAGATCTATCCTAGTAGGGCATCTCTGAGAAAATAAAACCACCTAGCTATTCATTTGCTATTAAGCACCCCCGTCTTCTAATACAATGAATGAAGCTATAACACATCATGTTGCTGTGGATATTTCCCCCCAGGCAGTTAAACACCATTTTAGTTATGAGGATAATTTAAAATGGAAGCAGTTTATTCCTAGGTATCTTAATTTTTTTGGTGTGATGGTAAATGGGATTGCTTTTTTAGTCTCTCTTTCTGTAAGTTCATTATGGTGTATAGAAATGCCATAGATTTCTTGGCATTAATGTTGTATCCTGCTACATTGCTGGATTCATTTATTAAGTCTAATAATTTTTTGATGGAGTCTTTAGGGTTTTCTATGTACAGTATCATGTCATCTGCAAATAAGGACAGTTTTACTTCTTCTTTTCCAATTTTATTTCTTCTTCTTGTCTGATTGCAATGGCTAATACTTCCAGTACTATGTCGAACAGGAGTGGTGAGAGTGGGCATCCCTGTCTTGTTCCTGTTCTTAGGAGAAATGGTTTTAGTTTTTGCCCATTGAGTATGATGTTGGCTGTGGGTTTGTCATATATGGCTTTTATTATGTTGAGGTATGATCCTTCTATTCCCACCTTGCTGAGAGTTTTTATCAAGAAAGGGTGTTGGATTATGTCAAATGCTTTTTCTGCATCAATTGATATGACTATGTGATTTTTATCTCTCAATTTGTTTATGTGATGTATCACATTTATTGACTTGTGGATATTGTACCATCCTTGCATCCCCAGGATAAATCCTACTTGGTCATGGTGTATGATCTTTCTGATGTACTGCTGGATCCGATTTGCTAGAATTTTGTTGAGCATTTTGGCATCTATGTTCATGAGGGATATTGGTCTGTAATTCTCTTTCATTGTGTTGTCTTTATCTGGTTTGGTATTAGGGTGATGCTGGCTTCATAGAAGGAGCTTGGAAGTGTTCCTTCCTCTTGAATTTTCTGGAATAGTCTGAGGAGGATAGGTTTTAGTTCTTCCTTGAATGTTTGGTAAAACTCCCCTGTGAAGCCGTCTGGCCCCAGGCTTTTGTTTGCTGGAAGCTTTTTGATGACTGCTTCAATTTCTTCCATAGTTATCAGCCTATTGAGATTTTTAGTATCTTCCTGAGTAAGTTTTGGAAGTTTGTATTTTTCTAGGAATGTGTCCATTTCCTCCAGGTTGTCTAGTTTGTTAGAATAGAGTTGTTCATAGTATTTTTTAACAATCCTTTGTATTTCTGTGGAGTCTGTTGTTATTTCTCCTCTTTCATTTCTGATTTTGTTTATTTGGGTCCTCTCTTTGCTTCTCTGTGAGCCTGGCTAGAGGTTCATCAATCTTGTTTATCCTTTCAAAGAACCAGCTCTTGGTTTCATTGATCTTTTCTATTGTTTTTTTGGTCTCTATGTCATTCATATCTGCCGTAAGTTATCTCTCTCTACCATGGATGGTAGTTTGCAGCGCTCACCTGCTGCTAGAAGTCATACACATAGATTTGTAAGCTTGTCTGTATTCTTAGAAGGACCATGAGAGATGTCCTTCTCTAATACTAATAACCTCTGCCCTAAGTGAAAAATGTTATATTTTTATTAGCCTGGAGTTTGCCACCCTCATCTTCAACCACACACAGGCTTTATTCTTTGGTTGGGTACACATTCCCCGTCATTAGTATTCCATTTGGGGTATTTGTGTCATGTGAAAATGTGACTGTTTTGTTACCAGAAATTTCCATTGCTGCTCTAATAAGAGGATATAATGTATTTATTTATTACAACAATAAACACAGCTGTAAAGTAGACTATAAAAATAAATGATATGAAAATTTCTGTAACTAATGTGTCAGCTCTAACTGAGAAATAAATGATCCATCTGCTTCCCCCCCATTGAACCCTCTATTTTCTTCAGTATTTAGGATATTTAAAATGAAGTCAGCATTATTTATATGAATTATTCACTAACAAAAATGCCACATTGGTATTGATTGGCTCAGTAATATAATTTTGCCAACCTCTAACATACTGCTCCTCTTTCCAATACCCTCAAATCTAATGAGCATATAAACTCCCTGTGTCATGAATATTGTTTTCTCTTTAACTTTTACTATTAAGTTTTATCTGTGTGGGTGACTTACAGGCTTTTGTGTGATAAGTGGAACAATAATTTATTACTAGGGTAGTGACTTTAAAGGAGAGGAAAAATAAGTATGTAAGTAAATGAATAATTATATGGACATTTCATACATATGAAATCATAAGATGTAACCTTTCTGCTAATCTGGTTTCATGATGAGAGTCAAAATAGCCAATAGTCCTTGGAATGAATTAACCACATCATGTAATTCTCATCAATATTTTTAAGCATCTCACAATGAGATAGTATATGTCTGCTCAGGAAAATCAGCAAGGACTTATTTTCATTATATCAATTAAAAAAATTTAAATCCATCTCTAATGCTAAAGGCAATGTTTTTCTTCCTTTAAGCAACTACCCCCATTAATGTCTCCGCCCAGCAAATTATTTGCAACATTTTGCATAGACCAGTGGTTGGCAAACTCATTAGTCAACAGAGCCAAATATCAACAGTACAACAATTGAAATTTCTTTTGAGAGCCAAAAACCGACTTCTGCGCATGGGCCACGAAGTTTCAATTGCATGGTACATGCGCGCCCGCACGTGGTATTTTGTGGAAGAGCCACACTCAAGGGGCCAAAGAGCCGCATGTGGCTCGTGAGCCGCGGTTTGCCGACCACTGGCATAGACCATGGGAATGCAATCTTGCATTCATTAATGAATTTTCCTCCACTGTTTCATTAATTCAATTATATAATTAATTTTTTGCTTTATAGCAGAAAATACAGGTAAGAAGAACAAAATTGAAGTCACCCTGATGTAAGAACCCCTAAGAGCTTCTTGTATGTATACTCCAACTATTTCCTGCTATATAACAAACAATCTCAAAGCAATGAGAACATTTCTTTTGCCAACAATTCTGCAATTTGTGTGGGGCTGGTGGGTTCAGCTCATCTTTGCTTGTTGGCATCAGCTGGAGTGGTATGACTGCTGGCACTGGAATCATCTGAAGACTCGCTTGCTCACATGTCTAATGCTGTCTGTCTCAGGATCTCAGTTGGAGCTGTGGCTGGAAAAACTACAGGTGTCCTTTCTATGCAGCTGTTAACCTCCTTCAAATACCAGCTGAACCAGGAAGCCTTTTCTAGTGCCCTCACTTGGATTTGAACCTCCTCTCTTCTGAACTCATTTTTACTCCTTGACACAGTTCTTGCTATTTATTTGCCATCATCCTATATAACAAGAGAGGAATATACTAATTATCCATTACACTGTGAGGTGTAACAACTGACCGCGTAGTGACTGGATCATGGATCTGCAGGAGGGTGGGGCCGCGAACTACAAGCAGGTGGCGGAGAGCTACAGGAGGGAGCAGGGCAGCAAGCTATGAGGAGATAATGGGGAGAGGGGATGGGGTATGGGGAAGATACAGGAGGGCGGGACAGTGAGCAGAGAGCTACAGGAGGGTGACAGCGAGCTACTGGCTATAAGCAGGTGGCAGAGAGCTAGAGGAGGGGGCAGGGCAGCAGGCAAGCAGGCAAGCAGGAGGCAGAGAGCTACAGGAGGGGGCAGGGCAGCAAGCTATGAGGAGATAGTGGGGAGAGGGGATGGGGTACGGGGAAGATACAGGAGGGCGGGACAGTGAGCAGAGAGCTACAGGAGGGTGACAGCGAGCTACTGGCTACAAGCAGGTGGCAGAGAGCTACAGGAGGGGGCAGGGCAGCAGGCAAGCAGGCAAGCAGGAGGCAGAGAGCTACAGGAGGGGGCAGGGCAGTAAGCTATGAGGGAGGGGGCGGTGGAGCTACAGGAGGGTGAGGCACTACTGGCGCATGGATTCATGCATAGGGCTACTAGTATATTATAGTTAAACTAGAGGCCTGGTGCACAGCATTTGTGCTCTGGGGGGATGTGTCCCTCAGCCTGGCCTGCACCCTCTCACAGTCCTGGTCCCCTCGGGAGATGTCCACCTTCCAGTTTAGGCCTGATAGGAGTGGGCCTAAGCCAGCAGGCAGACATCCCCTGAGGGGTCCTTAGTGCTGCTGCGGAGGTGGGAGAGGCTCCCGCCACCACCGCTGCGCTCACCAGCCATGAGCCTGGTGAGCGCAGCTTCTGGCTGAATGGTGCTCCCCCTGTGGAAGCGCACTTGCCACCAGGGGGCAGCTCCTGCATTGAGCTTCTGCCCCCTGGTGCAAATCGACCATGGTCATTTCGCCAATCGGTCGATTTGCACATTAGGGTTTTATTATATAGGATACATATATTACATCTACTAAACCACCTACTCCTTAGAAAGAAAAATATCTATTTAATCTATCTAATACACCACTAAATACAAAGTAGAATTTCAAAAAATATGTAGTGGTTTTGTATCACATTCCACTAATAAAGACACATCAAAAGATAGAGCAAATTTAATTCATGTCATTTAAAATGTCTTATATGGTCTCATAAGAGCAGTAGAAAACCCCAGCTTCATAGCTATATTTTATTTCTAGGAAAAAAGCCATATGGTATAAATCAACTGTAGAAATTAAATAAGTTTAATTGGCCCATTTCAGTGAGAGATCGGAATTAATTCAAATAAAAAGTTTCATTTATAGCACATGAAAAACAAAGCACACACACACACACACACACACACGAGAATTCAAGCCCTAAAGATGGCATTTCTGGTTTCATGTCTTGTTTAAGTAACACACAGAGACTCAAACTTATAAACAAAGCAAACAACATTACACTTATCCAAGCGTACATCTATCCCCAGCTCTTTATCTGTTTCAAGACAAAAATTGGTTCAGGGTCCCAAGATCATCCCATGCACAAAGGACAGCCTCTTCAACAAACTGTTGGAAAAACTGAATATCTACATTCAAAGGAATGGCATTGGACCCTTATCTTACACCATATGGAAAAATTAACTCAGAGTGGATTAAATAAGGCCTAAAACTACTAGAAGAAAACATAAAAGAAACACTTAATGAAGCTGGATTTGGTTATGATTCCTTGTATTGGAACACCAAAACCACAGACAAAAAGAGGAAAAACTGGCAAATGAGATTATATAAAACTAAAACATTTCTGCTCACCAAAGAAAAGAGTAGAATGAAAAGGTGACACACACAATGGAAGAAAACATTTACTAATCACATATCTGATAAGAAATTAATATCTAGACTATATAAAGAACTCATAATTCAACCACAACAACAATTTTTTTTAAATGGGCAAAGGAGTTGAGCAGACACTTATCACAAGAAGTTATACAAATATCCAACTAAAGTACATATAAGATGCTCAACGTCACCAATCACTGGAGAAGTACAAGGCAAAACCACAGTATCATACCCATTAAAATGGCCACTATCAAAATCAAGAGCAAAACCAAAACAGAATCTAACATGCATTTGTGAGGATGTGGAGAATTGTGCATTGCTGGTGGACATGTATAATGTTACAGCCACTATGAAAAATATTATAAAAATTCCTTAAAAAATTAAACATAGAATTACCACATGATCCAGTAATTTCACTTTTGGATTGATATCCCAGCAGATTCAAGGCAAGACTTCAAAGAGATCTTTGTGCACCTATATCTATCGACTTTAGTATTATTCACAGTATTCAAGAAGTAGCAGCAACCCAAATGTCCATGGATGGATGAGCATAAGTAAAATGTGGCACGTACATATAAGGGCATATTATCTAGCTGTTAAGAAAGAAGGAAATCTTGTCATATGCTACAACATGGATGCACCTTGAGGACTTTATGCTATATAAAATAAGCCAGTCACAAAAAGACAAATACTACATGATTCTATTCATATGAGGTATCGAAAGTAGTCAAACTCATCAACATAGAAACTAGAATGGTGATTGCCAGGAGCAGGTGGGAGGAGAAAACAGGAGTTATGGTTCAACGGGTATGGAGTTTCAGCTTTATAAGATGGAAAAGTTTGAAAGATCTGTTTCACATCAACATGAATACAACTAACAGCACGCAAACGTACACTTTAAATAGTTAAGGTGGTGCATTTTGTGTGTTTTTGTACCATCATTAAAAATTTGTTCAGAGTACAAACAAATTATTTCAAATTTTAGGATGTTAATTTGGAAGGAACTGCATGGAACACCTGCTTTTTCATTGAAGCTATGCTTCTCATTCATTCATTCAAAAACTAGAACTCTAAATACCAGTCTGCTAATTCCTGAGATCAAGCCTTGTTTTCATAACATAAAGAAAGTTGGGTCATACTGTTTAATCAGATTTCTCCCAGTTTCCCTTTCTCCTCTTCTGTTTTTGGAGACCTATCTCTTGGATGCCCATTGCCCTGATCAGTTATCAACCTGTATGCTGAGTGTGTACCTACCATGTACCTGGGAGTGCTGAGATATGAAACAGAGTAACATTCTGGGATACACCTTATCAGGCTTGGCAGGCCAGTCCTCAAGTCTTTGGGGGAGACTATAAGCTCCTTATGGGTAGGGTCTAAGTTTGCAATCTTCCTCTGTTACTTCAAGGGCATCAAAAGAGGCCCATGTACCATCTGCAAGCTTTGAATATATGAAATGCCTGACCAGGTGACAATGTTTCCCATCAATGTAAGCCAGACAAGAACTCCTTCTGTGTTCCAGACAAAGGTTTTGTTTCTCCACAAGTGAACTGATCTCTTGGGAAAAAGTCCTGACTCCTGTTGGTACCCATGAGAATGCTTTTGGCTGCAAAGAACAGAAATGCTATCATAGCTGGCTTAAATGATGAACACACATCCATGTGCTGCATAAGAAGAAGAACTGCAGAGGCAGACAATTTCCAGGTCATTACATGTACATGTTAATGACAGTATCATAATCCAGGTTGCCCCTAACGTTCAGCTCTGCCAGGCTCGGTGTGTCAGCCCTTCCCACGGCCATGTAATGTGCGCAGCACCTCCTTCCATCTGGCACGTGCTGATAAGCATCACTGTCCAAAAAATAAGGCTGTTTCTTCTCATGGGTCTCTGCCTGACAGTAAAACGGTCTCTGTAAAAGGTTAAAAGAAATTAAAACAAAAATAAAACACCTCTCTTTCCTCAAAGCACAACCCTGGCAGACCTCGCCTCAGTTTTCATTGGCGATCACATCTCAGCACATTCATTGGTCATGGGAATGGGACTACCTTGTGTTGTAGGCAAACAATGTTCTTTACACTCTGCCATGAACCAGCTGTACCATTTTAGATACATGTACTTTCCCTCTGGGACTCAACTTTCTTGTTTTTCCTACTGAGGCATAATACCGCTCCTTAAACATACATTTGTTTGGGAAATCTAATTATATGTATTTGCTGAGTGTTGCATTCTATGCTAGACTGCAAGGTGTTCAAACATGACTAAGTGACAGTCTTTGCCTTTGAGAATCTTATGAGTAGGGAAAAAGATCCAGCGTGCCATTAGATTCCACCTGAGAAGGCACAGATCCAGAGCTGCAGGCAAGGAAATTGACACCTGTGGATCCCGAGACTAAACCTCATATGAGATCAGAGTCAGAAGGTAGACAGGCTGCATTCTGAGGGCATAATTTGGATCTTAGATCACACCTCCCCTCAAAACTAGGATGTTCTGGAATTTTCCATAAAATGGAACAGTAACATATGCTTTAATTTAAAGGGTCAAGTTGATAAATATAGCAAATGCATGAAGCTGGAGAAGCTCTGAAGGTTTCAGAAATAGACAAGGAAAACAATAAAGAGTCCCTTGAAAGGAAAAAAATAAGTGAAGAAAAATATTCCACAATATAAGGTTTCATTGTCTGCCAATCGCCAACACATTGAGGGGTTGGCATTTTCCTCCAAAGTCAGCCCACATCATATATTTCCATGAAAATCAATCTGAAGGGAAATAGAAAGTGGGGTGAAGGTGATGAAATGCCATTTTCCCCATCTGCCTGGATCCCTTTGACTCCCTTCATGTTGCTTCCCCTGGTATGTCACACGTAGATGAATTGACACAGATTGTTTTCATTAAATGCGGCATTTCCTGCACACACAGCTGGGTTGAATGATAGAGATGGCTCTAAACCAGGCTGAGATGAGATGTGATTATAATAATGAAGATGATAAGAGTATTTAGAAAATGTGTAACATCTAAAGTGTATTTAGTGTTTTCCATATCATAAACACGGTGCTAAGGATATTTATTATACACACTAGAGGCCTGGTGCATGAATTTGTGCATGGGTGGGGTCCGGCTGGCCCACCCCAATTGGGGCCGCTGGAGGTTGGCTGGCTGGCCCTGCCCCCTGGCCAAATTCACAGTCGAACTCCTGGTAGAGAGGACAATTTGCATATTAGCCTTTTATTATATAGGATAATTTCATTATCCTGTTGCATCCACCCTGTGGAGGGTTGCTGAAACTAAAATTGAAGTCACTTGCTTATGAAACTATAGCTGGTGATAGAGCCAAAATCAAATGAAAATCTTACTCCAAGCCATGGCCTTTAATCTAATATGTTGAAATTACTCCACATCTTTTTTTAAGGGTAACCCTTGGATTTACAGTGTGCTGAATCCATGGTATGCACCTAATAAATACGATAACCATAGTAATGGAAAGCTGCCCACTCATCTTCTCCTGGCAGAAAGATTAACACCTGTTTACTTGGAGAGAGTCTAAGGGGTTGGCTGGATGCCTGGCTCAGTCTAGATTAGAGCTTCTCAGCTTCAGCATTATTGACATTTGAAGCCAAAATATTATTTGTTGTGGGGTCAGGGGAACTGCCCTTTGCATTGTAAAATGTTCAGCAGCATCCCTTGCCTCTATTATCCTCCAGATGCCAGTAGCACCCGTCCTTTGAGCATGACAACCAAGATGTCCAGACATTGCCAAGGGTTGCTTGTGAGGCAAAAATCACATCTGGTTGAGAACCACTGGTCTAGCTCCCTATGAAACAAGTTCTTGATAAGGCAGAGAGATCAAACTTTGCTGTCCATGATGGGGATTGTCAATTAACACATTGCTCTGAAACGTGCCATGTTCCTATGGATTAGAAATGTAAGTCTTATTCATTAAAGAGAAAGACAAAGGCCATACAAGATGATCTTGTCTGGTAATTGGACTAAGTCAAGGTAAGGACTGAGCCATTCTAGTCTGGCCTTTGGATAAATGTCTACTTCTTAAGGAACGTTTAGATCTGAGCCATACTTCAGAAACAGCAGGTAAAGTTGAGACTTGGCAGACCACTGGGCTGGCCACCAGCTCTCATCATCACAGTTTTCTAGGCAACTGTGTGCTGGAGAGCGAGCCAGGGAATGAAGCAGAGATAGGTGATAGGTGTGTTTATACTTTGCTTCATTTAATATACTAGTAAAAAAGAGAGAGTATACAATATCCCCTTGAAATGGTCAATATTGTCATTTCAGCAAATATAGACTTGAGATACAGAGAAGTTAATGCCTCCCCCAAATTGCCAAACTATGTAGTAATGTAGCAACAGGAGCAACAGAGATTAAAACCCTCCCACGTTTTAATTCCCACTGAAGGTACACCTCACCCAATAACTAGCAACTGAGTTCTTTCCGTCAACAGGTAAAACAATAAGGGAGTTGTTATCTTTTTAAAATACATATTAGAACCTTATTTTTCCTTAGAGAATATAAATAAGTCTGAAATGAGTGAAGATAACCCAAAGGAAACAGGAAAACCAATTTATGACCCTAGCTCTTGAGTGAGCTGTGTATTCTAAGTAGCATAAATAAATGTACATACATATGTACATCCTCGCAGCAATTGCTAACCCTTGGATTAGTCTGCTCAGGCTGCCATAACAAAATACCGCAGGCTGAGTGGCTTAAACAAAGGAAGTTTACTTCTCTCCTAGCTCTAGATGGTAGAAATCCAAGGTCAAGGTGCCAGCCTGGTCTGTTTCTAGTGATGGCTCTCTTCCTGTCTCACAGATGACTGCCTTCCTGCTATATCTCCACTTGGCCTTTCTTGGTGTGTGGGCACGGGAGGAGGAGGGTGAATACAGAACACTCTGGTGTCTCTTTGTAGATAGACACTAATCCTCTGGGATCAGGGACCTATCCTTATGCCTGCATTTAACCTTAGTTATTATTTTAGAGACCCATGCTCCAAATACAGCCACCCTGGGGGTTAGAGCATCAACACATAATTTTAGGGGTAGACAAACATAATGGTCCATAGTTGTCATAACCCTCGATCAAAATACATCTATAAGAAGACTTAGAATTGAAAGCCAGACCAGTTATCCTGACCATGCCTTTGGGAACATCATGACTCTCACTTGATTTTTGCTTTTATTTTGTTTTGTTTCCCGCTCCCTGCCCCGCCCCCATCTTTTATTGGGAGAAAAATGAAGGGAAAGGCATCTTCCTTTCTGAAGAAAACCTCTTCTTTCAAATAAACTTGAAGGAAAAAGTCATCTAGCCTTTCACCGTTGCCACCTTGCGGTGAGTGGGGCTGAAGAGAGACTATGCCATCCTTTGTAAGGGCTTCAGCTAAAGACTCTATCAAAGGTGTTACCTATGCAAATACTAACAGGGCCAGGCAGGGAGTATAAATGAGTGATGAGGCCAGATTGGAATATGATAGACAGTGGTGAGGTCTATTACAAAGTGGAAAGCGCAGAGTGTTTAGTGCGTACTTGAGAGGCAGTTCTGCTAACTCCTTACAGACCCTGGGTTCGAATGCTGGCCCCATTTACTGTGTAGTTTTGGGCAATTAGATAATGTATTTGTACTTCACTCTATAAAGTGAGAATGATAGTAAGACCAACCTCACAGGTTGCTGGGGAGAATAAATGGCAGCCACCTGGTCAGTGCTCAATACTGGCTTGCTTTAAAAATAAATAAATTGCAGACACACATTTCTTTTTTTCATTAGAGGGATGATTAACTAGACTCCTGCACTCTGAAAAACTGAAACTCTCAATTTATAGCATGTGTGTGTGTCACACAAACATTACATTAAAAAAAAAAAAATCCTCAAATACTATTTAATGAGCCGGTCCAGTGTGACTCAGTGTTGAGCCAGGAAGTCACATTCCCACATTCCCATTCCCTATCAGGGCACATGCCTGGATTGTGGGCTAGATCCCCAGTAGGGGGAGTGCAGGAGGCAGCAGATCAATGATTCTCTCTCATCATTGGTGTTTCTAGCTCTTTCTCCCCCTCCCTTCCTCTTTCTGAAATCAATACAAACATATTAAAAAGTACTATTTAATGAGCCATTTCTAAGTGTCTAACACTGTGCTAGGTATTCCAGGGATACAAAGGAGAGCAAGAGAACTGAATAAAGGCAGAGAAGAATTTTAAAATTAGAAATAACAACAACAACAACAACAAAAACCTGCAAAGATTTTACTCTGAATAAACAAAACGAAACTCTATTTTCATCTATTTGTAAGGCAAGAAAACAGAAAAAACACGAGCAATAAATATGTCACAGAATTATATTTTTCTTACCCATGGTTCTGACCTAGAGGAGCTTGTAATCTAATTAAAGTGAATTAATGTCATGTAGAAATAAATAAGAAAATATTAAAGATATATTAAAGATCAAAAACATGCCACCTTTGAGAAAATAGCAGTGGGGCAAATAAGAATAAATAATATCAGAAGATTAACCATTTTATTTTAACTCATTTTGATTTTTAAGGTATAAAAAAACAGTTTATTGTAGAAAAAATAACAAATGAGAAGAAGGAAAATGAAGCATATAAAAATTATCTGTAATCCTTTAGACAGACATAATTAAAATTTCATGGTAGTTTCCTTCATATATTTAATTATTATTTTAACTCCAGCAGACACAGGTTTGGGATAGGACATATAAGAATTAGAAAAGAACTACTCGATAGTCATGGGAGAAACAATAAAAGGAATTTTTAAATAATGCAATTGCTGACATCATGTCAGTAAAATTCAAGACATTATCTGGTGATTTTGGGGGGGAAAGAAAATAGATGAATACAGTATATTCATAGAGATAAAATCATCACAGTTAGGGAAAGACTCAGGGCATCATCTCTCATAGTGCTACCCTTTAATTAGACAATTAAAAAAAAAGAATTCAAGTGTGTGTGTGCGGGGTCGGGGGGGGGGGGGCACTGATTGTACACAGTCCAAATCAGAGCCCCTGTGTGAGTCAGTATTAGAGCTCAGAGCACATGACTTTCCTAAGGGTGAGATCTGTGCCACAAAATTTATATGGTGACTGTTCTTAAGAAGATACTACTATTATTATCCTCAATTTACAGATAAGGACATTGAGAATCATAGCTTCTCATTAATGCATCTCAGGTTGTATAATTTGGGATTTAAAATGAACAGAGTGAATAAATTAATCTGTCCTTGATCATGGTAAATGTTTACATTTCATTGGAGAATGCCACTGGAGAAATCATCATCAAAAGGTGAGAGGGAGATACTTTCTTAAAATAGAACATCCAAAAAAATTGGCTTTACGAAAAACAAAGGTGTTGTTCCAAGTTTTATCACTGGTGAAAGGTTTCTCAGAATCTGGAGCTGGCCCACAGACCTGCATTCAGGAACACTGACCCTTGATAAATAGCAGTTCTCCATTCTCATCCTACACTTTCCACAAGTTCTCAAGCAAGGGCATAATCATGTTAGATGTTTTCAGGATGCCATTCACATTTCTTCAAACACATATACAAAATATGTAAATTCAATCCCCGCTGACTCCATCATTTTTAAAATTATTTTTCCTATACTAGTTATTTATTTACCACTATTTTTAAAAACATATTTGTAATTGATTTCAGAGAGTAAGGGAGAGGGAGAGAGAGAAAGAAACATCAGTGATGAGAGAGAATCATTGATCAGCTGTCTCCTGCATGCTCCACACTGGGGATGGAGCCTGCAACCCATGCATGTGCCCTGACCAGGAATCAAACTGTGAACTACTGGTTCATAGGTCAACATTCAACCACTGAGTTGTGCCGGCTGGGCCTACACAATACTTTTAATATTGCATTGATTGGGCCAAGAAACTACAAACCTTCAAAACGCTGAACTCAGAAATGACCCTCATGCAAGAAAGGGTTTCTAATAAGGAGTCAAAGGATAAGCTCCATGGATCTGAAAATTCCTAGAAGCTAATAGCAAAATTTTACCAGTTAATGAGCATAACTGTTATGGCTTTAGAACTCAAAGAGCTTGAAGATCATGACTCTAGTTAATGCCAGGAACTCATTGGGTGACTCTGGGAATCTCACTTGACTATTACGCTAAATAAAATTATATAATACCTGGAGGATGCACCTTTAAAGTTATGACTACAAATAAAGTGGTGTGTAAAACCAAGCAATTATTGTTTCTTTGTTTCATTTCCCTAAAGAGAGAACTTAGAAAGTTGTGTGTATGGTTTCATGAGGGTCCTTTTGGGCAAGTTCCATTGTGACTGTGTTATTTAGAGTCTCTACTTTGACACTTTAACTATTTTCTTCTTTACTCATCTTTTAGTATTCTGTACTCATTGCTTTATGAAATTTATTTTATCTTTGGTGTGTTCCAAAATCCAACAAAATTAGGCTAAACATAAATAAAAATAGTTAATATTGCATTTCCGCCTGTTAATGTATTTTGGGAGGTCAGATGAAGTCAGCTGGCTGCAGTTGTCTGGATGACACACAGACATTCCCTGGCAGATTAAGGAATCTCAGTAGATATTGTTTTTAAATCATGGACTCTCTTTTGAGTAGAAAGGGAGAGCTATGTACTTGCTCTGGGGATGTCTTCCAATTTCAAAGTATTTCCACCCAGGGGAAAAAAATCCAATTAGTGTGACTTCTTCCCATCAATAAAAAGCTCTCCTGAAAGGATGACAGACACCAAGGACACAGCCGTTATTGCTCTCTGTCAGTCGGATTTGTCCACAAGGACAACACACATGCACACATACTTTACAGACATCGAGTGACACTTAGCTTACAGGTGATATTCAGGAGCAATACTTCAGGGACATTTAATAATAGGAATATTATTGGTTATGAGGGGAAGCAGAGTTTGCCACCCCAAAATATGGCTTTGGGGATATTGATTATTTTAAGCTGGTTATTTTTAAGAAAGTATCATGAAAAACCTTTGATCTCCTCCCCCCCGCCCCACCACCTCTCCAACTGTCTAAAAGAATTTAGATAGAGGACCTGCTCCAGGGAGGGAGATATCATCATAGATAAGTATAGTTTAATATGAACTGGGTATTTTAGATAGGGAAGAAACAAGCAAGACCTCTTCCATCAAAGTCCTCTCTATGTCCAATTGTTAAAGATGGCCCACCAAACATTAATTTACCAAACATTTACTTTTCCATCCCTATGTGAATTATCTTCTTGCTATTTAATATCCCAAATTACAACCCCCAACCTTTTCTTTAGCTCAAAATGGTATATAAATTTTAACTCCCCAATCTGTCCTCCATATTCTTATGGGACCCCCACATGTGCATATGTAATACATTTGGTAATTTTTCTTCTTTAACCTGTCTCATGTTAATTTGATTGTTAGTTTAGCCAGAAGAAGTTAGAAAGGTAGGAAGAAAATTATTTTTACACCTCCTACAATTAATAGCCCTAATTCTGTGGTGAGTTTTCTACAGAAGCCTTTCTGGCATTATTTAGGAATAACTTCTTATTAAGTTATGTTCTCAAGTGAGGCTCTGACTATTGGCCTGAAAAACCTGAATCTTCTAAAATCTAGGTAACAAGGTTGCAGTCAAGATGAATGATCTCCTAGAAGGAAGAAACCTGTAGATTAAGTCCCAATATAAAATAGATTCCTCTTACCTTAGCTGCAGCCAAAATCACATAGCTTTCTCTCTTTACCATTGATCAAGGTATTGTGCCTCTTTGGAAAAAGACTTTGAAGGTAGGCAAGGCAGAGTTTCTTACCTAAAAACTGGATAAATAAAAGTAGTTCACATGCAGAAAAACACCTGTTCTGATTAAATAAAATTCCAGGAGATCAAAATTAGCTAGAGATATAGATATTGTATGTTCTCTAATCCAACCTCTATGCTTTAATGTTTGCTGCATACCCATGCTGTATAGTCATTTAGAGAATTCTAGAAGACCTACAATGATAGGAAGATCACTATTCCTACATGGTTGGGAAGATTTAATCATTATTTATATATTAATTCATGAAACATTTATTAAAAGGGTAGCTTTTGACAGGCATTTGACTATATAGTGAACTAAAGTACACATAGGATACATTCAGAGAGCTCATATACTAGCAGGAGATACCCATGAAACCCTCAAGTACAATAGAGTATTCTTTGTTATATTGAACTGAATTCTTTGCCTAAAACTCAATCACTATTCCTGGATTAATCTCTTAAAGGCACATAATATATCCAAGAATCTCCCACAGGTCAAACTCTTCAACTACCATAATTTTCTCAGGCTTCCGTTTTGCATGTTAATGATCCCCATTTCAATTAATTTATTTCTAGATCTATCAATTCACTCAACAAGTATGTTTTAATTACTATTATATTCCAATTACTATTGGAGACATAATAAGAAAAAATGTAGACATTGTCTTTGTCTTGATGAAGTAGATGACCTACTGTTCTGCATATTATTACTTTTGGGTAAAATAATTCTGCTATAAATATCTCTCTACTTTTTCACTTGAAATAACATTTAGTATTTTTAAAAGTATAGGATACAGCTTCTGCCTTCACAGATTGTAAGGTCATGTAGAACCAAGGGTATTTTCTGTATCCTTGTTTGTATTGTGAATACCCAAGGACATTATTTATATGGCAATATTTCTGATGAATGAATTTTTCTATAGCATCACTCTTGCAGATATAGAAAATATGTGATTACAATTGCAACAAAAGCAGTTAACTTAAATTTTTAATAGAACACATATCAAATATTTTATATTCATTTCAGAGACTCTATATAAATCCTGAAAATGTCCCCTGTAATTGATAAATCAGCAAAGTTCATTTACCAAACACACAAAATATGATGCTTCATTCCTTTTCTTTGGATATTTTTTGAGAACTTGAGACCTCTCAGTTTTCCATAGGTCACAATAGAATTGGGAGAAATTTTTTCCAACCACATCTCTAATAAAATGTTGACATCTAAAATATGAAAGGAACTCATACAACTCAACACCAAATACAAAGAACTCAATTTAAAAATTGGCAAAGGGCTTGAATAGACATTTTTCCCAAGAAAACATACAAATGGTCAATAATTACATGAAAAGATGCTCAACATTACTAATCATAAGGGAAATGCAAATCAAAACCACAATGAGATAACATCTCACACCTGCTAGTATATCTATTATAAAAAAAGATACACTAAAGATATGCTGGTGAGAATGTGAAGAAAAGTGAAAAGAGACCTCTTTTATATTGTTGGTGGGAATGCAAACTGGTGCAGCTCTATGGAAAAGAGTATGGGGCTTACTCAAAACTTAAAAATAGAATTACCATATTATCCAACACTTCTGGTTGTATATCCAAAAAAATCCATAATCACACTTCTGGTTGTATATCCAAAAAAATCATAATCACTGTCTAGAAGAGATTATCTGTACCCCTATGTTTATTGTTGCATTACTCACAATAGCCAAGCTATAAAAAACATTTAAGTGTCTGTCAGTAGATGAATGGATAAAGAAAATGTCACACATACACACACACACAAACACACACACAATGGATTATTGCTCAGCCTTATAAAAGAACAAACTCCTGCCATTTGCAACAACGTAGATAAACCTGGCGAGCATTATGCTAAATGAAATTAGCAAGGCAGGGAAAGAAAATACTGCATGGTATTACTTATTATATGTGTGGAATCTTTAAAAAATAAACAATGAAATAGCAACAACAAAGTTGAACTCATAGAATCAGAGAATAAATTAGTGGTTTCCAGGAGCTGGGTGTGGAGACAATAGGAGATATTGGTAGAAGGGCACAACCTTTCAGCTATAAGAAGAACAAAGCCTGGGGATCTATTTGATAACCTTAGTGGATAATACTGTATATTATGACTGAAATTTGCTAAGAGAGCAGAAGTTAAGTGTTTTACACACACACACAAAAAGTAAATACGTAAAGTGATAAATGTTTTAATTAACTTGGTAGAAATCCTTCACAGTGTGTTCATATATCAAATCATGTTGTCCTCTTTTTAGTACAATTTTATTTGTCACTCATAACTCTGCAAATAAAAAATAGATTTGTCCGCAAAAGCACCAAATTTAAGCTATTTTCTACTTTCATATAGTTTGTATTTATGTATACTACCTTATTTTGGTTAATTATGTATTTGACACATGGGGTAAGGGTAGGCAGATAATATTTAAACCACATGTCATCTCTTTTTCACCATTCCAGACTTCAAAAGAAAATTTAAATTATATTTCTAACAGTTCTCCTCAGTAATGTTTTGTTGTTGTTAATCCTCACCCGAGGATACATATAGTTTTTTCCATTTATTTTTACAGAGAGTGGAAGGGAGGGAGGGAGGAGGAGGAGAGAAAGAAACACTGATGTGAAAGAGACACATTCGGTCGGTTGCCTCCTGAATGCACCTGACAGAGCCTGGGAGCAAACCTGCAATCCAGGTAAGTGCCCTTGACCAGTAATGGAACCTGCAACCCTTTGGTGTGTGGGCCAATGCTCTAACCACTGATCAACACCAGCCAGGGCATCTCTCAGTAATTTTTATCTTTAAAAAACATCATTAATCATTTAGTTTAATGAAACATTTTAATAAAGGCTTTGGTAACCAGTTCTGGTTCAGACACTAATTTTATTCTATTAGACTTAAAAATATTATCTTCCTACAAGCAAAAGTAATCTGATCAAAACTGGAAAAAAATGGGCTGCATTCTATAGTTTAGATGATATTCAAAATGGAGCATGAGTGACAGATATTTAGTAATATTTTACAAACATATGAAGAGAATTGCATTTTGCCAAGGCACATTTGACATGATCATGTCAAAACATATTGCTTTTCCTTTAAATAACATGACATTAAAATATTTTTAAATACTCTTATTGACTTCAAAGAGGAAGGGAGAGAGAAAGAGAGAGAGAAGAGAGAGAGAGAGAGAGAGAGAGAGAGAGAGAGAGAGAGAGCTATCAATGATGAAAGAGAATCATTAATCAGCTGCCTCCTGCACGCTCCCTAATGGGGATCAAGTCCACAACCAGGGCATGTGCCCTGACTGTGAATCAAACCATGACCTCCTGGTTCATAGGTTGACACTCAACCACTGAGCCACACCAGCCGGGCATCACACTTAAATCTTAATGCACAAGAAGCAATCAATAATTTGAGCTAGTATTAGAGTTTATAATTTCCTTCACTAAAAATATTTTTAGGTAATTGTGCCTTAGCCATGGTATTTTACCATTTGAGGGCATCATCTAGTGACTAGTCAAAGAGGACACTGACTGGTTTAGATTATGTTATAATAATTTATAACTGTTTCAGTGTATCATTGCTTATTGGTAGGTGCTGGCAGGGCTACTGTGGCTGATGGCAGCATTTTTTGTTACAAGTTTCTCTGCTCACAGGGCATATTGTTGCATTAAGACCTCATAACTCTGAGAAATAGGTATTTGGGTCTCCTCTTATAAATGACCAACTTCAGCTAAGAGAGATTAAATAATGTAACCCAAGTAACATGGTAAGAGGGAGCCAGAGCCAGAATTGGAACCTCAGTTACATTGGGAACACGAGGACTGAAAAAAATGCTACAGTTGAGGCCCATGAGAGAAGATCGGTAGGAAAAACTATGCAATTGGTCAATTTTCCCAACTAACTTTGCTGCAGAACAAATGGTACCTGGGTTCCCATTTTAAATTGATTCAGCCATGAGTCAATTCATATTGTGTAAATGAGCTGTGACTCTATAACCTAGAGTTCACTGTCTGTGAATATCCAACTGCTCAATCCAATTGCTCTACCATCACAATGTGTAAATCAACACTATTGCTCCCAAGAAACCAGGTTTAGCCATCATTTCATTTCATCAATTCATTTGTGCACCTACAGATCCTTCTTCAAATATTTGAGTTCCTAGTAAATGTCAGGCACTGGGTCACACTCTGTCTTGCCCTGGAGGAATGTAACTCACCTTAGCTGGGGCAACAGTCCAGAGAACAATCCAAGACAAACAGACCTCATACTCCACATGTCCAAGTGGTATTCAAACATCCCACTTCTGTGCATTAAAGGTCAATTCAACAAAATCCTAATCTTGAAAAATATTTGTCTGTCAAGTGTAAGCTCTTGAGAAAGTCAGCTCTCTCTTCCAGGTGTTGTTACAACCAATGGAATTGTTCAGCCACAATTCCACATAATGCTTTCCTGATAATTTAAAACTATGTTTTAAACATAAATTAGTCCCTCTTAACCAAGAAAGATTTATGGCATTCATTAAAAAGAGAAAAATCTATAGAAAACATTTACAGATTTCTCAGCCATTAAAAATACCTTTCAACTTACTAAGTGAGAAATAAAAACCAACAACAAAAGAGAAAGGATTGATTTTTTTAAATTATAATGCCATTTTTTGTTTTGTTTTATAATATCATTAAACATTGAGGCTTACCAAAGTTACATAATGTGTTGCCTAAATTCAAATCTGAACCTGTGAAACCCAATTTCACTAATAACCACAGTCCTGCCTTTCCAATTCTCTTTTGAAGAGAGGAATGAACAAGAATGGGTAAACAAACCCTGGAGTGTTAAACTTTAGAAGATTGTTGTCACAGCCATATCTCCCATGGAAAGGTCAACATGTGACAATTATGCAGAACTCCTCAGGACAAGGAGCAGAGAGTAAGCTCTTAAATGTATGCACAGTCAGGAGAATATATATTATATAAGTGTAAGCTGGCCAATAGTGTGGTTTCTTTTTTGCCTTCTGAAAATAAAACAAAACTGCATGAAAAAAAGCAAAGGGTAGAAGTCACTTCTTGCATACTGATTTCTTACCTTCCAACGTCTGGTTAGAAAATCAATTGTTTTTACCTGTGTTCATACCTCCCCTCCACCACTGAGACATTTGAAGTTATTCCATAAGAACGAGAAAAGCTAACAAAGAAACCTAAACAAATTAAAAAGAACCTATTTTCTGTCATGCAAATGTGATTTAGTTTAGCCCCACTGAGCTCTTATGTTTCATTATTATTAAAAATGTCAAGCAATATTTCCATGCTGGAAGTGGAGGTTTTACTCCCATTTTTAAATTTTACTCAAAACCCTTTACTGCATAATTTATAAGGTGCAGCACAGCCGTTGTTTGTTGATTTTTAAAACTACAAACCATGAACCCCATGGTGGCATTTTGCTAAATGGTTTTGCATATATTGGCTTTTGAATATTTATAGAATAAAAGTATATAATGAGAAACCAGCACCCTTTTTGGATGATTATTCTCTTGTGTGGAAGCTTCAGAAATGAAAACAATCTGTCCTCAATGGAATGGAACAAGTGAGTCCTCCCCCTATTCAATTCATGAGCTGTCCTTCCCCCTTGGGTGGTACAATCCTTAAACTATTTTAACAGTCAAACACTCTCACTCCTCACCAGCACCCTCCCCTTTTACTGAGAAACCCATTGATTAGGGTTTAGGTGGCAAGAACTTGCTGAAAGCTTGAGTGGTGTATTAAATTCTATGCTTCCCCCCTTAGCCTCTGGGGTTCTGTGAGCATAATAAACTTGCCATGTGTGTTTTCAGTGTGCTAAGGCTTCTGAAAAAACAATTTCCTTTGTGATAGGAAATATTTGGAGGGTACTCATGGGAGAAATGAAACAAGATATTTGGGGAAAACAGGAGAGTTGGGGACATGAGTTTTTATAAATATATTTTGAAGCCGTTGTGTTTTCTTCAATAACTTTTCAGAATAATAGATTAACTTGGTCAAATTTTCCTGTAAGGGTGGACAGGGTAGTTGTAAGAATCTGAAGAGATAATAAATGGCCCAAGATGAATGTTCAGTAAATGTCTGGTATTATTATTGTTTCCCCTTACATAACGGTCACTGTAAATACATGAAGAGGAGTTGGAATAGAATTTCTCTAGGATGAACCCATATGAATTACAAAATATGTAAAGCAAAAAAAACACAGAGATTTAGATTCTAGGATCATAACAGAAATTAAGAGTCAAAATGGGAAATGATACTTTATATACACTAAGATTGCTGTAATAAAAAAGACCAAAAAAGAAAGTTTTGTTGAGTATGTGGAGAGGTTAAACCCACATCCATTGCTAGTGGGATTGTAAAATGGTATGACCACTTTAGAAAACAGTTTGGTAGTTCCTCACATTGTTAAACATAGAGTTACCATATGGCCAAGCCATTCCACTTCCAGGAATATATTCAAGACATATGAAAACATATGTCTATAAAAAACTTGTATATGAATAGTCATAATAGCATTATTTATAATAGCCCCAAAGTGGAAACAGCCCGAATGTTCAAATAATGAATGAATAAACAAAATTGGTATATTCATATGATGGCCTATTATTTGGCCACCAAATGAGAACAGTACTGAAGGTGCAAACTGAACATCTACTGGACTTTGTAGCTATATCTGCAGAATCAAAGAAAAGTCACCATCAAGCATTAGCATCTTGAAGGCAGGAGCCCCTGACAAATGAATCATAAGTGTTTGTCACAGCTAAACACCAATGACTAAAATATGGAACAGAGAAAATTAATGAGTAAATATAAGGTCAATCACTTATTATCAGAGAGATAGTCTGCAAAATTAAAGTCATAAATGGCCATTGTTAAATTTAAAGGGACTTTGTGTTTTTTCACTTGTATATTAATTTCATACATTTCACAGTGGGAACCCAATTAGTTTCTACTTATATAGTTAACCCAAAAATATTAGATAATTAACTTTAAAAAAACAATCCAGCCAGATCCCTAATACATTAATTTATGAAACACTCTTCCCTCATTTATTAATTTACTGTATGTTATTTTAATCCATAGATATTAACTGAGGTTTCATATTTATTTGTAACATTTTAAAATCCCTGCCTAATGATAAACTGGGTATATTTTTCCCTTAAATTAAGACTTAGTGAATACTAGTATTATTGAACTGTCTAATCCTAAAATGAAAAGGCAAATTACATCTGTGGAAATCACTTTGTAGCTCTTCTATATCTTTATTAAAATAATGTCCAGGTAGCATTTTTAGCTTTCCAAACAATATGTATAACCAAGCAAGTTTTATTGCCTTTTATTGACATATAAAGGTGTAAATAAAGCATTGTGTGGCATTCCTTTGACTTTATCAGTGAATTTATTATCTCCTGTAATGTCACTGCTACCTCAGTTCCATTTCTAAATATACATTTTTTGTTTAAGGGTAAGGAGATCAAATCTATTTAACTTCATATTAGTAGAAGGCAGAGAGCAGAGGGTCGCTGCAATCTCTGTAAGCAAAGAAGCTCAATTTTCAGTGTTGTTTTGATTTGTACCAGATAAAAGAGAAATTGTTACACTTGGCTACTGTGATTAACATATCCTCAAGACAACAACCTGACATACTTTCAGGAATCACTAGCTTTCCTCAGGCTGAGAAGCCACAGGTTATTCTTTGGTGCTTCTTTTTTGCTCATAATCATACATAACATTGGACTCCATATTGGTAGGTAGTATAAGAAAAGCTAACATTGCCAAGGCCGGTTTGGCTCAGTGGATAGAGCGTCAGCCTGCGGACTGAGAGGTCCCGGGTTCGATTCCGGTCAAGGGCATGTGCCTTGGTTGCGGGCACGTCCCCAGTGGGGGGTGTGCAGGAGGCAGCTGATCGATGTTTCTCTCTCATCGATGTTTCTAACTCTCTATCCCTCTCCCTTCCTCTCTGTAAAAAATCAATAAAATATATTTAAAAACAAAAACAAAAAGGAAAAGCTAACATTGAGAACCAACAGTCTATGACTGGACCACACTGTGCTGCATTATTGTTGATGTCATTACAGAGCCAGCCTGGGACAGATAATACAGCAGCTCTTTTACTGCCCTCGTACCCAACTCTTGTATCCACCTCCTTGCCTGCCACGCCATGCACCCGCTGCCTTCTTCTCCTTCTCGGTAGCCCCACTTCTTTTCTCCCACTAGGCTTTTGGTACCTGCTCTCAGCACCGTCTCCAGTTTCTCTGTATCTTGATGTTATATTAGGTTTTCACACCAAAGGGTCAAGACTACTAACAAACATGCTAGAAGGAGAAATGCTTCCTAGTTATTCCAGTAGACTTTGGTTTTATTCAGTTTTAGGAACCTGGGGAAGTCACTTCACCTCTCTAAGCTTTAGTTATATGATCTCCAAAATAAACATAATCATCTTTTAGGATTGCCTTGAGAATGAAATACGCTATGTAAAAACCTGACCCATAACAAGGGCCATGATAATATTTTTGATTCCCCCGTACTGACATTCTTTTGCAGAAAACAAACAAAAAAGGGTTGGGTATAAAAAGTCAGTTCCACTCGCTATCAGGTAAAGTAAGTATTACTGAAGGGCAAAGGAAGAAGTGACTTGATGTCTGGGACAGATCCTGAGACCTCTGCTTTAAGGATTTCAGTTACACTTTTTCAGACGTGGTGTGGTGTGGGGGTAAGACCTCAGGCTTATTTTTAAAATAGAAAGAAAGCAGACAATCCTGAGCTTATCACTTGAGTAAGTTACTTATTTCATCTGTAAAATATAAAGAATAAAATACCTACTTCATAGATGTGTGTGTGTGTGTGTGTGTGTGTGTGTGTGAATTAAATAACACATTTAAGTGTGTATCTCATTGCCTGGTTTGTATGAAATACATATTTTTATTTTTTAATGAGGATGATAAAGATAATAATGATGGTGATGGTAATAATCAGGTTGGCGATAATGATGTCATGGAGGGAAAATACACCCAGATTTCAAGAAGGCTTAAAGTTCTTATAAAGTTTTCCATGAAGGAGATTATTTCTACCATTGCTATGGACATTTAATAGGGCCATAGATACAACACACACGGTGTAAATTTACTCTCTACTGCAGGATAACTGGATGCATCACCTGTCAACACAACATGAGTTAAATATGAGGAAGGGTTATCGGAGTAATCCACTGAGGGGAAAGCTAGCTATACTGCTTGCTCTCATTCAGTGCTCCGGATACTGATAGCCTCGGCATAAATACAGTCAAGGGGAACTTCAAATATTTACTGTGATCCCTCGAGACTCCACCTGAAATTAAATCCCAGAGAAATGACAGTACAGAGGACAAAGCAGTTGGCTGTTTTCAGTAGTTCTTTTAAAAGCAGTTCACAGGAAGGGCACACAGATGTTCAGAGCAGACTGATTATTACAGGAGGTAAATATTAACTTCAGATACATATTACAGTTATTTCTATCCATCTCAGGAGCCCGTGTCATTCCTGTACAACCCATAAAGCATCATCTGCTCTTTGAGTCCATGACAGATCTGTACCAGACCCCATTTGGTGTTGCAGCCCAAACTACCTACCTTATGGCTCTTCAAATTCCAGTAATATAACTGAAAAAGTATGAGTCTCTAGAATTGGTATGTTGCATTTAATTTCATTCCCTTCACCTTAACTAGATATGTGTCTTACCTAAATATTAGTAAATATATCTCTTAAATAACTTACATTCACTCTTTCCTAAGATGACAGTTTTAAGTTAGATTTTTTCCTTCATGAAAATGTTTACAAATTGAGCAATTATATATGTTGGAGATTCTTTTCATGTATCTGGAATCTTTCCAAGCCTCAGAGAAAATCATCTATTGGGGAAATCTTCTAGCTTCTGTAACTGAGAGTTATAATCACCTTGACCGTCAACACCTAATCCCCTGCCTGACCTTGAGGTGGGCATCCTGTGATATGTAGCTCTTGGAGCTAGACCAGCCTTGCCCAGGAATAATTTTTTCTGCTGATAGCATTGTACTTTCATTATGACTTTATTTACTTCCAGAGGAAATTTATACAAACCAATTTCAAATTTCCCAGGGAATATTATGGTGTCCAAACTTAATATTATAGAAAAAATAATGATAATATGGGAACAAACTTATTTTGTTTCCTCAGAAGAGTAAAAATACTAGACCAAGGCAAACAAGCCACTTGCTCCTCCTCACAGTTTCCCACCAGGCACCTCCTCCCATTGATGAGTTATTAGAGAGGTCAGGGGAAAGGAGGTGATAAAACACCTACTCATGCCATAACCGGTTTGGCTCAGTGGATAGAGTATTGGCCTGCGGACTGAGGGGTCCCGGGTTCTATTCCAGTCAAGGGCATGTACCTTGGTTGCAGGCACATCCCCAGTGGGGGGTGTGCAGGAGGCAGCTAATCAATGTTTCTCTCTCATTGATGTTTCTAACTCTCTCTCCCTCTCCCTTCCTCTCTGTAAAAAATCAATAAAATATCTTAAAAAAAACCAACACCTACTCACTGCAGACTGATACCCTTGATAGTAGCAACCTATTAACTTGGCTAGTATCACAAGATGCTTTGAGTGATTAAAAGCAAGGACTCGGTGCTTTGAGAAATTTACATTAAACAAAAGTGAAATTTACCTTAAACAAAAGTGAAATTTAGCACCAAGGCCGAGACCACCGTTCTCTGCAATGGTGGTTTGTGTTGATTACTGTACAAGAAAAACCAGCTGAGAAGGGTGTTAGAGTTAAAATCCAGCCTGCACTCCATGCACTGAGTACTGTGTCCATAGGATAAAATCTGGCCAGAGGAGGTGCCCTTTTAAAAATTAAAGATAATGTAGGAGCTAGTTCAGGATCTGGGTCAATGGACTCCGTTCTAAAGTCAATTACTACCAGTAAATTGCTGAATTTTAAATGAATATTCTTTTTTAGGAATGTTTTTATTGATTGGAGAGAGAGAGAGGAAGGGAGAAGGAGAGAGAGATAGAAGCATCAATGAGAGAGAAACATGGATCAGCTGCTTCCTGCACTCCCCCTACTGGGGATCAAGCCTGCAACTCTTGGTACAAGGGTCCAGGCTCAACCACTGAGCAACACCGGCGGGCTACATTAATATTCTTTAATACTGTGTGTGTGTGTGTGTGTGTGTGTGTGTGTGTGTGTGTGTTGTACTTGACTTGTGGGTGTGAAAAAATTCATCAAACAGAAAGGGTAATTTGATAAATGCAAGGAATACTAAAGCAGAATTTCACATAAAATAGAGCCATTAGAGTGTTTATTTTCTCCCTCTCTCTCTCTCTCCCTCCCTCTCCTCTCTCTCCCTCCATCATCTACTTCTCTCTAGATATTAGCTTCATCTTTCTCTCATTTCAAAGACTTTTCCCACATATTCAAAACTTAAGACTACAAGTGCACTCCAGGTTCACAGTGTACAGCTTCCTCCCGGACAGGCGCAGATTTCAATGTCTTTCTTTATTCTATGTCCCCAAATCTCAGTGAAGAGACTCATTGGCTAAATCTGAATGTATTAGTTTGCTAAGGCTTCTGTAACAAAGTACCACAAATTAGGTGGCTTAAAACACAGAAATGAATTGCTCGCAGTTCTGGGGGCTAGAAATCCACGATCAGTTCTTTGCAGGCTTGGTTCCTTCTGACAGCACTAGGGAAGGACTGGCTCCAGGCTTCTGCCCTCAACTTGTGGATGGCTGTCTTCGCCCTGTACCTCTTCTACGATCGTCCCTCTATGCATGCCACTCCCATGTCCTAATTTCCCCTTCTTATAAGAAACATCAGTCCTATTGGGTTATGACCTATTCTAATGGCCTCACTTTAACTTGATTAGTTCTATAAAGATCCTATCTCCAAATGAAGCCACACCCTGCAGTACAGGGAGGTAGGGCTTCAAATCATGAATCTGGGGGCGGGGGGCAGGGGGATACAAAACAACTCATAACACATGCTCAGGAGCAAACTTTGCACAACTCCCATGAGTTGGCTAACACCTCACAATAACTCCCTATCCCTGAGAACTGTTTCAAACAGAAGCTGCCTTGCTTGGAACATTACTCTTTATCACCAAAGGACTAGGTCAGTTACAAGTCAATGAGTGGCTGACTTGGAGGCACAAAAGCCCAGCCTCCTTGCCTCAAGGTTGGGCCAACAGTGTGTTACAATGTAGGCTCTAGAGCTTCTCATAGATTCTGACTGTGATTTGGTGGCATCTTTAAGAGTTTTGTGCACTTAATTCATCTTCTTTACTCAATTGCAAACTTTTCTTTTATAATAATTATAAACTTACATAATAATCATTAGCAATAGCACTTTTAAACAACAATTTCCCTTTTTATCCATTAGATCTTGTAGCACAAAGCTGAGTGCATTATTGGTAAGTACATATTTGGAAAGAGATCTTGGAAAGATGAGGCTTAGCATCATTTACACAAGGCACACTGAGCAAGCACAGTGGGCAAAACCACTGAAAACCAGGGCACTGACTTTCATGAGATGTGAATGGATTTTTAAAGACTGAAGAACATCCTAAGAAATGGTATCAAGTGAAAGATTAGAAATTTACAGTAGTTGCCCCTCATCCATGGTTTCCCTTTCTGTGGTTTCAGTTCCCGGAGGTCAACCTCTATGCAAAAATATTAAATACAAAATTCCAGAAATAAACAATTCATATGTTTTAAGTTGTGCACTGTCCTGAGTAGTGAGATGAACATTTTCTCTGTCCCACTTCTTCTAGCCTGGAATGCGAGTCCTCCCTTTGTTCAGCATATCTGCACTGTATACACTCCACACCCATGAGTCACGTAGCCATCTCAGTTATCCAATTGTCACTATATTGTAGTGCTTTGTTCATGTAACCCTCATTTTACTTAGGAATGGCCCCCAAGTGCAAGAGTTGTGATGCTGGCAATTCAACTATACCAAAGTCAAATAGTAAAGCACTTCCCTAGTGAAAAGGTATGTATGTATAGAAATAAATATATAGTATTTATAGGGTTTGGTGCTATCCTTGGTTTTAGACATCCACTGTGGATCTTGGAATGTATCACCCACAGATAAGGGAGACACAGTTTTTGTAAGAGGAGGGACAGTGCTTTGTCAGCATAGAACACTACGTTGTGATGAAACTTAGATTAAGAACAAAATTAGCCTCTCCTCCCTCTTCTCTGATTCGAGGGTGTCATAGTGGACAAAAACTTTCAGGTGCTAAGGGGAGGTGTTTGCTTTTTTAACAAGACAAAGGAAGAGTTTGCTTCAACACAGAATTTCATCTTTGTCAACTCAGGCATTGAAAATGGCTAGCATACTGGTTCACTAAGTGAAGTGATGTACATTTTGAATCTGAAAAGAGTTATGGAACACATTTAAAAGATACAATAATCATAATCTGTATAGCAAAATGCTACAAAAAGTCATTCCATGGAGAGAACCTGTTTCAGTGAACTAATTCTGAAAATTTATCATTACCATATTTATTGTTAGGATGGAAATAACACTCCTAGAGAGACTAAAAAGAGCTTATTGTCTGAAATAATAGAATGTCTCTCCTATATTCTTGTCTATATAAATTCCTGAAGTTAATCTTGATGGTACTTTCTTATATTTGTGTTGGCCTTTATAATATAGAAAGCTTACTATCAGAGAACTTTTGTTTCTGGCCAAAACAAAGTGGCCTTCTTCCTTTACTCCGGCTAAAGAGCCCTGGACATAACATAATGAGCAAGCATAGGGAGACCCTTTAATATGAAAAGAAGGTGGACTGCCTAGGGAACTCAAGACTTGAGGAATAACAGGGCAATGAGTTTCCTGGGTGTTCCTATTGCCTCCCATGTATCCTGGACAGGGTACTGCAGTAGCCTCCAACTTAGTACTGCTAACAGGCACATAAATATATTTTCAAATTCTCCAAGAAAAGCCTATCTCCCCTATCAAAAGGACCAGAAAATGGGCCTAAAAAATTAGCAAAAGGACCAGAAAATAGGTGGCCTAAAAAAATTAGCAATCACCAAACTCTTCCAGTCAAAGACCAAGGGAAAAACCATATCCTCATACCACGTCAATAGCTTCAATAAGCTGAGTTGGAACTGACCACCTCCAGAGAAGCATCCTGTGGAAGTAGGCAGTGGAGCTCCAGGTTCCAGGGAGCTCCAGGGACTGAGCAGGGAGCTGATTAAATTAAAGTGGTATTTCTAATCCCTTGTCCAAGTAGTGTCAGTAGGGCTGAGGGGAGAGCTGATCTCCATCTCTGCATAGTGGTAGTAGGGTGTATTCAAATTTCCCTGCAAGAGTGTACCAGCAGAGGCCAGCAGTAAGCTGAGCCTCCACTTCCACCCAGATTTAACAAGGAGCTGAGAAATGAGGTTAGTTGGAACTGTGTTTACTCGTCCTCTCCCTGAGTGTCAGGAAGACTTAGTGGAGCTGAGCTTCTACCCTCAACCCACAGCAGTAGAGTGATATGAGTCACCTTTTATTTTTCCCTTCTCTGATGTCAGTTCAGCACAGTAGAGAACTGAAATTGATCCCATACTTTTACCAGGAAGGTATTAGTAAATAGAGGTGGTAGCAAAATTTCCACTTGATCCATTTTCAATGAAGCAGCACTACTCAAACTATATATAACACAATAAAAAAACACTCATTATAACAAAACCCAGGAAAATAATATCTTGAACAAGAGAAGATCAACAGATGCCAGTAGTGAATGAATTAGATGTTAAAATTATCTGACAAAGATTTTTAAGCAGCCATTCTAAAGATGCAGCAATGCACAATTACCAATTAACATGAAACTAATGAATAAATAGAAAATTTCAACCCATAAATATGTTATAAAAAGGAACCAATTAAAAATTATAGAAATAAAAATTCAATTAAAACAAAATAAAACTTGCTGGATGGGCTCATTAGTGGAAATGACAGAGAATGGAATCAGTGAACTTGAGGACAGAGCAATAAAATTTACCAAATCTGATTAACAGAGAGAAAGTAGACCATAAAAGAATTGAGTATAAGGGTCCTGTGATACAGTAACAAAAGAGCTAACATGCATATCATCTGAATCCCAGTAGTAGAAGAGAAAGAGATAGCAAGACAGAAAATATATTAGAAGAAATAATGACCAAAAACTTTCCAAAATACAGCAGGTCCTTAAGTAACATTGTTTTGGTCAATGTTGCTTTGTTGTTATGTTGATGAAATGGCATAGAAACTTAACTATTGTTCATATCAATTAGCCTATGGTAAAATTTGTTTTATTATATGTTTTTATACTTAAAGTTGCAGAACCTACTAATAATACTAAGTGAAAACATGCTGTATAGTGAAAGACAGAAACCTACAGATTCAAGTGAGCTCCAAACAGAATAAACTCAAAGAATATACTTAAACTTTTGAAAACGAAAGACAAAGAAAAAATTTTGAAAGCACATTACTTATAGGGAAACACTAATTAGGATGACAGATTTTTTTCCTCAGAAAATACACAGGTCAGAAGGAAGTAAAACAACATTTTCCAAGTAGTGAAAAAAATTAGCAACCATGATTTCTATATCTTGCAAAATAAATCCTTCAGAAATGAGGTAGATATCAAAACATTCTTAGACAAAAGAAAGCTAAGAACTTACAGCTAGCATAACTATGTTCAATGAATAGCTAAAATATCTTCTCTAAACAGAAAGAAAATGACAGAGGCATAGCATCTCAGAAAGAAAAGAACATCAGAAAAGGCACAGTAGAAGTAAACATATTATCCTAATCTATTTCCCATGAGTTTCTTAAATGATATATTATTGTTGAAATAAAAATTATAATGCCATATGACATGTTGCTCGATGTATGTAGAGGGAATAATTATATTGAAAAAATGGGGATAGTAAAGGGACCAAAATGGAAACAAGACTTCTACATTTCAATCCAAGTGGTATGAGCAAAGTTAGGCTTAAATATGTTTTATACTTGTCAAAGCTACCATATATATATATATATATATATATATATATATATATATATATATATATATATATATTTATATATAGTGCCTATTTTTCTGAATTACCAGCAATTCTAAATCGGTGGAATCTGAATATAAAGATATTTTTCCCCCTTTTTAAGCTGAGCATGTAATAAATTCAGTAGTTTATTCAGGCTTTCTACTCAATCCCAATGAAGGAGCAGATTTACAACTCTGCCACAGAATTATGGAGGAGCAAAGGCTCTGTGGAGGTGTGTGTTCACACACATACACACAACATGCATACCATATACACACATATACACATCCCTAGATTTATCTATATAGATGATATCTTGGAGATCTTTTCATCTTTACACATATATCTGCTTCAAACTTGTTAATTGGCTACAAACTTGCTCTTCTTTTCATCTTTACACATATATCTGCTTCAAACTTATTAATTGGCTACAAACTTGCTCTTTGTCTTCACATATTTTAATCTGTTACCTACATCTCTGTGGTGGAGTTATTAGAAAAAGTCCAATGATTATTGTGTAGATGACAAGAAGGCAAAAGACCTCACAGAAATGGTTGGAGATGTAAACAAGAGCCTTGATCACTCAGGGCCTCAAAGATCAAGGTAAGGAATTATAATTTTATTGAATATACAATACAATGATACATGAGAAAATATGTTCCTGTGTTTCACTAATATAATCAGCCCTGCAATGAACATCTTTCTATAAATCTTTGTGCACATGTGCAAATGTGTCTTTAAGAACAATTTGCTAGAAGTGAAATTATAGAGCCAAATTTGCACATTTTTAAAGTTGATAGATATTGACCAATTGTTTTATAAAAATGTTTTGCAGAGATTCAGCTAAAGTGTCTGAGAGCCCACATCCAAGTTTAGCTACCTCATTATTATAAAGGACTTTAACGATTGTGAACTGTGAGGGAGAAAAACAATGAAATGGAATTGCTCCTCCTACTAGGGTTAGGCTCTGTATTCAGCATGTAATATAAAAATTGCATGTCGTCAAAATTATCCTGGAAACTCTCCTGAGTCACCCATAATACGCCACATATGCCCTTGTTGGAAATGCACAGCCTAGCATGGTAACATATACGCACCCTGAAGTGAAAGAACCACTGAACCAGCTGAGAGGAAGGAGCAAAAAAGTCCCCATGCTGATGTCTGGGAACTCAAACCATTTTGTCTTTAAAAAAAAAAAAACTGTCAAAACCCTGGCATTTTCCCTTCACCAGTGGAAGGATCTCCCGCACCCTAATTGCTATGTCCAGGTGAAAAGTGACGCACATTCTACACCTACGTGGGACACCACAGCACCTTGAAAACACCTGCATAAATATAAAGTCTCCATGCATGACATCCTTATTACAGCCTGTGCCTAACAGATCCAGAGACAGAAAAGCATCGATCAGACTGTCAAACCTCAGAGGGAAGGTAGGGGAGGGTGGGGGAAAGGGGGAGAGACCAACCAAAGGACTTGTATGCATGCATATAAGCCTAACCAGTGGACACAGACATCAGGAGGTGAGGGCATGAGTGGGGGCTGGGGAGCAATGGGGGGATAAGGACACATATGTAATACCTTAATCAATAAAGAAATTTTAAAAAAAAGTTATGCACCACGTTAGATTCACCCTGTAGCTCATGGTGATGCAGGGTCTTTTTTGCTCTGGGAAACTACGGGGATTATAATGAGCTTCACCTCTATTCACTCCAACCAGGAGAAAACCATAACATAAGCCCCTCCATGAAAGAGATACAGGTCTGTGGGAGGCTCATTGGTCGACCGGGAGGGCAATGTGCTGCTGCAGGTGTTCGTTAAGCAGAGTCCCGAAAAGGTGGCTGTTAATAAGGCTGCCTTTCAGAGGGACAGGAGTGAGGCTGGAGATGTGATTATTCATTCACATAGTCACATGGACTCCACCTCCTGCCTGCTCCCAGGGATCAATTCAAGCTTCCTCTGTTAGCAATGGATTAATCCAAGGCAAAGATGAAAAAATATGGTCAGAGCCACATAGACCTAGAAAATGTCAGTGTGGATAGGGCCTTGTTACTGAATGACATTATTTTGTGAAGAAAACTGAGTCACGACGTAAGTGCATGGCCTATTGAAGGTAGCATTACACAGAAGGAAAAATATATCTCCATTATTAATCTTCCGGTTACAGATGTGATTGTTGCTAATTCATTTTATATTACAATGTTCCTAAATGTAAAAGTGAAACCTTACATAAAAACTACTCCCTTCCACACATTAATGTGTTCTTTCATGTACTTTTATTTAGTTTTTTATTTTTTTTTATTTTCTTAGTTGTTCTTTAAAATGTTCATGTAAAATCAATTTTATATACTTTGTTCAGGTAAAAAAAAAACAAAAAACCCAAAAACAAAAAACCCCAAACAGCAGAAAAAGCCAGATGCCCGATAAGAACTTGACATTCACACCACTAATGTGTTCCATTTAAACATTATACAGTGTGAATGGAACTGAGTTAATGATCTATTGGGGGCAAGATATGGCATATATTCTTCACCTTGTAGCAATTCTGCAATACCAATTCTCACATTCTTATGACCATTTTATAGGTGAAGCAAATGAACTCCAGGCAGTTTAAGATAATCATTCAAGATTAGCAAGTAAATAATTAAAAGGGATTTGAACTCAAGTCTGTTATTTCTAAAGTGTACACTCTTTCAACTCCTACATATCACCCCCAAAATACAAATTTAGGAATCATGTCTTCTGCAGTGCTGCTGGGTTTGTTTTTGTTCTTTGTTTTTGGATCAGAAGTAGGCGTAATCTAGCATCTCATAAATAGAGTTAGATTTCACTCAATTGTGAGTAATATAGGGGGCAGACCCACCTGTCTGTAACATTGTGGCTTTTAAAATTTTCACATAAACTTCATAACAGTTCATAAGGAAAATAGAACAGAATCTTACATCCCATTATTATTAAAACAGGAAAAGAGCAATCCAATGAACTCCTTAATATTACAAGGTGAGTTAATGGAAGGGCCAGCCTGGTAACCAGACCTCCTACCTCCAAATGCAGATCCCTTCCCAAGGTATGTTGCTGCTCAGACTCCCACAGATACTGACATTTCTGACACTAGGTCCTTTTTTTCCCCCTCAAAGAAGCTAAATGTGTCTCCTTCACTCAAGATAGAAGGTGGGAGGTCAATGTGTTCCTCCACCAGGCTCACAAGCTGGTGATCAATCCTGGATTCAGCCCCTGCTGTCTCCTTCTCTCAATCCCTCCTGCCCAGAAAAGGGCCCTGGAGGAGTTCTGATGGGCCCATGCTGGGAGCTGGCTCAGGATGCTTGGCTGCTTCCAGCTGCTCTGTAGGGACAAGTAGCAGAGAGAGAGGTTCCCACTGTGCCCTGTTTGAGCATTGATCTGTTTACTGTATGCAAGCTTAACCTGAAAAAATTGGTCTCTGGGTCTTGCAAGTCCCAGGGACATATATTTAGATAAATAAGCTAACATTTGTAAAGAGCTTTACAAAGTTCTACCACATCCTTTATTTAATTAAATTCTGAGCCAAACCCAAAATGTATATACCTGCATTTTGTTATAAGAGGAAACTGTTTACTGATTAAATAACTTGAATTGACTTAATTTGTGTCACTGAGCTTCTGGAACCCCCTACCATTTCCCCCCATGTCACTTTTTCCCCTATTTACTTAATGACTTCACACACTCTGCCTAAGCCTTAATGGTGGGAATTTCCCCAGGATGAATTCAGAGACCTTACCTCTCAGTATTTCAGGCATCAGGTAGTGAGTAGCTCTTCAATGCCACATGAGAGCCCTCCCAGGATGGAGACATCTCACAGGGATGAAGAGACTGGACCACTCAGACATGGGCCCCCTTTCTACTCGGTGGGAAGTAGCGGGGTAGGCTTTGTCTTCGTGCTTCGTGAATACCATGTGCACTTTGACTGGAACTTTCAATCTCATCTCCTCTCCATTTGTTAGCATAGGCCAGTGCCCCCTCATTGCCAAAGCACCAACTGACATCCTTTATGTTAGTTCATTCTAGAAGCTTTCAGTTCCTAAGTCGTTTTTTAATTTATTTTTGCAGAGAGAGGAACTTGTGTGTGAGAAGCAGGTTGGAAGGGAGGTGATAGAGCAGTAGATTTGAGCTTATTGCTACGCCCTTTACAGGCAGGGGCTCTCCCATGCAACTTAATCTATTTGTATGAGGCCTGGGATATCCACTATATTACCTCTTCCAAGCAATTTCCAAGCAAGCTGTCTACCTTGACCTTCTATGTTTTGATCATTTCTATTATTCTACAATTTCTGACACCACTTCCTAGATTCCTATAAATTTTCTAGCTCTTTACTTTGTTAAAAAGCCCAACTTCTCTTTCTGGCTTAGTGAATTTATTGCTAATGTCAATTCTTCAGGTTTGCCTTACCTCTGTCTGGGTATTTTCACTCTCACTACTCTATTCCAACAACTTTATATAAAATATTAATTTGGTAAAATCTAATTTTAAAACACCTTAACCACAACCACCTCCCAAACAAGAGAGAAACAAACCATAAGACTTGGAGAGTTACTCCTCCTCAGTAGAACGTACTTTCATCTAACAAGTGATTGAGTTTGATTACATTAAAGAAGGGAAGAAAGAAAGGCAAGAAGAAACTCAGTGAATACATAAGATGGATAGTCAGAATCTGAGTAGTGGAATGAAATTTAGGGACAATAAAACTTATTTTCTTCAGTTTTACCTATGGAGAAATGATGATGTCAATAGAATTTAGATGGTATGGATCATGGACTTCATTAAGAATATGAAAGTAATGAACACTTAGAAGAAGGTGCATATACATATAATTGTAGACACATGCATATAATTTCAGGAATCCTTCCTAACCTGCCAGTAGTACTCAGCTCATGACTCAATGCAATTGTTGCTTGGGTCACACATTTGGTATTTAATTTAGAAAGCATGTTTATATGTCATAGAATCATCTTGAATTGTGTCTAGTTGTTTCCTGCAAAGTAAATTAGTGTATTTAACTATGGAATTTGCTGAATAAGTTTACATTGAATATGTAGGAAAAACAACCAGTAGGAAATGTGCAAACATCTAAGTCAAATAAATAATCAAATTTATGGTGCAACTACAAATTGACATTCAATTCATTCATTTTCATGAAGTTAATAAATTTTTTTATTAAATATATTTACCAATCATCAAACAAAAATGATTTATCACATGGAGAATTCTATTTTTACTGTGGATAATATGATCTCTAAGTTGAGGGTTTTGATGATTGAGTTCAACTTCTCATCCCAAGATATTTGAAGTTGATAAATTATCAGGTTAGGTTTTATATTAAACTAGCAAAGTGCAAACTAGAGAAAAAAAGAGGTACCTCTGTGCATGGGTGATAAATGATTGTGCACCTAAATTATCATTATAATTTTACAGAATCATGAAACATAGTTAATATAATTAATCATAAAAACATACCAGATCTTCTGAATAGAATTAAAGGGGAAAAAAAAGTAAACACAGCAATATTCCAAAACCTAATAAAGGGTGTTTAAAATGTTGCTTTAACATTATTGTTTTCGGGTGACTTTATATTCTTATTTAAAACCAATCTCATTATACTCCATAATACTATGTGTATTATAATTCTCACTAAGGTAGATAGATTTAGGCCAAAAACTGCAGAGATTATCTAGAGGACAAATAAGTGAGAATACATCCAAATGTCAGAAAACTCTTAGACCCATAGATGCCTTTTTCTTAACATGTTCAGTAAGAAAGGCCAGTGGATGCTGAATCCTTAGGCAGTATGAGTAAAGGAGTTGTCCAGATAATTCATGAAAAATTCAGTTGTGAAAATTCACAGATGTCTCAGTTCACCCTAGAGTAAGGGGTTCAAATTGGTAATTATACAGAGAAAACTTCTCAAGATCTTTGACCTGAACACAATTCAGAATTTAAGTGGGGGAATAAATAGGGGGAGGTTGGTCAAAGGGGACAGATTTCCAGCTATAAGATGAGTATGGTTTGAGTATCCAATATTGATAGCTTGGTGACTATTGTTGATTATACTGTATAACCGTTATGCTACCCAAGCATGTCAAACTCGTGGCAGGTGGGCCGCTTCCCTCCTTTATTTAAACAAGACATATGACCCACCTACCATGAGTTTGACATGCTTGTGCTACACTATAAAAGCTACTGTTTGATAAGTTTTTTTTCAGGGATACAATGGAATTTATTTGATCATCAGAGGACCCTTAAAAAGTGAACTAAAAAAGATTTTATAAAAATAATACATCTTATATTTTAAACCTCTCTTATTTTGTGCAAAACACAATATTCTATAATGGAAAACACAAACTTTCACTATCACTTGGGTTGCAATATCACTTACCAGCATCAGACAACAGCACTAAAACCATCAAATAAGAAGACACTTTAGTCTTTCACATAAGAGGAGTTCAAAGTTGGGCAGGTTCTTGTGTTCATTGATTCGGACACTCAGTGATATATATTCTCAAAAAAACAGGTTATTTTCATTTCTCTATTGTCTATTCCTAGGAATGTCTTCTCTGGACTGGTAGCAAAAGGCCAAATCAGATATTACACAGTAACAGCCTCTTCCTGGGGCTCTTTCATTCTATTCTAACTTTTCCTGATTTTGTTTTACCAATCCAAATTGACCTGTTGTTGTAGCACAGTGTTTCTCAGTTTCATCCAGTGTTTCAGATGATCTCCTTTAGTCAGAAGATGTATGCAACTGGACATGTTTCATTTCACTAACTGACTTCTGTAAAGTGTATTTAGAAACCTGTCATGCTTTTAACATTTCATTCAATCCTCCTATTTCTTTGTCTTTTACTTCTATAGCAATTCAGTATTTTCCTTTTTCTTCTTCCAAGACACAATCTTCATTCACAGCTGCTTTTTTAAAACTGTCATTGCTTCCTTGTTTGCTTTGCTAATGTTTTCTTTTGATGCTGGATAATTTCCTTTTGCCATTTATGTTATTATGTTTCCACAATAATTTTAGCCATCTGCTCTTCATATTAAGTTTCTGCTTCCTAAGACATAAAGCACCAAGTACTCATCTTGCTATAGTTGATCATATTATATAACACAGTTATTCTATATACATTGTGTTGTATCATTGAAAATAGTGAAGAAAGTAGAACTTACATGTTCTCATATACATTTCAATACATGTGCATACATTTCAACATATTTGAGGGGATGGATGTGTTAATTAACTAGATGGGAAGAATGCTTTCATAATGTGTATGCTTAACAAATCATCACAATGTATTCTTTAAATATATTACAATTTTATTTGCAGTTATATCTCAATAAAGCTGGGGTGAAGGGTAGAATTTAAGTGGTCCAAAGACCAGTTTTGATGTAGGGAATTCAAAATCAGAAAAATGCATGTCAATTCCAGATCAGGATATAAAGGCATATACATTTCTAACTCCAGCTGTTACACCATGTCACTGGATGGTCTGGGGAAAACCATAGACTTAGAACTGGTACAGAGCTTCTATCTATATTTACCAGGACTTTTTATTTAAAATGAGAAAAAGACAACCTCAAATAGCTTAACAGAAAAACAAAACAAACAACTAAAGGAAATTTACTTATGCCCAATAAAACTAGGACATTGGAGATAGATCTTTAGTCACAACTGAATTCAGACACAGAAATAATATCAAGGGGGCTTCCTTTTTACTGCTAAGACAGATATGTCATTACATCAACAATGGCAACATACTTACATATATCCTAGAATCTAATAGAAGCAAGATAGCAACTGATTCAATGATATTTATAACATGCTTTCATCTTTAGATTCAGATTCTACTAGCAAGAGATTCTAAGCTCACTAAAATCTAGCATGCAGCATATTTCATAGTCACAATATTTTGAGTTAATTCTTTTACATCAATGTTTTAAATATCATTGAGTCTGGCACACTATCTCAGTTTTGTACTGTTCCCTAAAGACTCAGCTAGAGACTCAGGTTGAAATCAGTACAAGAATATTTTAGGGACACCATGAGATTTAGACCCACATAATCCTGGTGGCTCTAAAGGAAGTATCATAAGCAGATGCTTCCTTACCAATTCACTTAGCTCTTCTGAGCCTTAAATTCATCATCTGAAAAAAAGGATAACGAGGTTATCACCTGCTTCACAGAGGAAAGATATAATGTATGTAAACTACTTAGGGCAGTGTCTAGCACACAGAAAAAAAAATACTCTAATTCCATTCCTTTCCCCAAGCCTCACCCTAACCCTGAAGTGCCTACTTACTCAAAAATATTTACTGGGTGCCTACCATGGACCAGATACTATGGCAGACACCAGGAATTTAAAGACGAGTAATACATGTTCTATATTTTTCAAGCTCATAAAATCTAGTGAGATGAAAGAAGAAAAAAATTATCAGAGCCCTGATGGGAGCATGCTCTAAACCTTCCATGCTGCCCTGATAATCAATCCTCTCTCCCATGATGGCTTTATAAGAAAAACTGTCTACCCAAGAGTGAGTTCTCTGTCAAGATGCAACTTGGTCCTTTATACAGGTAATTAATTGACAAGCTGCCTCTAACATATACAGGGTGTGGCAAAAATAGGTTTACAGTTGTGAGTACACGTAACACAGAGTTTCTTCTTATATTATTACTAGTGGCCTGGTGCATGAAATTCGTGCACATTAAAAGGGGATTAATTAGAGGAGATAATTTAATATTGCTATTTGCCCTTTCTCTATAATAGAAGTGTCAGAGATGAAAGAAAATTAGTAAAATGTACATGAAAACCTTCCTCCTATCAGAGTCTGGGGCGCACCATGGAACCCAGAGTCAAGTCCTCGCCCACCCACATGCGCCTCAAAATCTCGGGAGACCCAGACCTGGCCGGCCCCAGCCCCTATTGGGCTAGATCCAGACCTGGCCAGTCCCATCCTTGTCAAGCCCCGCCAGACAGGAGACGTAGGCTCAGGTCCCCTGGCTGGCGCCAGGATGGGGGGCATGACCTGAGGTCCCCTAGCCCAGACCAGGATGGGGGGTGTGCCTTGAGGTCCCCCATCAAGCCCCACCAGGTGGGGGGCATGGCCTGAGATCCCCTATCAAGCCCTGCGGGGTGGGGCCATGGCCTGAGATCACCCGTCAAGCTTCACCAGGCAGTGGGGGCGGGGGGCACAGCCTCAGGTCCCCAGTCAAGCCCTATACGGCAGGGGGGTGCAGCCTCAGGTCTCCCGTCAAGCCCCACTGGGGCAGGGGGCATGGCCTGAGTTCCCCCGACCCAGCACTGGGGGTGCACCTTGAGGTTCCCTGTCAAACCCCTGGCCTGGTGCTGGGGCGGGGGGTGTGGCCTGAGGTCCCCCGGTCTGGTGCCGGGGTGGGGGGCACAGCCTGAAGTGCCCTGTCAAGCCCCTCCTGGTTGCGGGCATGGCCTAAGGTCCCCCGGCCTGGCGCTGGGGCGGGGGGAGCAGCCTGAGGTCCCCTAGCCTAGCACCAGGACGGGAAGTGCACCTTGAGGTCCCCCTATCAAGCCCCGCTGGGTGGGGGGTGCGGTCTGAGGTCCCCTGTCAAGCCCAGCCAGGCAGGGGGGCACAGCCTCAGGTCCCCTGGCTCAGTGCTGGGGTGGGAGGCATGGCCTGAGGTCTCCCATCAAGCCCCACCGGGCAGGGGATGTGGTCTGAGGTTCCCCAGCCTGGTGCTGGGGTGGGGGGCGTGGCCTGAGTTCCCCCGACCCAGCACTGGGGGTGCACCTTGAGGTCCCCTGTCAAGCCCAGTCAGGCAGGGGGGCGCAGCCTCAAGTCCCCTGGCCTGATGCTGGGGCAGGGGCGCAGCCTGAGGTCCCCTGTCAAGCCCCGCTGGGCAGGGGGTGCGGTCTGAGGTCCCCCGGTCTGGTGCCGGGGTGGGGGGGCGTGTCCTGAAGTCCCCTATCAAGCCCCTCCTGGTGAGGGGCACAGCCTGAGGTCCCCTTCCCAAGCACCAGGATGGGAAGCGCACCTTGAGGTCCCCCGTCAAGCCCCGCCTGGCAGGGGTCGTGACCTCAGGTCCCCTGGCCTGGCACTGGGGTGGGGGTGTGTTCTGAGGTCCCCCAGCCTAACGCCAGGGCAGGGGCGCGGCCTGAGGTCCCCTGTCAAGCCCTACGGGGGCGGGGGAGGGCGTAGCCTCAGGTCCCTGCTGATTGCTAGTTAAGGCTCCTTATGGGAACCTGGCTTCAGCTGTGGGTGCAGCCATCTTTGTGACGGAGCGATGGTCAATCAGCATATTCCCTCTTTATTAGATAGGGCTAGAGGCCTGGTGCACAAAATTCGTGCACAGGGGTGGGGGGTGTCTCTCAGCCCAGCCTGCACCCTCTCCAATCTGGGATATACCTCTCACAATCCAGGACTGCTGGCTCCCAACTGCTCACCTGCCTGCCTTCCTGATTGCCCCTAACCGCTTCTGCCTGCTAGTCTGATCACCCCCTAACCACTCCCCTGCCAGCCTGTTTGCCCCTAACTGCCCTCCCCTGCAGGCCTGGTCACCTCTAACTGCCCTCCCCTGCAGGCTTGATCACCCCCAGCTGCCCTCCCTTGCAGGCCTGGTCCCTCCCAACTGCCCTCCCCAGCTGGCCTTATTGCCCACAACTGCCCTCCCTTGCAGGCCATCTTGTGGTGGCCATCTTTGACCACATGGGGGCAGCCATCTTGTGTGTTGGAGTGATGGTCAATTTGCATATTACTTTTTTATTAGATAGGATAGAGGCCTGATGCACGGGTGGGGGCTGGCTGGTTTGCCCTGAAGGGTGTCCTGGGTCAGGGTGGGGGTTCCCTTGGGGCATGGGGCAGCCTGAGTGAGGGGCCTGTGGTGGTTTTCAGGCTGGCCACGCCCCCCAGCAACCCAAGCAGAGGCCCTGGCATCTAGGATTTATTTATCTTCTAGAATTGAAATTTTGTAGCCTTGAGTGGAGGAGGCCAAGGCAGGCCAGGATGTGCAGAAAGCTTGGCTTCCTCCATCGCTGGGGGCAACTCAAGCCTCCTGCTCTCTCCAGCTCCATGGCTGCCACCATTTTTGTGGGGATTTATTTATCTTCTATAATTGAAACTTTGTAGCCTTGAGCGGAGGCCTAGGCCTGCCAGGGTGTGTGGAAAGCTTGGCTTCCTCCATTACTGGGGAAACCCAAGCCTCCTGCTCGCTCCATGGCCACAGCCATCTTGGTTGGGTTAATTTGCATACTCGCTCCTGATTGGCTGGTGGATGTGGCTTGTGGGTGTAGCAGAGTTACAGTTAATTTGCATATTACTCTTTTATTAGATAGGACTAGAGGCCTGGTGCATGACATCCATGCACTGGGGGAGGGGGATCCCTTGACCCGGCCTGTGCCCTCTTGCAGTCTAGGACCCCTCAGGGGATGTCCACCTGCTGGATTAGGCATGCTCCCCTGCAGGTGGTCTTCCCCTGAGCGGTCTTTAGCACTGCTGCAGAGGTGGGAGGGTTCCCGCCACTGCTGCTGTGCTTACCAGCCATGAGCCTGGCTTCTGGCTGAGCAGCGCTCCCACTGTGGGAGCGCACTGACAACCAGGGGGCAGCTCCTGCATTGAGCATCTGTCCCCTGGTGGTCAGTGCACATATAGTGACAGGTCGTTCAGCTGTTGGGTTGATTTGCATATTAGGCTTTTATTATATAAGATTTATTAATTATTGTATTATTTTCCATAGGAACAGCTGTAAACCTACTTTTGCCCCCACCCTGTATAAAAGCCAATGGTAACACAGAGCATAAAAATCAAGATGCTGGTCACATTCTAAAACAGGAATTCAGAGGATGATCAAATATTGAGCTGACCCAGCTCTTTAACTATACCCTGGTGTCATATATCTGTTGGGGCCAATTATTTACCTACTTGCTAAGAGAAAGTCAGCAGAATTATCTGATGGGCCCAGAAAAAGAGAACCCATATGTATGATGTGTAGTCAACTTGAAGTGCATTCATTTCTCCCAGACATAAAGTCCTGAAGTTGGTAGCCACTTCACGTCCCGAGGGGATTTGATATGTCACTATCATGAAACCAAAGTGTGTATTCAGCCTCCTTGAATATGAACTGGTGGAAACTGTATTTGAACCCTCAGTGGCTGGGCTGAAATGGTTGCTGTGGTATTGAGTTTCTAAATATAAATATAACTCTGTGTACATTGCTAAAGCACCTTTCAGCCCCTTAACTTGAAATGTTCTGCCAATCACAGGGACAGTGGGAAGAAGTATTCAATAATAGGGAATTGGATGTGATTTTCTCAATTCACAATTTATTCATTAGCTTTACTTGGACATCTCATTAGAAAAAGAGACTACTAGCTCTAGCTGGTTTGGCTCAGTGGATAGAGCATCGGCCTGCAGACTGAAGGGTCTCAGGTTTGATTCCAGTTAAGGGCACATGCCAAGGTTGTGAGCTCGATCCCCAGTGAGGGGCATGCAGGAGGCAGCCAATCAATGATTCTCTCTCATCATTGATTTTTCTATCTCTCTCTCCCTTTCCCTTCCTCTCTGAAATCAATAAAAATGTGTTAAAAAAAGAGAGACTACTAGATTATAATAATAAGAGAATATGGATCATGTATACTAGTATTGTTTCCACCATAGTATTCCTGAAACCCAGTGCAGTCCCTGGAATATTACTGATGCCCAGTAATAAACTCCCAATATACATCATGACACTTACAGAAGGGTTTTCTCTAAATAGCTGTTCACTCTGTGACCTGCTTCTCTCTTCATGATCTGGACAGCTATCCTATCTAATAAAAGAGTAATATGCAAATTAACTGTAACTCTGCTACACCCACAAGCCACACCCACCAGCCAAACAGGAGTGAGTATGAAAATTAACCCAACCAAGATGGCTGCAGCCACAGAGTGAGCAGGAGGATGGGGTTTCCCCGGTAATGGAGGAAGCCAAGCTTTCCGCACACCCTGGCCGGCCTAGGCCTCCGCTCAAGGCTACAAAGTTTCAATTATAGAAGACAAATAAATCCTCACAAAAATGGCGGCAGCCATAGAGCTGGAGAGAGCAGGAGGCTTGAGTTGCCCCCAGCGATGGAGGAAGCCAAGCTTCCTCTGCTCAAGACTACAAACTTTCAATTATAGAAGATACATAAATCCTAACAGAAATGGCTGCTGCCACGGAGTGAGCAGAAGGCTTGGCTCCGCTCCAGGCTACAAAGTTTCAATTATAGAAATAAATCCCAGATACCAGGGCTTCTGCTTGGGTTGCTGGGGGGTGTGGCTGGCCTGCAAACCACCACAGGCCCCTCACCCAGGCTGCCCCATGCCCCAAGGGAACCCCCACCCTGATCCAGGACACCCTTCAGGGCAAACCAGCTGGCCCCCACCCGTGCACCAGGCGTCTATCCTATCTAATAAAAGAGTAATATGCAAATTGACCATCACTCCAACACACAAGATGGCTGCCCCCATGTGGTCAAAGATGGATGCCCCCATGTGGACACAAGATGGCCACCACAAGATGGCCAGCAGGGGAGGGCAGTTGGGAGGGACCAGGCATGCAAGGGAGGGCAGTTGGGGGCAATCAAGCCTGCAGGGGAGGGCAGTTAGTGGTGACCAGACCAGCAGAGGAGGGAAGTTGGGGGCGACCAGGCCTACAGGGAAGGGCAGTTGCAGGGGACCCAGGCCTGCAGGGGAGGGCAGTTGGTGGGGGACCAGGCCTACAGGGAAGGGCAGTTGGGGGGGACCCAGGCCTGCAGGGGAGGGGAGTTAGGGGTGACCAGGCCTGCAGGGGAGGGCAGTTAGGGGCAAACAGGCTGGCAGGGGAGCAGTTAGGCATCAATCAGGCTGGCAGAGGAGTGGTTAGGGGGTGATCAGGCTGGCAGGCAGAAGCAGTTAGAGGCAATCAGGAAGGCAGGCAGGCGAGCAGTCCTGGATTGTGAGAGGGATGTCCAACTGCCCGTTTAGGCCAGATCCTACCAGAATTGGGCCTAAATGGGCAGTTGGACATCCCTCGAGGGGTCCCAGATTGGAGAGGGTACAGGCTGGGCTGAGGGACACACACTCACATGCATGAATTTCATGCACTGGACCTCTAGTCCTATATAAAAAAAGGCTAATATGCAAATTGTCCCCTCGACTGGGAGTTCAACCGGGAGTTCGACTAGGGGGTGGAGCTGGCCGGCCAACTGCCCGCAGCCCCTCCCCCAGCCGGCCTGGCCTGATCAGCCCCGATTGGGGCAGGCTGGCCAGACGCTACCTGTGCATGAATTCGTGTACTGGGCCTCTAGTCTCTATATAAAGCACTACTTAATACCACCATCTTACTGTTCAAATCATCTCAGTGGCAACGCTGGGCTCTGGGGTTGAAATTCACATTGCTCCGGAGTCTCTGGAAGCCTGTTGAACCAATCAATGCTGAAAAAATATGATAGGAATGCATGGCAGGCTGGGGGCTCAGAGATAAGTGAAAGCTTCATCACAAGTCAATTAAGATAGGAAGTAGTTGACTAAGAAGAAAAGAAAAGTTTAGACCAAAACTAGTATTTAATTTATGCAAAAATAAATTTTTCTATTTTTAAAAAGCAAATGTCATGCTTCAAAAGCAGGAGTGCTTTGTTTCCACAGTCTATCCATGGTGTCCTTGGTCATATGCCAAGTGCTCTCTTTAAAGTCTCCCAAACCCTGATGATCCTGAACAGGAAAACATGCATTGAGCTGCCATAATCATTAATGACCAAAGGCAAATAAGAGGCTAATGAGAGCACTAATGAGACCTGACCCAATTCTGGATGCTAGCCAGATGTTCATGGAGGGCCACCTGTTTTCGGCACAGGTCACACCTGCTTAATTAGCAGTAATAAGAGCTTTTGGAAGATCACAGGGAAATTAAATAGTTACAGATAAATGATCTGGCAATTGTATTTCAACCAGAGAAGAAACTGGATGCTATTTAATAGCATGATAACAAGTGGAATTGCAGGTTAATGACCTTATAGTTTATAGTTTAATGGGGCACACACAGTACCAGACTGAAGGTAAGTGGTTGTCAAATACAAATGCATACACTGGCATTTTATAAATAAATTATTACAGCACTAATTACAATTAAATTTCTGTATTTTAATATGGCCTTCTACTTAAGCCATGAGTGGTGTGCTGCCTAGTTCTTGCCTGAACTAGCATCAGATAAAAGTATTTGAATCAGCTGATGTAGTTCTGAATATATACTTAAACTTTTGTACAGGAGTGGAGATACACAGGAATCTCAATTATATATAAAAAATAATTGTTTCTTCTTCCCCTTGCATTTTTGGTATTTGAAAAGGAGACCACCACCACAGTGAACTGTGTAAACTCGAATCCCTCTTGCATCTCAAGAAACACGACTAATTCTGATTCCATCTTATGCTAAAACAAGAAGCCCAAAACCTTTCAAGTCATCTAGTTTCACCATCCATCTATCCTTTGGAACTGGATGGATGGACACCCTGGTCAGAAATACCACAGCAGTTGTGAGCTCTGCCTGTAGTGTGCCATGGCATCACCTTCCCTCCTCTGTGTCCCATCGCTCCTATGTTAGCCCTGGCATGGCACCATTCTCTCCACATTCCAATCACCCGCTCATGGGTCTATTCACATGCTTTCCTAAGGGCAGGACCATGACCCTCTGTATTTCCCCAGGCCCTGAAATATACCACATGCTCAAGAATATTGATTGGTTACAGAAAGAAAGGGAGAAAAAGAAGCTACCTCAAAGCTCTTCACAATCACTGAGAGCCCATCTGTAATAATTAAGTACATTAATTTATATTTATTTTAGTGTCCACCAACTGAAATGGTTTCTGTAGATACAGAGACATATATGTTACATCCCCATTCTCACATGTATTAGTCCCCTGTGTTCTTTTTACAAGTTTCAAGAGAGTTGGAAATAAAATAACTCAGAACCATATGATTCTCATTCCCAAAACAAGGGAACATGACAGGTAAAAGAGTGCCTGAAGTAAGCACTGAAAATTGCTTTAAATATCATCTAAAAGGCAAGTCAGATGGCAGCTCTCAAGACTGTGTTTAAAAGTTATAGAGTTTAGGAAAAGAAAACAACAACTTCACTTTAGTATTAATAGTCATTAAAAAAATAATTTTTAAAGTTCACCAAATTGAGTTACCTTAGTTTCCCCTCTTTTTCTATCGACTTTTTCTTTTTCAACCTCTAGAAAGTGTTCAGGCATAATAAAGGGATGTAGGAATAACATTGTTGTGAGATAAGACTGGAAAAACAAGAATTTTTAAAGTTCCACTAAACTGAGTTATCTTAGCTTTCTGTTTTTTGTTTTCCTATGTACTTTTTCTACTTCAACCTCTAGAAAGTGTTGAAGGGACATAGAAATAACATTCCTGTGAGATAAGTCTGGAAAAGTCTAACAATTGCTTGACACGAACTAAGTTAACAAAAAAGTCTAACAATTGCTTGACACGAACTAAGTTATCTTAGGCGACCCTGCTAGCGGTTCTCAACCTGTGGGTCGCGACCCACAGGTTGAGAACCGCTGCTGTAGAGCCTAAGACCATCAGAAAACACAGATATTTACATTACGATTCATTAACAGTAGCAAAATTACAGTTATGAAGTAGCAACGAAAATAATTTTATGGTTGGGGGTCACCACAACATGAGGAACTGTATTAAAGCGTCGTGGCATTAGAAAGGTTGAGGACCACTGCTAGTATTATAAATAATGCTGTATGGACATTCATGTACAAGTCTTTGTGTAAACATATGTTTTCATTTCTCTTGCATAAATACCTAGGAGTGTAGTGACTGGGTCATATAGTAGATATTTGTTTCACTTTTTAAGAAACTCATTATTTTTTTACCACAGATTCTTCCTGACACCTTTTTAATGATATACAATACAGGTGATGATAAAGGGAAACATTATGCCTCATTATAGTAAGGCAAGGTAGTTACCTAATATTTATAGCCAGTCACATAGAGAGATGAGTAATTAAATATCCTGCTTCAGTGTAAAAAAAAAAATTCCCTGGAGAATGAGAAAAGCATTTTTTCCCCATGAAATATCATTGTGTCACTTTTTGGCACCTGGATGTACTATTTATGGCAGACTTGTTGGATTAGACAAGGCAGCTCTCAGTTACAAAAAGGACCCAAGTATGACTTCGGGAAAACTAGGAAGACCCTTTCTAGATGCAGCCAAAGAATTCTTAGATGCTCCTATTGGAATAGACATTAATAATTTACTCTCAAATGTTATTTTAGCAGCTGGTCTTTTTACAAAAATTAACCTTGAGCATGTTCTCATATATACAAAAAGCAGCTGCTTTGTTGATTTCTTTTGTTTACTGGTTTGTTGGTTTTGCTTTTTAAATCTTAGATTAGTAGTAATGATGCTTGTCTTGCTTTACCTTATATGGTTGTTGTAAGGATCACAAAAGGTAATATTTATGAAGCAATTGTGTAAATTTTAAAACCTTATATGCAAATGTTAATACATGGTAAAGTAACAAATAGACACTAGCTATTCTAAAAGTAGTGACAGGGAAGGCTCCAAGTACTTGATGAAAATGCCATTTTTAAAAGTTATGTTTGCTCTAAACAGACACATTATATTAAGGGTCAGGGTGTGAGATAAACTGCGTATGGTCAGAGATTACACATAGAATTTCATTTGAAAGGCTGGGAATGTTTGCTTGGAGGTTTTTGTTACAACAGGTTCTGAGATATTCATGAAAGAGTTTTTTTGTAGATTGATGATGTCTTATAAGGTGGGAGATGGGAGTGCTGTATATTTACCATTCAAATAATATTTATGGTTATATTTACTACTTTGATTATTTACCCCCTTCCCCCATGATTAAATTATCAATCCTGTATTCTTGGTATTATGTCCCATATTGTTTCATGAGACAGTTAAAATCCATAATTTCCAAAATTTTTGATGGGACTAAATCATCAGAATTTCTCTTAGCACAGTATCTTCTGAGTCTCTCAGTTTTTAAATTATGGCCAGTGGCCAGTCTACCAGTTCATCAGTGGCCTTTCATTTATAGTACATGTCACCTAGTATTCTTCATACCACAGCAATTTTAGAAAATCACCAAATATTACAATTCCATTGAGGCCCATATCACTTAAGGACTGAAGGGGTTATTATTATGGCATTATAAATGCCTTTTCCCTCTTTCCAACACATTTTGAATACAAATCAAAGCAGTGCTCTGTACAGAGGAAAGAGAGAGCCTTTTGAAGAGATATTCAGCAGATTAAAGACTAAGATAACTCTGAGAGCAATGACTCAATCTTCAGCTCTGTTTTGAGCTGCTACTTTCAAACCCAGCCCCATGTACTTTGCTCATGAGGGGTTTTACCGCTGGGCAAAAGGGGAAGGGATAAAGGGAGCACCCTACAGGTCTCCATGGATTTGGTAAGGAAACCAGCTACCTGCTCCCAAGACTCATCATGGCTGATTCCACTGTTACACATCCAATACTGGAATGTGCATTTCTGATTTGTTCCAAAGCCTAACAATGTAATCAGGGGTATAAAGAAATAGTGGCAATAGAAGCCCCGTCTCTTTAATCTTCCCTTTCTAATTGGATGGATCCTGAAGATCCTGGGCTTTAGTCTAATTTTGGAACCAGCCGATAACAGTGCTTTCTTTTCTTGAACAGGGGCAATGAGTAATTGGAGGAGGTACAAAAATCACTCTCTGCTTTATGATGTGTGGATTAACGAAGGTATTGAGCCATTCTAATGATAGATACGGAAATTATATCTGCTGTTGCTGAAAGAAATAGAATTGTTTCATCATAAAGTAAAGAGTTGCAAAATGCTGCAAGCTCACCAATAGTGCATGGACAACAAAGAGGTACCATTTTTCTAACCCATTAGAAGCCATCTTCATTTCTTAACATCCATCATTTCTTTCTGCTTTATATCTGTTGGTTTTAGTCTCAAAAACTTATGGAAAACACCAATTTCTACAGAGAATAAGACTAAATATGGGTCAGGTTGTTATCATTTTGAAGAGGAATGCTTAGATTTCCTTATTTTATTAGCATGTTGCATAGTTAAATTTTATTTCATTGACATTCTTGTCTAGATAGCAGCTGCACCCTAAGTATGAATGACATGATTTATTCCTCAGAATCTCCTAGATGCATTTCACCTACTAGAGAGTCTTCATGGTAAACAGAACAGCAGGATATGACATCCTGACAATCAAGTTCATCAAGAAACTGACAAGCTAGATAAGGTGGGATAATGGTAGACACATTGTGGTGAAGGGTGGGGGGAACATTTTTTAATAGGCTGAGCTTACTCTCTTCCTCAGTAACTCTATGAAAAAACATCAACTGTTGAGGAGCTTGTATTGCTATTTTAGACTGGATTTCAAGTTTAAAAAGTATATAATACATAAATACATCATCCATGGTCCAGGGGGCAGCTATGCATCTATATAAGGGGTATACTGACATAGAGTCTTGATTGTCTCAGACAATTCCCTACTGACTGTAGTCAAAGGAATTGCAAAATTTGTGCCAAATGTTGTTAAAAATACTTTGACCATCAGTAGAACATAGTATGAGGTCCATGGGGATGGATTAAATTCTTACTTGCTTCTATAGGGGCATTATAATGGCCATAATAACTGGGATGTAAGAGTTCAAAATGTTTCCCTTAGATGTTCAAACGCTTTAAACTTTTCTCATTAAAAAGCTACTAACTCCTTTTCTTTTGTACTATTCAATTCCTATGAATAATCCAGTACCCTGAAGACTCCATGGACTCCTAAAACCACTAAAATACTTAGCCCGAGTAATCCATATGTAGAAAGCACAAACAGTACAAACATCAATTGATGTCCATAATTTAAAACCAAATAATCCGCCGAAACCGGTTTGGCTCAGTGGATAGAGCGTCGGCCTGTGGACTCAAGGGTCCCAGGTTCGATTCCGATCAAGGGCATGTACCTTGGTTGCGGGCATGTCCCCAGTAGGGGGTGTGCAAGAGGCAGCTGATCGATGTTTCTCTCTCATCGATGTTTCTAACTCTCTATCCCTCTCCCTTCCTCTCTGTAAAAAATCAATAAAATATATTTAAAAAAAAACAACAAAAAAACAACAAATAATCCTATCTAATAAAAGAGTAATATGCAAATTGACTGTACCTCCACTACACTCACAAGCCATGGCCACCAGCCAATCAGGAGTGAGTATGCAAATTAACCCAACCAAGATGGCTGTGGCCACGGAGCGAGCAGGAGGCTTGGGTTTCCCCGGGAATGGAAAAAGCTTCCTGCACACTCTGGCTGGCCCAGGCCTCTGCTCAAGGCTACAAAGTTTCAATTATAGAAGATAAATAAATCCCAGATACCAGGGCCTCTGCTTGGGTTGCTGGGGGGCGTGGCCGGCCTGCAAACCACCACAGGCCCCTTGCCCAGGCCACTGCATGCCTGATCCAGGACACACTTCAGGGCAAACCAGCTGGCCCCCACCCGTGCACCAGGCCTCTATCCTATCTAATAAAAGAGTAATATGCAAATTGACCATCACTCCAACACACAAGATGGCTGCCTTTATGTGGTCAAAGATGGATGCCTCCATGTGGACACAAGATGGCCACCACAAGATGGCTAGCAGGGGAGGGCAGTTGGGAGGGACCAGGCCTGCAAGGGAGGGCAGTTGTAGGTGATCAGGCCAGCAGGGGAGGGCAGTTGGGAGGGACCTGGCCTGCAAGGGAGGGCAGTTGGAGGCAATCAAGCCTGCAGGGGAGGGCAGTTGGGGGGGACCCAGGCCTGCAGGGGAGAGCAGTTGGGGGAGACCAGGCCTGCAGGGGAGGGCAGTTAGGGGTGACCAGGCCTGCAGGGGAGGACAGTTAGGGGCAATCAGGCTGGCAGGGGAGCAGTTAGGCATCAATCAGGCTGGCAGGGGAGTGGTTAGGGGGTGATCAGACTGGCAGGCAGAAGCGGTTAGGGGCAATCAGGAAGGCAGGCAGGTGAGCAGTTGGGAGCCAGCAGTCCTGAATTGTGAGAGGGATGTCCAACTGCCTGTTTAGGCCCGATCCTACTGGGATTGAATTTTGTGCACCGGGCCTCTAGTTAAAGTATATAAAATCATTTTTTATTTAAGAAAAATATAATTAATAATGAACCAAACATGATCCTAATTTGCATTTTATCAAAAGGCAAAGCTGGTCATTTTTCAATGAGCAGCACTTAGAGACAGGGTATCAACCTTTATATAGTTGCCTACCTACTGACTTTATTCTACCTAACACCTTCCTTTATACTAACTCACACATTTTCAGAGAGTAGGACCATAGGCAAAATAGCTGGAAATTATTTCCATACACTCTATTGCTTACATATACAGTATTTATTTAATGGGCTTGCAAACATTTCTCTATGACCTTCAGTTTACACATTTGAAAATTAAAACAGAAACTTTTATGTTTCTATTCATTGTGAGGAAAGAAGGGTTGAAAGGATGCATTTATAATGGTAGTTGTTCTAACTCTCGCGGCACAAAATGGAAATGACAGTGAGAGTACACCTGGAGTATCTAAATCAATTAGACTGTCAGATAAACATATGCAGTGCTTGCTGTATGCCAGCTTGGGCTTTACAGACCTTATAGCAGTTATAACAAAGAAAGGATAAATGTAGGCTCTCTCCTGAAGAAAAATGTCATCTAAAGTTGTATATACACATATATGTGCACACATGTGTATACACACAGATACTACATTATGCATTATACCTATTCTGTGTTTTCTACTTTTAAAAAATACATATATTTTTTATTGGTTTCAGAGAGGGAGGGAGAGGGAGAGAGAGAGATCAAAATATCAATGATGAAAGAGTATCATCCATTGGCTGTCTACTGCACACCTCCTACTGGGGATTGAGCCTGCAACCCAGGAATGTGCCCTGACTGGGAATCTAACCATGACCTCCTGGTTCATAGACTAACCTTCAACCACTGAACCACACCAGCTGGGCTGTGTTTTCTACTTTTTAATGTTATTACTTCTTTTTAGCTTAAGCTATTTTTCTACTTTCTGGAACCTGTGAATGTTACCTTATATGACAAAAGGGACTCTGGATAAAATTAAATTACGGGTTTTGAGATGGAGAGACTATCCTGTATTACCTGGGTGGACCTACATACAGGATTGGGCAAACGTAGGTTAATAATAATAAGTAATACAATAACAAATAAATAATAATACAAGAATAAATTCTGAGTTTCACATACTCACAACTGTAAACCTAATTTTTCCCACTCCTGTATAATCACAACTTTTCTTGTAAGAGGGATAGAGGCAGCTTTGACTTCAGAGGGAGAGGAGATAAGACAACAGAAGCAAGATGTTGAAGTAATGTGGCAGCCACTCAAAGCTGGAAGAGGCAAGGAACATATTCTCCTATGGAGCCCCCAGAGGTATCATCTTGCTGACACCTTAAAATTTGAACTTCTTGCCACCAGAACTATGAAATAATAAATTTCTGTTATTGGAAGCCACAAAATTTGTGGTAATATGTTATAGCAGCAACAGTAAACAAATACAGATTTATGTTAAGAAGGACTTTCCAGAACTCAGAAATAATTTTGAGATGTATTGATCTTGGTTATATGAGTTAGAAAAAAGAGTAACAGTATTTGTGCTGTTTCTGTTTAATTTCTGCATATTTTGGAGGTTACTTTAGGACAGGCAATAGTTTGAAACCAACTAACCAACTACAGAGACAAGATGTCATGAAATCTGGAACTGATTGTCACCATGCTGGCATTTACCACAGAAATGTTTGACTCCTCGCATTCTGGAGAGGTATATTCAAGCACCCCTGTAAATCACTAGTCTTGGTATTATTACCCAAAATTTACTAAGCACTTTTCATGTACCATTCACTATTCTGAACACTTTGTACATACTCTTTCCCTCTCCCTTTGTATCTCATCTTCACAGCAGCCCTATGAACTAAGTGCAATTATCATAGCCCTGTTAACCTGTGAGAAAATTGAGGTTTAGCAAAGTTAAATAATGTGTTGATGATTATGCACAGCTAGTGAATGATGGAGCTGGGATGAAAGCCCAGGCATCCTGACTATAAAAATCTTATCTCCTCTCCTGTACAGTCTCCAGTGTGTAGGGAACTAAAAGTAAATGAGAAAGGAAGGTAGACTCATTTTTTGGGTAGGCTCATTTTTTTAGCTACTTAGTTTGCTCCTTCACACCAGTCTCACAGTTGCCCTTATTCAACTATGACTGGGTACCCTGCATACTCCGTTTTATTTAATCTTCACAGTAATCTTATAGCATAGCTATAATTTTTCCTAAGTGTTCACTTTCAGGGTCTCTAGAAAATATTAAAAACTCTGAAATTGTAAAAACCAAAAGTGGACAATTGTAGCACAAAGTGTCTTTCAACATTCTATTTAAAGATTAGAAGATTAGCTCTTGATAGCAGAACAGCGACAACTAGTAGGCAAGGTCATTATTATTTCCATTGATAAAAAATGTCAGTATAAATGGGGTGGGGGTGGGGGGCGGAATAGGCCAAGGTACACAGACTGTGGATGTATGAGGTAGGGCTCTATTTATCTTTCCTTATTTTCACATAGCAACATGTTCCACTTTACTATACACAACGCATTTGTGTTTACTATGTGGTATGTGCCTAACTTCTCTTTTGAAAGTTATTTATTATTTATTTTAAAGGGTCAAATATCAAACAGAAAATAACAATAATAAAAATTAAAAAACCATGAGTAGTGGATCTCAGTCTTTCCTGGGCTAGGGAATGTCCAGAGCTGGACTCAGAAGGTGGCGCCAGGGTAAGAGTTACATCACTCTCAATATAGAAAATATTGATATGTTTGTGGAATATCTAATTGCCCCTCTGCCTGCAATGTGGACTGATGCAGAGCAGACAAGGGAAGAGTATTTCTTAAGGGAAATTAATATTTAACTTTAAGGTATAAAATGTCTCTACATTAATAGAGCTGTCCGATTCATAATCCAAATATTGAACTCAGTCAGCATTGAATCAGTAATTGAATGTGGGCCCAGGATAATGTGTTCATTGCTGTATTCTAAGATATTCAAACATGAGCATTTTTCTGCTTAAACTATTTTTTCTTCTTTTTACATTTTCTCGTTTTAGAGAGAGAAGATGGAATAATAAATTCATGATCAGGGGATGTGTTTTTAATCCTGCTTCATTATCTTTGAGTTTTATGATCTGGGGTGATTTATTTAGCTTCTCTGCCTCAACAATAACAAAAAAAGACTGGTGATAAGATGACCTATTGGCCTTGTCCATGTGAGGTAGATATACGTGTATAAATATGTATGGAAATGTATTTATATTTATGTGCAATGTAAACATATATTAGGATACTTACAAGCATTTTATAAGATGACTAGTGGCCCGGTGCACGAAATTTGTGCATGGGGTGTGGGGAGGTGTCCCTCAGCTTGGCCTGCATCCTCTCCAATCTGGGACCCCTGTGGGATCGGGCCTAAAACGACAATTGGACAACCCCCTCGCAATGCGGGACTACTGGCTCCTAACCTCTCACCTGCCTGCCTGCTTGATCCCTAACCACTCTGCCTGCTGGCCTGCTTGCCCCCAACTGCACCGCCCCACCAGCCTGATCACCCCCAACTGCCCTCCCCTCCTGGCCTGATCACCCCTAACCGCTTCTGCCTTGGCCCTGCCACCATGGCTTTTTCCGGAAGGACATCTGGAAGGTCTCATGGTCTAATTAGCATATTACCCTTTTATTAATATAGATAGGATATGACATACTGCCATAACTATAACATATCTACCAGTATTACTCTATGAGAATACATACTTCATGCGATAGGAAGGCATCTAATACATTACATTGTATATGTTGTAAGTAGTAGGAAATACTGTATTCGTAGCAATAATATACACCCTGTGACTTCCCTTCCTAATCTGGGAATGGTTCCCCAGTTCTTTGAACGTTTTCTGGCCCTATAATGTATTTTTTTTTTTTTTTTGTCATTTGGTGTAACTTTATTTACTATTTATTGCACATGATTTGAGGTCTTTAATTTCTAACCACCAAAGATTCAAAGGACTTTTTTCCATGAAGTTTAACATTAACATCAGTGAATTCATGTATTCATGTGTTTTTATTGTAAACATCTGAATTATTCACATTGTCATAGGTCCTGAACTCATAAGCGTGGACCATGCACAGGCTGGCAGCAAGCCAGGAAGCCACTCTGTAAGCAAACAGATACTCTGCATAAGGAGAAAAGCCATAGCATAACATTTAATGTCCAACCTGAGACACCTCAGAATGTTATATATATTGACTTCTTAATTCATATAGTATTGGGAACTCAACTGCTTGGTTGGTTATGGGGTTGACCTGGTTTTGGGAGGATTATTCCTGAAATAATTAAGGAAAGGGGGGCTCAATCTTTCTTCTTGGTTGCTTGCTCTTCCCCAGAACCTTCATCTTTCTTCTCGTCCTCAGCTTCTTGGGCATCTTCTCCTTCACCTTCACCTCCTTCTTCCTCCTTTGCATCCTCAAATTCTTCCTTGGCACCTTCTTCTTCTTCCTCTCCTTCCTCTTTCTCAGCCTCTTCCTTCTCCTTCTCCTCCTCTTCAGCTTCTCCTTCAGAAGGGGGTTCATCCTTAGCTTCCTCAGCTTTTGCAGCCTCAATGGTCTCCTCCACCTCGATCTGCTCCTTCTGGACGTGGCTGGTGTATTAAGAAGGGAAGGAGCGAGCGGACATCAAGTAGGAGCTAATCTGTAAACCACAGTAGGCAGATCACCAAAGACCTGGGAACTCTGGGAGTAGCCGCTGGCTATGCTTCCCACGCTGGTGAAACTGAGCCAGGTCTCCTCACCTTCCAAGAGTTTCCTGTAAGCTGCAATGTCAATGTCCAAAGCCATCTTCACATTGAGGAGGTTCTGGTATTCTTTTAAGTATCGTGGCATTTCACTCTTTGTAGTTCCCAATTCATTTTCTTATTTGTTGATTGTGTCCTGCATGCACTAACGTCGGAGTTCTGCTTATCCTCCAGCTCTTGCAGCTGCTTTCCCAGCGCTTCGTTCATGCCCTGGCTTGCTTCCATCTCCAGGGTCTTGGCCTTGAGCAGTCGCTGGCCCGCACCGCATAGGTGTTCTTGGCAGCGCTCTTGGTCAGCACAGTGAAGCGGCTCTTGTACCATTCTTCGGCATTCTTCATGTTCTTGGCATCCAGCTTCTCGTACTGGGTGTGGATGTGGAGAGGTCGGACTTGGAGAACACATCCATCTCCATGGAGATCTGAGCATACTGGATCAGCGCCTGCAGCTCGGTGATCTCCTCTTCATGCACTTTCTTCAGAAAGGCGATTTTGTCCATCAGGCTGTCGATGCACTTTTCCAGCTCAGCACCGGCAAGAGCCGCCTCATCTGCATCTTTGCTCGCCTCCATCAGCCAGCCCTCTGCGTCCTCATGGGTCAGCACCTCTTCCTGGGAGCTCGCCTGCAGGTTGTTCCCAGCCACTTCAAAGCCCCGGTGCCTCCTAACTGCCCACTTCCCGCTCCTCTCCAGGGACAGGGTGCGGTGGGGCGGGGCACAGGCATCCCATTTTCATTAAAATGTTCAACCCGGGCCTGCTCCATCAGTGTCCTCAGGTGGCCCAGGGGCAGACAGTGATCCCGGAGACCCTGGCCACCCCCGCCTACGGACCCCGCAGGCGACGTCAGGTGCTGTCCATACCGCCTGCCCGGTCCCAATCGCCCTCTGGACCCAGCGGGCAGTGTCAGGCACTGTCCATGCTGCCTGCCTGGTCCCGATCACCACCTGGACCCCGCGGGCAGCATCAGGCGCTGTCCATGCTGCAGCCCGGTCCCGATTGCTGCCTGGACCCTGCGAGCTACATCAGGCGATACCTGCCCCGCCTGCATATGCACATTTACCCGCCATTTTAGTTGGGTTTATTTGCATATCACTCCTGACTGGCTGTGGGCGTTTAGCGGAGGTATGGTCAATTAGCATCTTTCTCTTTTATTAGTGTAGATTGCTCCCTGTTCTGAACTCACACAAAGCATACTTTTCCGTCACCTTTTTGCCACACAGTCTTTTTTTTTTTTTAATATATTTCTTTATTGATTTCAGAGAGGAAGGGAGAAGGAGAGAGAGATAGAAACATCAATGATGAGAGAGAATCATTGATTGGCTGCCTCCTGCACGCCCCCCACTGGGGATCGAGCCCGCAACCCAGGCATGTGCCCTTGGCCGGAATCGAACCTGGTACCCTTCGGTCCACAGACCGACGCTCTATCCACTGAGCCAAGCCGGCTAGGGCACCACACAGTCTTTTTTGTTGCCTTCTTTTCCCTATAATATTGCATGTTCCTTAAGGGTAGGGTAGAGTCTCTTTGTTGTACTAGTATTCTCAGCAATGTTTGTCACAAGATGGGTGATTGATAAATGTGCTTGGAAAGGAGAAGAAAAGGGAAGGAGACAAAGATAATATATTAATTTATTTCCTCATTCAGCTATTCATGAAAACATTTTATATATTTTCTTATGTATGTGTGTATACATACATGCATACATATACATGCACATCACACATATATGTATATATCAATGTGTGTCTATAGTGAAATATAAGTTTGTACACACACGTGAAAATGTCACGTCATATAAGAGCCAAGTATCTTAGGATTTTTAGATGCTAAGATAACATGATTTAGACTTCATTCTTCCCATAGCAAGCATTTGGGTTTCACAACTGAACCTCTGATTTTGCCCTTAGGTGAGAAGCCTCCATTAATGGCTTCCATAGGGTGGATCTAGGAAACATTTAGGAATAGAGCCCACCTAATTGTCAAAAGATAAGAAAAGGCAGCATTGGAGGTGATAAATCCTTTCCACAGAGGCTCTCTGGGAATTTTATTTCTGTTCAAAAATGGATGGTGTGATAGGCAGAATAATTGCCCACCCCCAAAGATACACATGTATTAATCCAGAATTTGTCAATATGTGAACTTACATGACAAAAAGACTTTGCAGATGTGATTAAAGTAAGGGTTTTGATGTGGGAGATTATTTTGAATTATACAATGTAGATCCAATGTAATCACAAGGGCTCTTATAAGAGGGAGGGTAGAGGGTTGGAGTCAGGGAAGGAGAGGTCACAATGAAAACCGAGACCTGAGTGATGGGGCAAAAAGCCAAGGACTGTGGGCAGCCTCTAAAAGCTGGGGAAAAAAAAAAGTGACTTATAGCCTCTAGACAAGACACAGCTCTCTGACACCTTGATTTTAGGCTGTAAGGACCAGAAGACTTCCTTACCTCCAGACATGTAAGATCCTACATTTGTGTTGTTTCAAAGCACTAACTCTGTGATAATTTGTTACAGCAGTAATATAGGAAGCTAATACACAGAGTAGACTACTAGTTAGAGGAACTCAGGTATGCAGGAGAGAGTAAACATCCATGAAAGGTGGCATCCTCGAAGATAATGTTTCTTTCTCCTCAATGACTGACAGATGATATTTTGGATAATGTTTCCCTGAAGTTGGCCCTTAGAGCAAACTCTCTTGGAGCAGGCAGTACCACTCAAAAGGTTTTTTAAAACCTTGACGCTCTGGTCCTGATTTTGTGAATTCACAAAATGATTTAAGTAACTCCCTATCCTATATAATAAAGAGCTAATATGCTAATTAGACCAAACAGCAGAACGACTGTCTGGACGAAGCCAGGGCTGCGAGGGCTGAGGCAGCCGGGGCTGTGAGGGCCGAGGCCCTTGCACGAATTCCATGCATCGGGCCTCTAGTATTTTTATATGAATTTAAATTTCTCTAAAATTGCAAAATGAATGTTTATGTTGTTTTATTGCCTATGTTATCTCCCCCCCCCCAGGGGTGTGGTATAGCAACAATTAAATACCTAATAAAATTACTGTTAAAATGATGCAGCTGTGCTCTATACTAGTTTGCCATAAAATATGTTAAGCCACCGGATAAATAAGATCTATCTTGTTAGATGATGTGATTTATCACTATTCTAGGAATGTGTTATAATATTAAAACATACATGAATATATGAATTAGATGTTCAGATATTCATATATGACAAAACACAAAATGAAGAAAAATTACAAGGCTTCAGAGGAATAGTACACTTTCCAAACCAATTCAGATGATACATCTCCTTCCACCAAGAAGCTCCCAAGGTTGCTGTGGAGGGATTTCATGGAATAATTTTATTTGGAATAAAATCTTCTGGCAACAAAATAATTATTTCCCTATGTATGCACATACAGGCAAATATATAATACTCTATCATCAGATTTTGTGTCTCTGTGAGGCAAGGGTTTTATTTACATTACCCCTTTGTACACCTTTTATTCAGACTTGATTATTCACTGTGTATTCAAACTCAATCTAAAATTGCACATGTCAGTGTCTCTATTCATGATGGCCCATATTCCATCAAATCTCCCTATTTTCTCAGTTTCTGAAATGTGTCAATCCATTCTTTAAAACCAAACTCCAATTCCATTTCTTTCCCAAGGCTTTTGTAAACCCTCTCTCTCCTTCTGTTACAATAAACAGGAACATTCACTCAACAGTCTATCAATTTCCAGCTTTATGCCAAGCATTTTGTACACAAATCTAAACAAGGGAAATGTTGGACTAATTTCTCTTCTGACCTTTTTTTTAATCTCATATAATTGATTGCTTTTCTACCTTGCGTTATATTAATTTGTAAATATGTGATATGGTTGAAAGAACATGGAATTTGGAATCAGGCAGACCTTAATAACAATCAGAGGTCTGTGAGTTATAAACCTGTGATCTTGAAAAACTGTGTAACTTCTCAGAACCTAACTCTCATCATCACAGTTACTTCGTGGTGGATTTGAAATAATGTCTATCATTAATCTTCCCTTCTCAATAGTCAATGATGCAAAAATATTGGTCTCCCATGCATCCTACTAGCCTGTGTATCTGTTGAGGGCAGCATTTTTATGTGGTTCATCAATATATCCTTCATAGCACTCAGTACAGTTACAAGTAAAAAGTCAGGACTCAATAGTGAAAGAATAAATATCAATATATTTGCCCTTCAGGAGAAGTTATACAGAAATAAAGGAATAGTTTCAAGTAAATGGAAGCTCTGAGAACAGGTTGGAAGATGGAGAGAACATTACCAAGTATGGGTTTGAAGAGGCTGGCAATGAATCCTGGCAATTAGTTAATGGCATACAACAATAACAGCTCAGCGTGAACCCTAAAAATATCATGTGTATGTTCTTTAGGAAATATAATGTTAGTAAATCCATTATGAAGGATCTGGTTAGTTGGGGCACTGGTTCATAAAAAAAAGAGGAGAAATTCTTTCTAATAATAGTTGGGAAAAGCTGAGGTAACATTTACTGAACCCTTTATGAGACATTTAAGTACAATTAGGGTAAATGCTAATTGGAGAGTGAAATTATATGCTAAGAAAGTGAAATAATTTGAGGAAGATATTCACTTGAAGAATTCATCTGGGAGTTCTAATTCAACTTATAGAATTAAGCAAAAGCTACAGATTTCTTCACAGTCCTTATCCCTAGAAATGTTGGGAGGGCCTTCAATGAATTAGAAACTGTCGCCTGAAAAGGTGAAAAGCAAAAGGGAATGGAGTAATAGAGAAAACCCAACCACAACTGTGGACTGAGGAGCTTCATGAAGAGTTCTCCATATCTGGAGGTGATAGACCCTGAAGGTAAGAGAGGGGTTAGAAACTCTGACTTCTTCAGACATTTTAAGGCTGCTATGTCTCCATTATCACTATGACCTTCTCTTTATTGGCCCTCTGACCTCCTTGTCTCCGGCTTCTCTCTAGATCCTATTTGATTCAACCTTCTTTTATACTGGACGTATGCCCTCCATCCCAACTTGCAGCCTCCTCTGGCCATTAGACCAACATTTGGGATAAAGGCTAACAGTACCTCTTCACTGCCAAAAGAAATGAGGCCTTGCTATAAGAAATAGGCCGTGTGTAGATGCCAGAAGTCTCTCTCATATAACAACTGCTTCCACTTGTCAATAAGGATCCAAGGAATTTCCTCAGCAGATAAATGTGTGTGTGTCCACACACCAATGACTCAAATACCATCTCACCACTGACTTCAGTTCCAGAATCATGTGAATGGGTGGTACTAACCTAATTAGGAAATGTAAAGAGAAGGGGCAAAAACTTTATTTCTCTGATTTTATATGGGAAAAAGCATGTGTTAATCTTGTGTGGATTTTCCAAGCTATCTAGGATTTATCAATATAATTATTAAATATAACTCAAAATCCTAAGAGAAAAGTGTGATTCTATATTTTAGATTTCACTAAAATGACCAAGGTTTCCAGTTCCCAAACTAGAGAGATAAGAATGATAATTGAGAATTTAATGTCTGGCTGCAAAGTCTGGCTGCCCCAGACATGGGGTTGGGTACTCCAGACTTGGGGCACAGGTAAATTTTTGCACATTATTGATTTAACAGAGGTTACAGTGCCCACTAGGTGGTGAATGAATTGTACAAGTCTCTTAACAACATTTGAAAAGGAGATCAGTTGTACTTCCACAGCCATTGATATATCATTGAAGCATGAAATTTTATTATCCTCTTTTTTTATTCTTCAACAAACATAGTTATTTGGACTTAAACCATTTAGCCCTATTCAGGATTAAACTAAATAAATGACTCAGTGAGTCCTGCCCACACAGGACAGTTATGAGATTCCCCATTTAAAAATCTTTGGGGGTGGATTTGGTGAGCACAGAATGTTGAAAATGTCCAGTTGCTTATTGAGTGCTTAGATGTAAGACATTTCAGAATCTCCTCACTCCATGGAGTTGCTGTTTTACAAAGCAGCAGAGAACGGGAACTAGGTATGGGCCTACAAAATGATAGGTGTGAAAGGAAGGCACAAGAGAAAAATTTCTGCATTAGAAGTTAGGAGACCTTGGTTTTGGTTCCCAGCCTGCAATAAATCTCAGTAATGAACATTTATTAAGCACTTTGCTAAATTGCCCATCTTTTTCTTCAGTCTTCCAAACATGCTGTCATATTTGCTTTACAAATAAAGAAATCCCATCTCAGTAAATGTAAATGACTTTCCCAATGTTATATGGCTACCAAGTGGTAAAAGGTGGATTTGAATCAGAATTTTTAACTCCAGAGACCTCTAAGCCACTGTGTTTCTCTGTCACTACTTGAGTCATGGAAAAACCTTAAAGAACTTAGTCCATACACAAGCATTCATCTGTATAGTTTTGTATATATTCTTTTATGTATGTTTATTCAAGTTCTGTATTGCCTTAGTTAGATACTAAAATGGTAGTAAAAGTATATAATACTGTCAAAGTTTGGCTTGCAAACATAAATGACTATAGGAGTCAAACAGGATGCACGGAGAGAGTTTTCTGGACATAAAACATGTTGGGTACCACTTACTGTTGACAAAAACCATAATGATTTATTGTACATGGGACACAAGCCTAAAATTTACAAGATCTCTCAATTGTTTCGCCATAGTTTATTTGTCATCTTCTGATTTTAAAATATTGTGTCAGATAAGAAAAGAAGATGATGGTCAACAGAAAGACAAGCTCCTGGCTTGAGATGTCTGTACTCCAAAGCCATAGTTATATTTTGAGAAATAACCCTTGTTTTAGGTGACAAGGAAATATTATTTGTATGAACTTGGAAAATATCATCTAATTTCCCAGGATCTCAGTTGCCTAATGTACAAAATGGGTCTGGCAGTTGCTCTAGTTGCTTTTAACTGTTCTTCAAATCTAGCATTTTAGATTCTCATAATAAAAATAATGATCTTAAACTTGATTTTCTTACTTTATGACTTGAGGATATAGAAAAGTCATAGATAAAAATGACTTGAGGAACATTTGATGGAAGCTTATAGACAAGAGTATCTTCAGCCCTCAACACTCAAGGAAAGGAGTGAGTACAATAAAGTAATGCAAAAATTCAAAAGGTGGTATCAGAATGTGAACAATAGGCACTCTAACACTGGGAAAATAGTTGACAAGCACTAGGTAAGCAATATGTTGGCACTTCAGTGTGTGGTAAATAAGCCTATGAAGAGAAGACTCAAGTGAAACTGTTAAGTGTTTTCAAATAACTACAAGGCTTTCAAATGTGAATAGAAGTTAAATTTGCTTCTTGTGCCCTAAGGAACATTGCTAAGTGAAAAACACAAGAGGCATCATTGTTGGGTGAATTAAGGTATTACATATAAAGAAGGTTGCTCCAACAGGGAGTGAGTTCACTATGAAGGAGGCATTTAGGCTACTTTTGTAATTATCTTTATCTGTGCTCTTTAATTTACTTGTGTAAACACATGTTACCCTTTAGTTTGCTTTAATCTCTGCCTTAAGAACTCCCTTTAGTATTACTTGAAGGGCATGCTTATTAGCAGTAAATTCTTTCAGTTTTGTGTATCTGAGAATTCTAATTTCACTTCAGTTTTGATAATGTTTTCTCTGTATAGAATTCTCCATTGAGAACCTTTTCCTTTCATCACTTTGATGATGTTAGGCCATTGCCTTTGGGCCTGCATGAATTCCGATGATCTGCTGATGACAGTGTAAGACATATCTAGGTGAGAAACTATTTGACTTTATCCCACTTGGAGTTTGTTGAACTTCTTGGTTGTATATATTAATATTTTTCATCAATCCTGGAAGCTTTTGCCATTAGATCTTCAAATATTCTCTTTGGTCCTTTCTTTCTCATCTCCTCTCTGGAGATTGCATTGTCTAGATGCTGATATTCTTGATGATGTCCTGCAGGTCTCTGTGGTCCTTTACATTTCCCTTCATTCTTTTTATCTGTTTGTTCATTGAACTGGATGATCTCAACAGAATTATATTCAAGTTCACTGATTTTTTGTTTCCCTGCCTGTTCAAATCTTCCTTTGAGCCCCTCTATTGAATTTTTTTTTTCATTTCATTATTGACTTTTCAACTCCAGAATTTCTATTTGGTTCATTTTTAAAAGTTGTATCTATTTAGTGAAAGTCTTTATTTGCCAAGACATATTCTCATACTTTTTTTAGTTCTTTCACTATGATTTTCTTTAGTTCTCTGAACTTATTTTTTTAAAATATATTTTATTGATTTTTTACAGAGAGGAAGGAAGAGGGATAGAGAGTTAGAAACATCGATGAGAGAGAAACATCGATCAGCTGCCTCCTGCACACCTCCCACTGGGGATGTGCCCGCAACCAAGGTACATGCCCTTGACCGGAATCGAACCTGGGACCTTTCAGTCCGCAGGCCGATGCTCTATCCACTGAGCCAAACCGGTTTTGGCATGAACTTATTTAAGATAGCTGATTTGTCTAATAAGTCCAATGTCTGTGTTTCTTCAGAGATGGCTTATATGGGCTGTATTTGTATGGCCCACACTTTATAGTTTCTTTGCATGTCTCATAATTGTTGAAAACTGGATATTTTCTATACTATGATATGGCATCTTCAGATTCTCTCCCCTCTCCAGAGTTTGTAGTTGCTATTTATTATTATAGTTGTTGTTTATTTAGTGACTTGTCTGTTCTAAATATGAAAAGTACTTATTATTTGTTGCCTGTGGCCAATGAAGTCTCTGTTAGGTTAGCTTTAGTGGTCAGCTAATGATTTAACAAATATTCCTTTAAATGTCTGAAACCATTAAGTCTCCAAAATAAAACAAGTTCTATTGGGTGTTGGACATTTCAGTCTCAGGTAGCTCAGCTCTGTTCACCGATTTTGTTTACTTACTTCTCCAAGATATGAAAATAGAGATATTTTTTGTAATATTAAGGACATCAAACTTTTCTAAATGAAAATGGACTCTGGATATATGAAGGGCAGACTGGCAATTTTACTTCATTATTAGCAAATCAACACATACCTACTATTGCTTTTAGTTGTTTTACCAAACAGAGAAGCTTGGAAATGGCATTGGAAAGGACCGGTGATGCCTATCTTCTATTTCAGAGTTGTGTATTTGTGAGGCAAAAGTCAATTATAAATAACACATACACATAGGTAGATAAATAGAAATATATTGGCATACAGGGTTTCCCAAAAATGTATGCACACTGTAACAGCTGATAGCCCAATTTTGAAAATTAAATGCATTTCAATAAACACTGACTTTATAATTATTCAAAGTCTGTATAGTATATATATGCGTATATCTTTCATGATGGCATAGTAGATATATTTTAGTTAAATATCATACCATTATCTCTGATATAATACTTCTGGAAAGAAGATTGGAACCATTGTATTATACAATTCTGCTTATTTTGCTATTTTGAGTCCATCAACTCCAGGAATATTAATAACAATAAGTTAGGTGGCTTCAAAGAGAGTGAATGGTAGTTCTTCCTTTACTACAGTTATGCTACATACTGACATCTTCTTTTTGTTACCAATTTTCATAGACTTTTTAGAGATATTCATTTAGAATACTGCCAATAAATGTAAGTTGTATGCAAAAGAAAAGAAATGAGGCAGGAGGACCAATAGGGGATTGTTAAGATGGAGTAGAAAGAATAGAAAGGGGCACATGTGTATCAAGTTTGCCTCAGTGTCAGGATTTATAATGCTGACACACAGATCTTTGGCAAATGAATTGTATTTTGGCAATTAATTTGATAAATGAGAAGTTAAACCTGGTGGATGACCATTGAAAGGTACAGGTTTGGAGTAAATGGAAACTGTTGTTTGCATTAAAGTTGTTGGTCTTGCCAACAGTAGATATCACTGCAAATTTAAAGGGAATAAAAAAAATGATGTGAAAACTATAGGTACTTTATATATATAGAAAACATATATATTGCAAAATATATAGACAATATATTGTGAGATGTATTTATATGAAAAGATCTCTGCATTAACAAATATGGACCATTAAATATTTTATTTACTACTTTTTAAAAAACACACGTATAGATAAAAATTAAATCAGCCATAATGAATAATGCTGATTAGGAAAGTATTTCTCATCTTAGTTCGCTATATTTTAAGGAGAATAAAAAGGTATTAGAATATTATATCAGTCACAGTCCACTCAGAAAAAAGAAAAATCACCATAGAATTTAGCAAAGGGAATTTAACATAGTAAACTGATTAAGTTATTAAAATTTTATCAACATGTGTTTAATTTTCTCAGAAATGAGAGGTAGGCTGTTTCCATTGGTAAGAATAACAATGAAGAATCAAGGATTTTAAGATTCTCAACTTCTAAATTTATCTAGATGTTTATCTAGAAAATTCCAAGATTCAGGATCCTAGTTCTTGAAATGCCCTTATATTCACATAAGAGTGTTTCTATCTGTAAATTACATTATCTTGTAATTTTGCAATCCATACAAACATGAATTTACTTTTCAGAGATGTTTCTTTATGCATACAAGAAATTAGATAATAGTTTTAGGCCACTATTGGTGTTTTTTGTTACTTTGACATTGAATTGACTTCAGAAATTAAAAACTCAAGCTTACTTCAGAACGTGCTCCAGTGAGTGCAGCAAGCATTGGCTATCTTTCTCACTGCCCTAATCGTCTGCATTGTTATTATGCAATCCAATGAAGTTTCCACTTAGTGCCCAAACCATTCACTCTAGTAAGATCTTTGTCACAATCAACCACAGGTGGTATTTTACTTAATTATGATGAAACTGTATGCCATGGATTGCCAATTTTCCATTTTCTTTTAGTAAAGTTCTCAGCATTATGTTAATTATCAAGTAACCACCAGACCATTTCCAGAAACCATACTCAGATGTTTCTGCTGCCTTTAAAGAAGTACAGGAAGGATATTTGGGGGGATAACAAAAGAAACTGGGGCCTGGAACACTGCTGATGCTAGGGAGAAAGACACTGCTGCTACAAACAGCAATAAAAATAGGAAGGAGCAATTCCTTCTCCCCTCCTCCTGTCTTCCTTTGTGCCTTTTCTTACGGGACCTACTAGGAAGCCATCTAATGAAGGAGCTGGTTTGTAGTCTCAGCTCCAGCATTATAAAGCAGAGTACAGAAGGAGATATGTTGGGGGAAGATAAATAGTTTAATGATAAGTAGAGCTTTGATGTCAACAATAAATCATTCTTCAAAGTAAGATTGCTACAGATTTTGACAATATTTTTTTATAAAATAGGGATTGAATGTCTCAGTTTAAGTTCAAGGATATTTATATATGTTTAATTACATATACAATTATATGTATATATACACACATACCCTAATTATTTATATATGAAGTTATTTATATATGAAGTTATGTATAAATGTATGAAACTTGGAGTTTTCCATAAAGATATTAAAGCCTAATGAGTGTGTGTTTGTGTGTGTGTATGTATGGTCCTGACTTCTTACCTTTCTACATAGTTTTTAAGCATAAATATCATATTAAATTTGCATACATATCTATTCTAAGTCAATCCTACCTATGGTTTTAAAAATAAAATTGTTTTTATTGAGTTAAATATGATGCACTGCAGTACAGCAAGTCAATACATAAAATATCAGATGAAAAAAAAATACATCTGAGAATACCGGAGTTTATTTAAATTTATACCACATTTTTCTTTTCTAAAAGCACTCATTATTTGCAGTAAAACTGTGTCATGGAACTAAAATGCAATATGCCATCTTATCTGACTGTTTGTGAATAAGTGAATAAGCCATTTTATACCTTTCACTTGGTTTTTCATTAAATTTCTTATCTGGGCCATCAAAAATAATCTGCTGGACATCATATATAAATTATACATATAATTTTTTTGTACAAACAGTAGTTCCATTTTATCCCCATAGGAAGTGAATGGAATCAGATGTGTTTTTTTCCAACTTTTTTTTATAATATGTTTTTTAAAATTTATTAGAGAGAGAGAGGAAGGGAGAAGTATAGAAAGATATAAACATCAATGAGAGATCAATATCCATCAGCTGTCTCCTGCACACCTCACACCACAGATTTAGCCCACAACCTGGGCATGTGCCCTGACCAGAAATTGAACCAGTGACCTTTTGGTTCATGGGTGGACACTCAACCACTTAACCACTGTGGCTGGGCAGATATGTTTTGCCCATCTTAAGGATTATACAGAACCCATGCCTTCTAGAGTCTAGGAGGTCTTTGGGAAGATGTTTAAAGAGTGAGAAAGAGGTAGATTTTGAAATCCAAACCATATACCAGCAGGTACAAAATTCTGTTATATTCAAGCATTTGTTCCCACAAATAATTTCCCCAATAACTGTCAGGTAAATTGGAGCAACAAAAGCAAAGAAGGCTTCTGGAGTTGTCTGGTTGGTAGAGCAAGGCTTTCAGAGAGTCTTGGGGTGCTGAGAAATTTCCCTGGAAAGCTTGAAAGCCAAATATATTTTTAATGATTTGGCCTCTCAATTGCATTCCAAGATTGATAAGCAAGTTCAGGGTATTCCAGGAAGAAGTAAGAGAGGAAAAATAATATCCTTTATAACAGGGAGTTTTAAAACTCGAGGTAATAACTTGAGTATAAAGAGTACATTTGTAACACTGAAAATAATGATATTTCTGGAAAGAGCAATGCGTTCACGGCAGTGGGGGATGGTGTGAATTTCTAGATGGAAATATGCAAAAACAGCTCTTGGTTTTATATTTGCAGCTTTGGAATCAGCAGGGGGGAAAAGTTTGTTTCAATAAAAGTGAGGCTTTTATATTGTTATCATCATTTTAATGAGGGAAGCTTCTGATACTGTCCAGAATATTGGATTCTTTATTACAAAAATTATCATAATTAATTAGTCTTTGGCACTTTTTTGCCCATGCAGAATTCCTTGAGCTCAGTGGATTTGGAACACATACATACACACACACACACACACACACACACACACACACACACACACACACACAATTGGCTAGGAACAAATTTCCTGGTTGATGAAAGGTGAGGCTTGGCTGGACCCCTTGTTTGGATTCACAGTTGTCATGGGATGACTAAGGTACCAGCTCTTCATGGTTTATATATCTAACTCGCTATTTATAGGTCAAGTGAAAAAAGCGCCACTCAGTCACAGATGTCAATCCTCTAGGTTGATATACCTGAGCCTGAGTTTCATTTTACCTAACAATAATGATGCCACATAATGGAGTTAGAAAAAGTTAATTGTGGCCACCCTATAAATTTATTTTGTATGCAGATGGAAAATCACTGCCAAAAAATAGAGCTGTGAAAACCCTCATTTATTTTAAATACATGTGTAATTTGCAAACAGGCACATGCAATTTTTGAACAATGTTATGCAAATAAATATTTATATATTTCATGATTGCATAGTTAGGGGATTTGACTCAGATAGAGGAATAATGTCATTATTGGTTTCACAAAGTGTTGAGTAAAAGCAAACAGATTTCTGGAACCGGAGGTTCTTGTCATTTAGAACAAATGACAGCTTTGCAGAACATTGGAGGTGACTGTTTTAGGTTAGGGAGAGGCACTTTTTTTGCTCATTTTTTCCTCTGGGTGCCTTTTTCCACTGTTACTGGGTGACATGCTTTTTTTTTAATTGCTTTTCCATTAGTGAGCATCTCGCTATGAAAATTACAACAAAAATATTCATGAAAATAGACACAAAATTCTTCTGTCTCTGCACTCCAGCCTCATCACCATCTCCCTCCATCCCCAGAGGTAAGGTTCATGACCAAAGAGGGTACATTAATCATCTAGGAATTCAGTTATCCAAGAATCAGAAAAAAACAGTACCTCAAATTTCAGCTTCTGAGCAGCACCCATGACTGTGGTTCTGAAGTATATTTTCCATATCTTATGGGCGGAAAAGATGGGAAGCGGATTGGCCTCGGTGAACATTTTGTACTCAGACTTTTCAAACCCAGAGCAGGTATTTGATCCCAATTCCTGTGGTGGGGTCGGGGGGAGTGGGGGGCGGGAATTAGAGAAAGAAATTAGACAAATTCAAAACCTAGGCTTTACGCAAATGACCTATTCATCAGGCAAGGGTTAGAACTTTTGAGCTGAACTGGGCCTTAAATATCGCTGCCGTCCTGGTACCAGTCTTAGGCTCTAGGCATCCTTTGGCCCAGAGAGCTGATTATTATTTCCTGAAATAACATAATTGTTATCTCTCAGGAGGTTGCCTCTGACACAATTGCAGCCTCTAATTTCAGAGTTTCTGAATAAAGACTTGGGTTGACCTTCTATTTTGTTCTTCCCCCCCGCTGTTGGCTGGGCTCCTAGAATCCAGACTCCCTTTTGAGTTAGTGCCTCTTCATAGTATCTACCTTCACAGTTCCAGGACTGTGGTAGACAGAGTCCTAAAATGGCCCCTAATATTTTCTACACCTTGATATGTATAGCCTTTTGTAACCTTCTCCCCATACGTAGCTTGGTTCTAATCAAAGATTATGATGATATTGAGATTGTCACGTTTGTGATTAAGTAACATTGTGACATTTATGTCGCTAACATGGTTTGTTTATTTCCCTATGGCTAGTATACTTTGATGAAGCCCGTTGCCATTTTGAAGAGGATTACATAGCAGGGAACTAAAGGAAACCTGCAGTCAACAACCAGTTAGGACTGAGGACCTCAATCCAACAGCCCTGGAGGGACTGATTCAGCAAATAACCATAGGCGCTGGAAGTGGATCCTTCCCCGGTCAGTTCTTCAGATGAGACCCAAGCCCTGGCTGCCACTTTCATTGCAACTTTGTAAGAAACCTTAAACAGAGGACTTAGAGGACTCTGGCCCACAGAAACTGAGGTGATAAATATGTGTGTGTGTTGTGGTAAATCTATATAGCGTAAACTTTACCATTTTAACTATTCTTAAGAGTAGAGTTCCATGGTATTAAGTACATTCATATTGTTATGTAGCAATCACTGCCATGCTAACATTATATATAAATATATACATATAACTAACTATATATGTATATATAGGGATTGGTAAAAGTAGGTTTACAGTTTTTCATATGGAAAATGATACATTATAAATAAAATATATGTTTCACATACTCAGAACTATAAACCTACTTTTGTCCATCCTTATATGTATATATCATATTTTTATCCATTCACCAATTGATGGACACATGGATTTCTTCTACTTTTTAGCTATTGTGAATACTGCTGCTATGAACATAGGTAAACAATATCTGTTCAAGTTCTTACTTTCAATTGTTTTGGATATATACCCGGAAGTAGTAATTCTTTGTGCAACTTTGAATCATTGCCATACTGGATTCCACTGTCTGCATCATTTTTACCAGATATGTGTGTCGTTTTAAATCACGAGGGTCTGTGGTCATTTTATGCACCAATAGATAACAAAGAGGAAGAGCTGTTAGGATACAAAAAAAAAGTGAAGAAAAAAAGCATGGTCCCCACACTCACAGTGCTTATAGCCTAGTGGAAGGACAGAAATAATCAAATACTCTTGGCATTGAATATATACTCACAACACTTATGTGTATTAAAAAGAGAAGTGTATGGTATAATAGGATTTTGTAGAAATTGATTTCACCCATGCTAGGGAGTCAGGATTACTATCAATGCGAGCAGTAGGAGTATCTTCAAATGAGCTAGCTGGCTAACAGCCTGCAGCCCAGATTCAACAAAAGAAAGATCCTTGCTTTGAGATCTCATCTTTCCCTTGCAGCAAAGGATGCAAACCAGGCAAGAGAGAGGAAAACACATCACCAAAGCCTCATCTGTAATCAAATCTAATGTCAACTGTCTGATCTTCTCTTCCGTTTGCCGCTGTTACAGAGTGGAATAAATGTATTGTATATTCATAGCAGAGATGTTTCTGGGCCAAGTATTACTGTTATACTAGTATTTGCTTTATGTTATTTTGTTTTTAAAATAGACAGTATTATCTGCTTTATTTATCTTAAAAGCTGAAAATCTTAGTATCCTTCAAAACAAAGTTCTAGAGGAAAGATTTAGTATTATGAGTTGAACGTGGACATGTAACTAAGTAGGCATCATTAGAATCTCTTGCTATTAAGACTCCTTAATTATTATTTTTTTTATTTTGTACCCTTCATTTTCCTCAAGTGAGCTTGCAGAAATTCTGACCTATTTTGGTTGAAATCCTAGATAATAGCGGCTAAGCTCCAAAGTAAAAACAAAGAAACTGAAATATCTATCTCTCTCTGGATGTGTGATCTACAACTCCTTTGATTCTAGACTTAAGCACAGTAATTCAGAAATGACAGTTCTTCCGAAAGCTTCGATGTTTATATTTTTCCACCTGGAATCAGTAGTAAAATTTCCTAAGAAAAATAAAATTTAGAATTCTTTTGTACAGTAAGTTGGGATTCTCCACTCTACAGTTTCTGTCTTCCCCCACCCATATGAGCAACATTTCTTCATATCACAGCTGGGACAGGGTGGGGTATTACAAATGACATGGTAAGGACAGTTTTGATTCTTTTTTCTTTTCTTCTTCCTGCTGTGAAGCTATCAGAACTCCAGTGCTAATTGGCTACATGATTTGGAACAGTGAAATCTATCTATTCATTCTCCCAACATAGACTATCTATCTATCTTCCACCTATCTACATACAAAGAGAGAGGGGGGGAGGATATAATATACACTATACCTCTACACAAGGGAACTATTAGGGTAAAACATTTTTAAATAAATGTGGTGGTTTCATTATATAAAAAGCTCTGTTTAAAACCAGGCCTACTGGAGGGGTGTCATAAAATAGAACACTGCCTTCTTTAATTCTTAATTTCTTAATCTGAAAAATGAAAACAAAGACTATGCTTACATCCCAATTTTCTCTATTCAAATTTCAAGAGATTGAGAACACTTCTTAAAGAGTTTATTCCCAAATGTATGGGTGCCATAAAAGGTGGAATTTGAGAAGAGGAAGACAGGCAGCCACACACACACACATACACATACACACACATTAGCAAACATATAATACACATGCACAGCAAAATTATACCTTCAGAGAAATCTTGAGCTAGGAGGCCATGAACTAGAACAGATTGACTTTGGGAGGTGTGAGTACAGCTGAAGAAGTGAAAAGTGAGCTGGAACGTTAAGGATGAGTTGGAGTTTCTAGGTTGGGTAGGAGGAAGATGAATGAAGCAGGAAGTATGACAAGCCTAAAACAGCTGGGTGTGGTTCACATGGTAGGGTAAAACAGGGGAAGGAGAGTATGAAGTATGAGATGAGGCTGGAGAGATAGGCAATGGCTAGACTGCAGGCTCTTATACAGTCATGCACCATATAATGATGGCTGATCAATACACGAGTGGTTCCTTAAAGTTTTAGTGGTGCTGAAAATTTCCTATCAGTGGAATGAGGGTAGTGGAGCTGGAGGAAGACCAAGCTTGGGGAGAAAGATTATCTATTTATTTTGGGTGAGATTTTTTTTTGAGATATCTAAATGCCAATACCCATGTGACAGTTCCACAAGAGCATCCCAGACTCAGGAGAGTTGTGTAGGTCAATGTGCTATTTATCAATGTATTGCTTTTCCATCCAAATCTACTCTTTGCTGTCTACTCTGCAATAATAGAGATGGACCCTGTAACTATTTCTTTTGAGCCAGCTGGATCAATGTCAAGTTTCTCAGGTGAGGGTGCTGCAGGGACACTGGAGAGGAAGGGGTTGCTCTTCCTATCTCAGGCCTTCCCTCTCTACAGGTTCTTACAGGACACAACTCTCGCAGCACGAGGGAGCTAGCATGTCTCCAGTAACTTCTCCTGGAAGCCTCTAAAGGCAGCTTCCCAATGATTTCTGATGAGAGCACTTCCTGAGGACTGTTCTCCTGGGACCCCAGAGGATAGACTCCTGGCAGCTTTCTGGGGTGCAATATCTCAGAAAACTGCTGCTCCACAGGGAAGCGGCTGTGCCTTCTCCAACCAGGTCTGATCTTAGCCTTGGTGCTAAATAAAATAATGCCAAGTAAGCCAGGGCTAAAAGTATTTGTTGTATTTAGTTATAGGGAGATTGCTCATGATCTCAAGGAGAGCTCTTTGGGTAGAGAAGTGGGCAGAAAGAGGCTGAGCAGAAGGGTGACAGGGGAAGTTGAGTAAATTCTGAATATCAGTTTGTCAAAGGAGAGAAGAGAAAGTGAGGAGTTAAATCCTTGTCCCACCACAGCACCCAGGTTTATTTTTGGCTCTGCAATTCTACGTCTTCTGCCTCTAGATTCCTCCCTCTTCTGTAAAATCTCCCAAGGTCTCAAGATGTCACTGAGGCAGCCCTGCACCACACCTCCAGGTGTTTGCTCTGCTTCTGAGATGCAAGTGATGCAACTGCAGGAGGCAAGTCATCAGCAGGGCATGAGGGTCCAGCATTCACTGATTCCAAAGTCAGGAGATTTGAAAAGGTTCCAAACATAGAAAAATAACATTTGGCAGTGCCACAAGAGTTTTATCTTCATTACCAGAAGTGTAGTTCTGGGAAGTATTTCAATAGGAACAAATAATACTCCTGTTGATGTAGCCAGCATTCAACAATAACAAATCCATTAATTTATGTGCCAAGCAACAGTGACATTCTGTTTTCTTAGATAACCTATTTCATTAACGGAAGCTGTCTCCTTCCTTGGCATCAACTCACTTGATCCTCTGACTTGATTAAACACAAATTATTTGATACAGTGTACACACACACACACACACACACACACACACTCATATTCCTTGTGATCTTCAAACCCTGTTTTTCTATGTTGTTGTTTTTTGTTTTATAGAATACGTTTTATGACAGTAAATGTTTGCAAACCATAACTTGCCACTTTCTCATGGCAGTGATATAGCATCTAAGGAACAAAATCATGAGCACAGGGAAATGCAGAAGCTCTCAGCTGCAATGTGGTACAAATGGGAGTGACTTTAAGAAGGGAGTGAACTGCAGCTCAGAAATGAGAATCATACTGATTGGCATTTCGGGATTCTTAGGATATATTCCTAGAAGTGGCATCACTGGGTCAAATGGCAGTTCCATTTTTAATTTTTTAGGGAAAGTCCATATTGTTTTTCACAGTGGCTGCACTAGTCTAGGGATTAATTTCTAAAATATATAAGGGACTCATGCAACTTAACAAAAGGAATTCAATCCAATTTAAAAATGGGCAAAGGACCTAAATTGACACTTCTCCAAAGTGGATATACAGAAGGCCAAACAACATATGAAACAATGCTCAAAGTCACCAGTCATCAGAGAGATGCAAATTAAAACGACAATGAGATTTCACCTCACACCTGTCAGAATGGCTATCATCAACAAATGACAAGTGCTGGTGAGGATGTGGAGAAAAGGAAACCCTGGTACACTGCTGGTGGGAATATAATCCATTTTCAACTCACAACACCTGCCAACACGTGGACTCTGTTATTCCCCAGGCAAATGGTTGCGGCATGAATATGAAAGGAGAGTGGGTGGAACTATGGGAACCTGCTATGGCTGATTTATTTAGAGTAGCCTGTATCCAGGATTAGGGAGAAATAACTGAAGACATTTTCAAACTTACATACTTGCATTCACATATTTATAGAAAACCTTACACCCCTTTCCATTTTCTACCCAGCTTCTCTCTGAAGCCAATCTGTACCACCACCTGGGTAGACCCCTCAGTGCTGTACATAATTTTCAACAAATTAGGCCTGTCCTTCCAACTCCTTATATTCATTCCTATGTAATTAAAATATGACAGTGGTCTGGGGTCCTAGCTGGTCCTTATTCTTCTCTGATTATAACCCCAATGCTGCTTGGTTTTCTTTTAAATGTATGCAAATCAAATTGACTTTTGAGATACTAATGAACACACTTGCTTTCCATTTTGTTTTAAGTCATCACCTGCTGTGAAACCCAAAATCTTTCCTGTCTTTCCACTTTTGATTTTGTTTTCTTTTCTTTCCCTTTTATTGTTGACTGTTTTCTTCTTTTGCTAGTCTCTTTTCAATTTGTAAAGTTTGCTAATTCCAACACCTTATTTGGAGAAACTTTGAATTTTATTTCGATCCCAGTTTAAGAATGCTTACACAGGCAGTACATGTATTGCTAATGCCATAAAGAATGACTACTAAGCTTTACTTTGTAGCCAAAACACCATGCATCTTTCCCTCCAGCCTTTTAATGTGTGTTAAATATTTAACAATAAAATTAAACTTCTCTTTCTTTAAGTAACTCACATGCAGTCTAGCTAAGCCCATGCATCTTGCTCTTTTTCATTCTATTTTACTTACTTGTTAGAAAGGAAACACAAATACCTAGATTTGTTTTTGTTTTCACTTCTGAGAAAAAGCTTGGTGCCACTTGCCCATTGCTAGAGAGTCTGGGGCTTAGAAAGGAGTGAGCCAAGTTCTCGGTTCCCCATGTTGGCTTAATTCATCAATTTAGTAAACGTATGAAAGGATGTCACCTTCCCTTAGAGCGCGGACCTCAGGCAGGCCACGGGGAAGTTCCCAGTTCTGTGGAGGCCTTCTCATCCCCTGCCTTGCACCAGCGGTGCCTGGTGATTGCTCGCTCTGGGACAGGCGGCTACACAGTCGTCCTGGGCAGTGTGGGAGCAGGAAACCTCCCACAATGCAGGCTGTTCTACCCCCACTCCCCTTTTCCCTTTCATTTAACGGTATTTGTTAGTTTGTAAAATTGGAACATGTATTGTTGGGTTTTTAATTATGTCTCTGAGTGGCACACTTAGCACAGCAATTTAAACTGGTTCATTCTCACAGAACCCATTTAGCTCTGCCCTTCCTCCTCGCCAACCCCCACCCACAGCACCCACCCACCCACAGTCTTTCTAAACACACGCACCTTTGCAACCTTTAACAGAGGTGCCATCAGGTTACAATGGCCCTGTCTGGATCTGAAACTATGTGGAATGGGAGGATATATTCAGGCGCTGGGTTGGTGAAACGATGTTTTCTTTACTTTCCTCCAATAAGGATTTGGTACTTTCATAAGCAAGGTCATGACTGACAGTCAAAGATTTGGGGAATTCCTGAAAAGCCAGCTGTGGATTGAATAAATCTTCCCCATCTGCTCCTTTTCAGAGATGAAGTGACTCTGAAAGGATGGTGCGCAACCTGTCTGCCATTAGGTCTTAATAGAGAATGATCTATAAAAAGCTGAGGCTTAAAGTGTCAGAGCACCTAAACTTTGAGGCTTTGAGAAGTTAAAATAATCAACTACCCAAAATCACCTGTTCATAGGTGATGAACTCAAGATCTAAACTCTGGCATTTTTACTCTGGAGATGAGTCCTTTTCTAACCCCCTCTTCCCCTGGAGATTGGTTGACAAATAAATGAAAAATGGTAAATAGATCATGTCTGGATGCAAGCATATATGGTGTGAGTACACAAGTGAGTGTGTACTCCATCCAGCGCTCAGGGTCTATTTCCAAAGCCCACACCTGTGACTGTACAGGAGCAATCCACCTTACCTGGCCTGTGGGGCTTGCGCAGCCAATGCCAATTTTTAAGGATTTATCAGCAGTTTTGGAGGTCTTCTGTTTTGTGAAACGTCCCCTGTGCTATTGACCTTAAACAAATAAACAGCCAGCTATTTCTACAACAAAAATGGCTTTCTTCAGGATCAACGAAGAATTGCAATTAGGGACACATGGTCTAATGGCAAACCTCAAGCAAGTCCAGAGAACAAAGGAGAAAAACGTTCTTTTGTAGAGGAACCTGGAGCTCAGAAGGGCTGTTGTAAACAAAGAGTCTATTGGAGGAAACTGAGAGTTGAAAGTATAGTGGCTTTTCATTGGATGAGTTGTTTCCAGGCAGAGAAGATCTTCCTTCTTCCTTCTGATAGGGGGGACCTATAACCTGATAGATACAGCACCTGAATTAATCTGAAAAGTAATGATATTATTTTAAATCTTAGAACACATATACTTATGTGAATAGGGGGTTAAGTTTTTCTTAAAGTCTTTTTCAAGGCCTGTGGGAAGTGATTGAGATGACTCAGCTGTAAATCCAGCAAGCAGAAACGATAAGCAGGGTCAGACCGACCCACCAGAAGTCAAAACATCATCTCATCAACATCATCTCATCGCCTGATGACTACAATAGCTGACATCTGCGGATCCCCAGGCCTGCATGTAGCTGCATTCCCCTTTCCCCTTTATAATTCTGTCCCCTACACCTTGCTGGGGACAGGATTTGATGTTAGTAAGCACCCTGTCTTCTTGGTTGGCTAGCCTTCTCAATAAACACCTAATATGATTCCACCCTGCCTGCGTTATTAGACACAGCGATAGGCAGCCTGAGCCCCACTGCAGGTTTCCGGGTACCACTACCACAGTATAGAGTAGAAAAACATCTTTCTGTTGGAGATGAAAAATATCTCTCTTCCTGGTTGGGGTAATTGAAGAAAAGTGGTAGGTGTGAGGTCTCCCCCGACAGCCCTCCTGACTCCAATTTTAAGGAGGTTTCTCTTTATTAATCTTTATGGTTCTTAGTCCAGCCACTCAAAGGAATAGAAAATGCTCAATAAACTTTTTGTTTTTTTAATCTTTATTGTTGAAAGTATTAGATATGTCTCCTTTTTCCCCTCATTGACCTCTTCCAGCCCACCCCTTTCCCCTGCCCCAGGCCCTCACCACCCTATTGTCTGTGTCCAGGGGTCATGCACATAACCCACAAGTTCTTTGGTTGATCTCTTCCCAAACACCCACCACCCTCTCCCACCTTCCCTCTGAGATTTAACAGTCTGTCCCATCAATGATGAGAGAGAATCAGTGATTGGCTGCCTCCTACTGAGGATGAAGCCTGAAATCTTGGCATGTGCTCTGACCAGGAATTGAATCATGACCTCCTGATTCATAGGTTCACACTCAACCACTGAGCCACACCAGCATGGCTCAATAAATGGTTTTTTAATTCAGTAATTCAATGAAGAGGGGTGGGGAATGACAGAACAGAGGCACACTGATAAATGCCCCCTTTCTGAAAGCTTTCATATTTCCTTCTAATTTTTTTAAATCTTTTTTCTCCCCTCTCATTTATTTTTCTTTCCTGGCCCTCAGTTTGGTCTTCTTCACAGTCAGTCTCTCCTATGTGCTCTCTCTCCTCTTCCTTGTCCTTGTCCTTGTCCTGTTTTATTCCATCTCTGAGGCTTTCTGGAGAACTCCCACCTTTCTCCTTATTTTTCCCCTATTTCTTTCTCAGACTTTTTCTTTCAAGTTTCCTTTCTTACTTGCCCACTCTCTCAGTTAAAGTCTTATTTAGAAAGTGAATACAGATATAATTGCTTCAAAGTTCAGACAATATGGGTAAGCTTTGTCTGCAGATAACTGTCATAGCTGATAAACCTAGGCATGTGCCCTGACTGGGAATTGAACCCTGACCTCCTGGTTCATAGGTTGATGCTCAACCACTGAGCCATGCTGGCCAGGCACTGAAGTTTTAAATATAAAGTTTTTCACAAACACAAGTTTTAATTCTCTAATGTGGTTATAAGGATTCTGAGGAATGGGCCACAGCATATGCTGACTGCTTCCTGCTCTCAGGCCCTTGCAGAAAGTGGGCCATCAACCTCATACTTTCCGGATTCCTTTCAATGCACAATTGAACAGAAATGAACTTGGAGGAGCTGGAACAAATGCAGACAAACTAGACTGACAGATAATGACACAAATCACTGATCCAAGAGGGTACACCACCATTAACTTCATCCTCTAATTCTCAGCTCTGGATTGCTGTCTGCCTCTTTATGATTTATGTGTGAAATTTCTGTGGTTAAAGCGAAGACTGCTCACAAGCCTTGAACTGGCCATAAAACTAACATAGGCAGTTGCTTAAACTTCAGTTCAGGGGAAAGCTCTTTTGGAAATGTGTATTTTGGTCTTCCCACTATTATTATTATAGTATACTAGTGGCCCGAAATTGGTGCACATTAAAAGGGGATTAATTAGAGGAAATAATTTAATATTGCTATTTGCCCTTTCTCTATAATAGAAGTGTCAGAGATGAAAGAAAATTAGTAAAATGAATATGAAAACCTTCCTCCTGTCAGAGTCTGGGGCACACCATGGGACCCAGAGTCAAGTCCCCGGCTGCCCACATGCACCTCAAAATCACGTGAGACCCAGACCTTGCTGCCCCCACCCCCAATTGGGCTAGATCCAGACCTGGCCAGTCCCACCCTTGTCAAGCCCTGCCGGGCAGGGGGCAGAGCCTCAGGTTCCCTGGCCCAGCGCCAGGATGGGGGGCATGGCCTGAGGTCCCCCAGCCCAGACTGGGGCGGGAGGCATGCCTTGAGGTCCCTCATCAAGCCCCACCAGGTGGGGGACACGGCCTGAGATCCCCTGTCAAGCCCCGCTGGGTGGAGGGCATGGCCTGAGGTCCCCCGTCAAGCCCTGCCAGATGGAGGGGGGCGCAGCCTCAGGTCCCCCGTCAAGCCCCGCTGGGTGGGGAGCTTGGCCTGAGGTCCTCTGTCAAGTCCCGCCAGGCAGGGGGGTGCAGCCTCAGGTCCCCTGGCCCGGTGTTGGGGTGGGGGGTATGACCTGAGGTCCCCTGGCCTGGTGCCGGGGTCGGGGGTGCGGCCTGAAGTCCCCTGTCAAGCCCCACCTGGTAGGGGGTGCGGCCTGAGGTCCCACAGCCTGAGGTTCCCAGCCTGGTGCTGGGGTGGGGGGAGCAGCCTGAGGTCCCCTAGCCCAGCACAAGGACGGGAAGCGTACCTTGAGGTCCCCTGTCAAGCCCTGCCGGGTGGGGGGCGCAGCCTGAGGTTCCCTGTCAAGCCCTGTTAGTTGGGGGACATGGTCTGAGGTCCCGTCAAGCCCCATGGTGGTGGGGGAGGGCATAGCCTCAGGTCCCTGCTGACTGCTCATTAAGGCTCCTTATAGGAACTTGGCCTCAGCTGTGGGTGCAGCCATCTTTGTAATGGAGGGATGGTCAATTAGCATATTCCCTCTTTATTAGATAGGATGTTATCATTATTATTATACACTAGAGGCCCGGTGCACGAAATTCGTGCACAGGGGAGGGGGGTGTCCCTCAGCCCAGCCTGCACCCTCTCCAATCTGGGACCCCTTGAGGGATGTCCGACTGGGGTGGGATCCGGCCTAAACGGGCAGTTGGACATCCCTCTCACAATCCAGGACTGCTGGCTCCAAACTGCTTGCCTGCCTGCCTTCCTGATTGCTCCTAACCACTTCTGCCTGCCAGCCTGATCACCCCCTAACCACTCCCCTGCCAGCCCGATTGATGCCTAACTGCTCCCCTGCCAGCCTGTTTGCCCCTAACTGCCCTCCCCTGCAGGCCTGGTCACCCCTAACTGCCCTCCCCTGCAGGCCTGGTCCCCCCCAACTGCTCTCCCCTGCAGGCCTGGTCCCCCCCAACTGCCCTTCCCTGCAGGCTCGGTCACCCCCAACTTCCCTCCTCTGCTGGCCGGGTCACCCCTAACTGCCCTCCCCTGCAGGCTTGATCACCCACAACTGCCCTCCCTTGCAGGCCTGGCCCCTCCCAACTGCCCTCCCCTGCTGGTCTGATCACCCACAACTGCCCTACCTTGCAGGCCTGGTCCCTCCCAACTGCCCTCCCTTGCTGGCCATCTTGTGTTGGCCATCTTGTGTCCACATGGGGGCAGGATCTTTGACCACATGGGGGCAGCCATCTTGTGTGTTGGAGTGATGGTCAATCTGCATATTACTCTTTTATTAGATAGGATGTTACCATATCTGACCAACACAAGAGGACTTGGATTTGGATGCAAGCCAGCATCTTAATTGTGCACATGAATGAATCTATAAGCAACACCGTGGACTTGGCACCTTCTGTAAAGCAAGCACTGCATGTACATTTTCCATAAAATGGCTGCCATGGTGCAATTGAAGGAGAAATAAATCTTCCCATCTTAATGACAGCCTGTGAAACCAGAACCATGCGATGTGGATTTCTCTGAGAAAATGGAAACTTGTGTTCTTTGACAGTGTAATTATTACACCCTGTCAAATTACTTGGCCCTCTTTCATAAAAATCACTTAATACTTCATGCACATATTACTTTTGCCATCAAATATCACTTTGGGGAAAGTTAATAATTTAGAAACTTTTATATTTAAAAAATGGCAAATCCAACTGATGAATGAGTGCTGTAACCAGAGAGCTCTCCCACCCTGGAAGTTTTGTGATTGCTTCAGCCTTAAAGGAAGACTTGGGAGAGAACAAGGGGATTGCTCCTTTAAGAGACTCTGCTTAGGAGATTTGGAAGCCTGAGCACCAACAACAGTATTGGAAAAGGTTTTAAAAGGTGTGTGATTTTTATATAAAAGAGAGACATTTCTCTCTAGCAATAGTCTCTTTTATTTTGTGACATTTTAACGTAAAGCAAAGGTCTCATTTTTGCAAAGTCTATATATAGTCTCTGAGCCAATGTTTGCTGTAAGTGAAATACATTTTCATTCTTATGACAGCTACTATAGTAATAATGATAACTTTTACTGATTAATATATGCCTGACACTCTAGATTCTTCATACATCCTATCTTGTTAAACTTCCTTAATAGTGTGAGATACGTTATGCTATTAACCCATTTTCCAGAAGTGGAAATGGGAACTTAGCAATGTTAAATAACTTTTGCCAGGTCCCATCCTATCTAATAAAAGAGTAATATGCAAATTGACCGTCAATCCAACACACAAGATGGCTGCCCCCATGTGGACACAAGATGGTCAGCAGGGGAGGGCAGTTAGGGGCAAACAGGCTGGCAGGGGAGCAGTTAGGCATCAATCAGGCTGGCAGGGGAGTGGTTAGTGGGTGATTAGGCTGGCAGGCAGAAGTGGTTAGGGGCAATCAGGAAGGCAGGCAGGTGGGTGGTTGGGAGCCAGCAGTCCTGGATTGTGAGAGGGATCCCAGATTGGAGAGGGTGCAGGCTGGGCTGAGGGATATGCTCCCCACACACACACGAATTTCGTGCACCGGGCCTCTAGTAACTAATAAGTGTTCTTTTATGAATCTGTACCTGGATAATCTGAGTCAGAGCCAATCGTGGCAATGACCACACTTTCCTGCTTTAATGTAACAGCTGTCGATTATAGAGTACTTGCTTTTGAGTACATGGTATTTTTTTCATTTGAAAGTCACAGCAAACTAGATATATTTTTCAACTCTCATTTTATAGCTGAAGAAACGGAGGCTTATAGAGCTTAAGCCATCTGTCCATAGTCACTGTGCTAATATCAATAAATTTTCCAAAAAAACCTTGAAATCTCAGTCTTAGAGGCAGAGGATGTTTACTTTTTTTAAAACTCAACATTATCCCATTTTCTTCCTGATTTTTATTTCCCATTCATCTCAGCATAAACACAGCTTTAGCAATTAGAATGACTTCTGGACTGTAGTAGAGTTTTCCATACTCTGAGATAATGAAATGATAATGAAATATATTTGGTACAAAAGAGATTTTGACTTTATCTTGATTATTTTTTCGACCTTGTTTTTTAAGGGTTGAAAACAATATGCACTCAAATCTAATTGCATAGGTTTGACATGTAGTGTGAACTTGTATATACATTTCAATATCAAATTATCATTCAAGAGTCTATATCTTTCTCCAAGGATAAAGGTTTGTGATCACTACAGAATTGAAAGCTTCCGCCTATCTCGGAGAGATGGATAAAGGGAGGATTTGGTTGATTTTTCAAGTGTATTTGTGTAATGATGGGTTTGGCTCCTATGTTTTCCATAAAATGCCTTGAGACACTCTAAGTATTTTACTTAATCCTAGCTGTACTCAGGACACCAATATTAGATCAATTTTATTGAAGCACAAAATGTGGGAAGCAAATGTCAGGCATTAGGTTCAGATCCATGACCTGGTGGGAATTATTTGTGATTTCACCATAGTAGAAGTGGGTCTGTGAGAAGGTGAAATAGGAAATGACACCCAAGAAAATAACCACCTAAAGGGGATGGGGACAATGATTATGAAATACCACAAAGGGCAGGAGTATAATGTTTTTCACATGCTGAAAAAGACCAAGACGAAGTGTGGTTGGAGCATAGAGAGTGCACTGTGAGATGAGGCTATAGGGTCTGGCAAAGGAAGGACCAGACAGACTTTGAAGATTATGTTAAGAATCTTGATTTGTATCAGAAGAACAAAGGAATTCACTAGAGAATTTGAATTAAAAGACAATGTCCTCTGCCGTGCTCAGATGGTTGGAAAGTACAGGAGTGAAAGCAGGAGTCCGGCTAACCAATTAGTTCAGATGAGAGATGAACGGAGGCTTTGACAAGGGTGGTGGTGGAGTGCAGGAGATGCAAACTCTTGATGACAAATGAGGAGCATGATGTGGGAGGAGAGGAAGTAGGAAGGGCAAATGCCAGCTTTGTCTAGTCCAATGTTATAACTCTGTGTTGCACAAGGATGTCAGTGAGAATGCACCCACATTCCATTCCACCCCCCAAAAAAATTCATCATGTGCCTGTTGAAAGCTAGTGCATAAACCCACACACCAATTCTAGTTCATCTTTTTATTCTTTGCCAATAAAACTTGAAACTTTTATTTAATCTCAGAACATTCTTACTCTTTTTTATTTTTCTCATTTAAATGCTATTTTGTATGTCCAAAGTAAAATAAATATTAACTGGCAAAATGTATTCCTAATTCTATAATTACCTTATTAAAATTTACCAGTTTAAAAATTCTTAAAGCTGGAGGTCTGTCTAGGAAATAAATTACCTAATTCAGTGTGTATTATAATTTACCCTCAAATAATTACTTTGGGGTTGTGGGTAAAGGGAGTTGGGCTGAGAAGCTCCAGTGTAAAATTTTATATTTTATCTCTCTGGCAGAAAGCAGGCAGCATTAATTGCTATGAAATAAGGTTAAGATACTGGTGTGAATGGTCATATATCTCTGTATTTACATGTGTGCACATATGTGGATGTATAATTATGGTTTGTCATGAGCAGGGAGGTGTCTTTCACCAACAATAAACTCACTTTAGGTCTTAGTGATTAAAAATTGAAATAGGTGCCCTAACCGGTTTGGCTCAGTGGATAGAGCGTCGGCCTGCGGACTGAAGGGTCCCAGGTTCGATTCTGGTCAGGGCATGTACCTTGGTTGCGGGCACATCCCCAGTAGGAGGTGTGCAGGAGGCAGCTGATGAATGTTTGTCTCTCATCTGTTGTTTCTAACTCTCTATCCTTCTCCCTTCCTCTCTGTAAAATTCAATAAAACTTATTTTTTTTTTTAAATTGAAATAGGTGTTTATGTGGCAAACCCCCTCTCACCCCACCACTGAAATATTCCTTTCCATATCTCTATTACGACCCCTGACATGCACGTTTGAAAGCTAATACTTCCTAGACAGGTGGCATAGAATACTTTTATCGCCTATTAAATACCCAAAGGGAGTGTAATTACCAAATTATCTGTATTCTCCAACAAGTGAAAATAAATACCAGGGTTAATGGAAACTTTGATGGAGGGCATGTTCAAATCATAAATTGGGGCCTGGGCACTTCTGAGCAATTGAGCAAAGAGAGTCCTGAGCACTACTAGGCTGTGATCTGGGAAACAGATAACCAAACACCAACCTCATCAGTTGATGAATTATACAGATTTCTGGGTACCATTTCTGTCTCCTAAACAAATATTAAAGTAGGATATGATGCTTGCTCATGTAAAGTCTTCCCCAAGGCTTAGCTTGACTCATCTCACTTTGCAAACTATGACTGTCTTACAGCTGGGGCATGGGACCAAATTCTGGGCACTATCTATATAGTAGCATAACTGGATGCTTTAGAAATTCCCAAATAATTCTCATTCAAATCTTTACTTAGGTTTAGTGCAATTTTCTGGGGATGTTGCACTACCCACTTCAGACACCTTAGGCTACATCAGAGGGGCCTGCACTGTAGACTTTATTTATGCCCTGCTTCCCCTTTATCTTCATTTTCTCTCTCTCCAAACCATGGCATCCTTTCTCTCTCTTTCAAATCCCCTCCTTCCTTCTGTATGTGAGAATTTACACATGTCAAAATCTTACCCATTTTTACTCTGCTTACTTCTCCTCATCCTTTAGACCTCAGCATAGATGTCCTTTTCTTAGGAAAGTTCGCCTCCCCTCAGCAACCCACCTCGCCAGCGTCTCATTCCTCAGACTGCATTATGCCCTGCTTTGCCCTGCTTTTTATGTCATCTCATTTAATGCTGGTATGGATTCTGCATTAATTGCTGATTTGCTTATATAACATCAATGTTAGCCAGGGGCCTTCTTGCCTTTTGTAATCCAGCCATGGCCTAAGAAAGTTCACCCCTCCCATAGTTGGCAGCTATTAAAAAAGTTGAGGTGAGAGGGGTTATACATCTGCATTTATTCTCCTGGACAACCCTGGCATAGGGTTAAGAAAGTTGAGATGTGCCCTGACCGGTTTGGCTCAGTGGATAGAGCGTCGGCCTGCAGACTCAAGGGTCCCAGGTTCGATTCCGGTTAAGGGCATGTGCCTTGGTTGCGGGCACATACCCAGTGGGGAGTGTGCAGGAGGCAGCTGATCAATGTTTCTCTCTCATCGATGTTTCTAGCTCTCTATCCCTCTCCCTTCCTCTCTGTGAAAAATCAATAAAATATATTTTTTTAAAAAAGAAAGAAAGTTGAGATGTAACTGCCTGCCCTACCCGAGCCCTAAGTTGAAACTCATGCCAGCCCTGGCCTGATAGCTATATGTTGGTTAGAATATTTTCCTGATACACCAAGGTTGTGGATTCAATCCCCGGTCAGGGCACATACAACAATCAACCAATGGATGCATAAATAATTAAAACAACTAAGAGTGTTGAAAAATTGAAGTTTTATAAAACAAGGATTCATGGGAGTATAAATTGAATAACTATTTTGAAGAAGTGTCTAGTAAATCCCTAGTAAAGCTGACTATATGTACATCATATGGTTTAACAATGATTTCACTCCTAGGGCTATTCCATAGAGAAAACTGCTTATTTGTGCAATCTAAGACATAAGAATGTATATAACAGCATTTTATAATAAGTAAAAATACTGTGGGGGGCAAACCCAAATTACTATCAATAGAAAAATGTATAAATGAAATATGCTAGATTTGTACAATAAAACCCTATTGAGCAGTTAAAAGAAATGTATTAGAATCTCTCAAGTGAGTAAAAGTAAACTGCAGAGGGAAGAAAACTATAATAATATTAAAAACATAAACAATAATACTGTGTATTCTTTAGGGACTGATTTATCAGTAATAAATATGAGATGCACATGAATGATAGTGTGAAGTTCAATAAGTGCTTACCTCTGAAAAAGTGTGTAAATAATTTAAAAAATAAAGTTATCGTCCATTTTACCTACCCCATACGCCCATTTCTTCATATATGTCATATATATTTTCAGAGCTTCTTTCTTGTCCTACTCTTGTTCTGAGAGCTAGCAGACCAGCAAAAGAAGAATGTAATATAGCCCTCATCCTCCTAAGACAACCTAATCAAAAGTTACACAGGGGAATTTAGACCATAGTGTCAGCATTTAATAGCGGAGGAAACTGTCAGAAATGAAGATACAGCTTGAAGCAACAGTATGCGCGAAGCCTGACTCCCAGAGCGTGATGAAGGATGGGGAAATAATGCGTGGGACAAAGCCAGCTCTGCAAGCACAGAGTTTAAATCCCCTCGTTGGCTTCTTCATTTTTCTTTCCGAGATGCAGTGGAATCCATCGATCTGAAAAATGACCCCGTTCAAGCCTAGGTATTTCAAACACTTCTTACAATAGCCTCAAGTTCTGCACAGGGGTGATTTTTACACTATGGGTATGTACCTTTGGCTTTTTTAAAAATGTGGGATGACTCTCCTCATGAAGTCAGATCAGTCATAGGCGCCCTCTAATTAGTCATTTTGTATTTGGAAAGCACACGGTTTTCAACACCGTCCTCTATTAAAGAACACAGTGAGACACACTGAAGCAAATTCTTCTCCTCCAGAAGGGAGGTAGCATGGGGAGATCCACTGTCATTCCTGATTACATCTGTGTGGGTTTTGTTGGGGACATAAAGAGACAGCTTCGGTTAAGTCAGTTGGGAGGACCTTTTTCAGATCTGATATTCAGCATCAGCTTTCAAAAGTGAGAAACAGCCCAGCTGATGTGGCTCAGTTGTTGAGCATCGACCTATGAACAAGGAGGTCATGGTTCAATTCCTGGTCAGGCACTTGCCCAGGTTGTGGGCTTGATCCCCAGAGTGGGGCGTGCATGAGGGAACCGAACAAAGATTCTCTCTCATCATTGATGTTTCTGTCTCTCTCTCCCTATCCCTTCCTCTCTGTAAACAATTTTTAAAAAGTGAGAAATGTCTTTGAATATTGTCATATATCTTTAAGAAGCTACTGTGGAGTCATCCTTCAGTACCTGCAATCCCTTGTTTAAGCTGTGTTATCACTAGTAATTTTAGTTTTGTTACTGCTTGGATGACTTTGAAAATAACAAGCTTAGTGCAATTACTTCATTTATGTCTGTTCTAAAATTATCTCTTTTGAAATTCAGAGGACTCCATATGTCCTGTGTTTCAGAAATTTTAAAAAAAAGACAGTTCTCATATGAATTTTTCATAATTTTTACAGCTTTATGCTCAGCTCCTCATTCTGCTTTCATTTCTCTAGGATGAGAAGCTATCTAATTTTAAGCTCAATTTTACACATTTTATTTTTAACAATTTATAAACAAGACAGGGCAGCTACTATTGAATCCATTTTTTAAATAAGAAAACTATCTCAGGGAGAGGTCAATTTGTCTACAGTATCAAGATGACTGCCACAATCTGGGGAAATTCGTTTCTAACCTCATGTTCTTCTCTGCTACCTGGCCTTAAAATGTAGGAAAGTTTTACACACACACACACACACACACACACACACACACACACACACACCTCTGAGAGTAGGTAGAGGGAAAGAGGATATATACACATTACTAAACCTGTTTTTCCCCTACAATAAGGAAAAAGTGGGCATAGAAGGCTAGTTCATAATGAAAAGTTACAAATCCTGTTACATAATTGGGCAGTTTCGCCTCGCAACAATTCCATAGTTTTTAATAATAAAAAAAACTTTGATTTTTTTTGCAGCAGTTCCAAGTTATCAGCAAAAATGAGGGAAAGATACAAGATTTTTCCACATACCTTCTGCCCGCACACATGCATAGCCTCCCCATTATCAACATCCCCCACCGGAGTGATACGTTTGTTATAATTAATGAACCTGTATCGATACATCTTACCACCCAAAGTTCAGTCTGTTCCAGATCTTGTAGAAACCAGTGAGGTTATTCTAGGGTCTGATGACTGGCAATTTCAGTGACACTAAACATGGTGACCTTGCTCATCTTCAACATCTTCACAACCTCTCAATGGAGCATTCAGGACAAGTACCACTTTCACCTGGTTAATGAGGTTATCTAACCAGTAATGTACCAAAAAGAAGCCAATCAATCCACAGATTATCTGATTTCTCCCCATAAACTCTGGTTACATTATTTAAAACTGGGTCTTTTCTGTATCCCTACTCCCCCAAACCTATGAGTCAACTGATCAAAAGTACTGAGATAAACTGTAACTGCTTTGCCGATCCTGAATCAGTCTTGAACAAAGCCATTTTGCAGGGCAGCAAACATGCTCAACACAGTGCTAGAGGACATGGGGGTGACGTGCAGACACAATAAAGATCCTCTCTAACTACAGGCGCCTTCTTGTTTCATTGGCGAGACAAGCAAGCCATTCATGAAGGTTATGAGTAGAAGTTATGTTGGAGGCAGCATAAGAACAGATACAAATTTGCATCTACTATGAGAAGAAGGGAATATTGAAAGAACCTGGCTCTTTCACTAGTACCTAGTTCAGCATGGACTATCAGCCGTGGGCAAACTACAGCCCGCGGGCAGGTTCCGGCCCGTTCAGCTGTTCTATCCGGCCCGCGGAGCCAAAAGAGCAGAGGGTTCTCTTGCTCTCCCCTCCACTCCTTTACTTTGAATTTATATTAGTTCACACAAACACTCCATCCATGCTTTTGTTCCGGCCCTCCGGTCCAGTTTAAGAACCCATTGTGGCCCTAGAGTCAAAAAGTTTGCCCACCCCTGGAGATGCTCAACTTTGCATAATTACGATTTCCTTCTTCAGTTTCAAATTTCTCAGAAGGCTTTGGCGTATTCCTTAGTCCTAAAAGTATAACATGCAAGTGTAGCTAAATGGCTTTTCCTGCTTAGATATGGTCCCAATTTAGGGGAAAGAGCTTTATCTTAAAATAAATAAACAAGAACATACAAATGAACAGAGTGAATCTCTTACATAAATAAATAAATACAACTTGGAGTAAAAGTGTCAGAATCAAAAGCAAAACCAAACCATTTCTTTTTTTAAGTAAAAGCAATAGAAAGCTTGTAATACCATTTAGAGCTGAGATGCCTGATTTACTTCCTGTTAGAAATCCCAGGATTTGATGTTTGGCTTGATAAGGTGCCTTTGTTTTCCAGTGAGTGTCTATATATCTGTGAAATATGGAAGAGTAGAGTGAACTAAACCTCTGAGAAAATGCCTGTAATATATTTGAAAGATGACATCCCATCAAGGAAACCCAACCTATATTAAGGCTCTTGTAGGTTAAACTGTATTTCTCCACCCCCCCCCCCAAAAAAAAAAAAAAACACAAAACCAAACACACACAACATATGTTGATGTCCTAGTCCCCAATACTTCAGAATGTGACCTTATTTGTCAATAGGGTTGTTGCAGATATAATTAGCAAACATGAGATCATACTGGAGGAAGGTCCTAGGGCCCGTACCCCAATGTGACTGCTGTCCTATGTAAAGGGGGAATTCAGACAGAGATGCACACTGTAAGAATGCCATGTAAAGATGAAGGGACAATGCTTTAACAAGCCAAGGGATATCAACTCACCAGCAGCTAGAACTGCATGGTACAGCTTCTTCTCCAAGCACTCAGAAAGAACCAACCTGCTGAATCTTAATCTTAGACTCGTCTAGGCCTCAGAACTGTGAGATAATGCATTTTGTTGTTGTTGAAGCCACGGCGTTTATTATACTTTGTTATGGCAGCTCTAGAAAACTAATGCAAAGGGAAATAGAACTTGTCAGGAATTGTTAAAAGCCACTTATATCATTAGAATCCTTTACGAAGTAAATTGTGTGCATAAGAAAAATGTTTCAAACCAAAACCTCTCAAAAACTGGAAAGTGCTAAGTAGATTTGTAGCTAGCTCACCCTTGGGGTTTAGGTTTTGCTTGGGAGAAAGTTTCAGAATTTTATTTCAATTGAAAGCCTTTTCCTGATTTGTGATGTATTAAAATTCCAACAGGTAGAACTCATTGAAGAAAATTACTTTTTTCAAAGATGTATGATTCATTCACCCGAAGTCTCAGCTATTTAGAGGAAATTATCTATGGGGTTGTATGATCAATTTAAAAGCTGCTGCAATTGTTTTTTGTGTCAGTATGATTTTAAGCCATGAAAGAGCATTAGTTTAAAAAGAGTGACTCGTTTCATTTTGATAAAAATATGCTTCAAGCATTATTGGGCCCTGGCCAATGTTACTCCGTTGGTCGGAGCATCATCCCATGCACCGGAAGGTTGCGGTTCAATTCCCAATCAAGGCACATGCCCAGGTTGTGGGTTGGATCCCAGGTCAGGGCAAGTATGGGAGGCAACCAATTGATCTTTCTCTCTCACATCTCTCTCTCTCTCTCTCTCTCTCTCTCTCTCTCTCTCTCTCTCTCTCTCTCTCCACCTCTCTCTCTCTCCATCTCCCTCTCTCCCTCCCTCTCTAAAAACTAATAATAATAATAACCCCAACATTATTTGACTCTATCTGTAACTGGTCCCATAGATGAAGTTGAAAATATAACCCCTCTTCTGATGTTTTTAAAGGCTATAAATCAGCCTTAATCCTCCATTAGAGACTATTGCATAGTCAAATACAAATGTCAGCCACAGCTCTGAGTGGCTTAGATATTCTGAGAGAAAAAGAGCTTTAAGCTCCTTTCCTGTTAACTGCTCTGAAAACCTGATTATGGCAGTTGAATCTCTGAGTTCCACTTGGATCTTAAGATATTTCTTCAAATTCCATATGAAACTCAAGTAATTTCTCTAAGTTGTATAAGAAACTATTTTTCTTCTTGCTACAATTCAGGCTTTAAAAGTTGATAGCTAAGAGGTTTTCTATTAAAACCAGAAAAGTACTATCTATGACTATCTACTTAACTATCATCTATCTATATTTATCTCAGTTATCATAAATTTTTAAAATATATTTTTATTGATTTCAGAGAGGAAGTGAGAGGGAGAGAGAGACAAAAACATCAATGATGAGAGAGTCATTGATCGGCTGCCTCCTGCACACCCCCTTGGAGATCAAGCCTGCAACCTGGGCATGTGCCCTGACTGGGAACTGAATCCATGACCTCTTGGCTCATAGATTGATGCTCAACCACTGAGCCACACCAGCTGGGCAGTTATTATAAATTTTAAATGTCCAGGATAGTCATTAGGAAAAGGGCAAATCAAAAGTAAAGGCAAACTTTCATGGAACAAATTCAGTACTAGACTGACACTTAAGTCAGTGAAAGCAAGGGAAAAAGACACCTTCATATATTTAAAATTTGCTAAGAGAGTGGATCTTAAGTGTTATTACTACACATACAAAAAATGGTAACTATGTGAGGTAATGGATGTGTTGATTAACTTGAGTGTGGTAACTATTTCACAATGTATATTAATCAAAACATCACATTGTACACCTCAAATTTGTACACTTTTTATTTGTCAACTGTACTTCAACAAAGCTAGGGAGAAAATTCCAAAGGTTTTATTCAAAGTTCTGGGAACTAACTATTGTGCATTGGGCCTCCCTCGTCCATAGCACATAATACATAAGAAATGTAGAGGCCGCTTGCAGAAAGATGATGCAGAGGGAAAATGACAATGGTGAACTGAAAAAGCCACTTAGTGTCTAACTTTCATGCCAAAATCTAAAAGAGTGTCTGCCGCCCTAGCCGGTTTGGCTCGCTGGATAGAGCATCGGCCTGCAGACTGGGCGTGTACCTTGGTTGCGGGCACATCCCCAGTAGGGGGCGTGCAGGAGGCAGCTGATCGATGTTTCTCTCTCGATGTTTCCAACTCTCTATCCCTCTCCTTTCCTCTCTGTAAAAAAAAAATCAATAAAATATATTTTTAAAAAAAGAGTGTCTGCCAAGGACTAAATCAGATACACAAGTGATGGTGGGATTTGATGGTACAACTCCTTGAATTATCCTAGAATTATCATGATTCTCTGGAAGAAGGTTACCAGTTCCCCTCCAAAACAATAATTGCCCTTTTAACAAAACAAATTATATTTATAAGTTGCATTCTAAATGAATAAAAATTGGCAAAGTTATATTTTTAAATCCCATTTATTTACATTTGCCATCTCTGAGAGCTGAGATAATATTTCTTCACTTTGTGGTAATTAATATATGATGTGTAATGTCTTAAGTTTATTCAATGTGTACCATGAAACTCCTGCCAAGATGCAATAAAAGAAAATTAAAATGACCAGAGAGGCAAAATATATGGCATTGCCCCCTCTGAAGCATGCTTCTAAATAACATTCAGTCAGCGCAGTGTCATCCAGGCCATTTGGGGATTACACATTGTATTATTAATAAGTTGTTTGCCTGAGATGAATTGAACTAGCAGAGGCTATGCCAGTTAGATGTGTCTTGCAAAGACTGTGAAGAAACTAATGCATCTGGAAGGATGTGGGATTCACATTTTGTGAGGACAAATTATCCCATGGTAGGTGTCAAGAATTAGGGAGAGGTCTACTCCCAACTGGCCACCTCTATCTTCCCAACCCTTTATAAAAGCACACAGCCTTCTTCAAAGTGTATTTCCTGAATATTGAACCCAAAAAGGGTGGGTACAGGGTCTAGATTACAGAGTAAAACCAGGGCAATAGGCTTCTGCCTCTACCAGCATCTAGAAGAATAATTATATCAAAGATGTATGGTGATTAAGTCTTTGTTCCTATCAACACCTCTTGCTCCTAAACATTTCCTTATAAATATTATAAAAAACTGGATAGAGTCACAATTTTTTGTGACTGCCACTGTTGTATCCCAGATCAGGACAGTCTCTTCATGAACAAAGGAGTGGCCTGCAAACATTAAGCATGATGAAACTCTTCTCTATGATGCCATACTTTTAAATTTAATGATTGAAAGAAGAAAAAAAGATGATTACATTTTTTGCTTTGCTCTTTAAAGATCATAATTCATTTTTTATTTGAAGCTCTCTCTAGAGCACCAAGCCATGTCATGAACACAATTAAACGGTGAGTCATCTGGTCTTTTCTTATAACAGTCTCTTTCTCGGAAGCATGCAACTTTACCATGCTGTTTTCTACCGTATCTATTTGAACCTGCTAGAAGCAGGAATCATGCAAGTTCATGATGGTTGCAAAGCAAGGCTGACAGGGATTGAAATCTAGTTGAAGCAAAGAGTATTCATATTCAGGGAGCAGAACACATGGGATAAACTTTGAGTAGCAGCCATGTCTTAGAGGAATTTGTGAGTAATCTCTTATTTGTAACCTCTTTGCCAATGGTGTTTTGGAGTTACTCACTTTTAATTGTATATAAGGTTTAAAAATTTGAATCATTTTATACCTGTGCCAGTAATTTAAGTCTATTCTGTATGCCTCTCTAGACTGTATGCATTATCAGGCTTCTGTAAAACCACATCTTCAATTTTTCTAACTTCAGCTGGATACATTTGTCTAGCTAAAGGGATCTACCAGATGTCACCTTAATACTTCCAGAGAAATCAGCAAAAGAATGACAGCTGCATCCTTTATTGTGTTTTTGTCCTGATTCTTGGTCTTAACAGCAGTGCCCTGGGTTTTCTATTTTTAGCAGCTTAAAAAAAACACACACACACTTATTTGCTACACTTTCTGGGTGTCAAGAGGCTGGGCATGGCTTAGGTGGGCCTTCTGCTCCAGAGTCTCTCTCAAGGCTTCAGCGAAGGTGTTAGTCAAGGCTGGTATCTCATCTGAAAGCATGACTGGAGCAAGATCTGCTTCAAAGCTCATTGTATTTTGGGCAGAATTCAGTACCTGAAGTGTTTCTGGAATGGGGATCTCAGTTCCCAGCTGACTATTAACTAGAAACTTCCTTAAGTCCTTTGTTTCACAGACTTCTGCAACAGAGAAGCTTGTTTCATTAAAATATATAAACCTAATAGGCAATAGAGAGATTCTGATAGCATAAAAGGGATCACAGTATTACATAAGCTAAGCCCAGAAATGATATCCTATTAACTTTGCCATATTCTTGTGGTTACCAGTATGTCACTAGCCTACATTGCAGGGGAGAATATTATACAAGAATATAAATACCAGGAGTGGCGGCAATCGAGGTGAAGTATATCAAAGTCTGTCTGCCACAACAATTATGCATTTACTATATTAATTATGTGGCTAAATTAATGTTGTAAACTACTGATTTAAAAGCACAGAAGAGAGTTATTGCCATAAAAACAACTTTATACTTGGTAAAAACATGATAAAGACAAAGGTTTTGAATTATGTATGAGCTAGACAATTGGAAACACTAATAATAACCTATGATTATACCTGCAGATTTTTCCACAAGTGTCCAATTTTTATTGTACTTTAAAAAATGGAATTAGAATTATAGATGATCCATTATGGATGGGACTTATGCAATAAAGATGTAGAAATCCTATTAGTCATATGAAAAAAAGGTCATGTAACTGCATGGAAAACAAGGGAAGTACCAACTGATTTAAACAAATGGACATGTTAGGGAAAAATTATAGGATCTACATATTAAGTGCTAACTAGGAGAAATTACCTACTGAGATAAATGCTCCTTAGAGATTTACAGAAGAATAAAAGGCATTTGTCAAGAGAAAAAAATAGATTAAAGAGAAATTTTACAAAATATCAGAGGTGACTCTAAATAAATATATATTATAGTTGCCTGCAAGAACATAGTGGCATAAAATCAGAACAAGTAGCATCTATGTTCAGATATCCAAGTAATAAATCAATGAATTTGGTCCTAAAGTCCATAACGTTTAAATATACACAGCTTTTAAATATTTGACAATACAAATTTTATTTTATAACATTGCAATTCTGATATTTCTGCCTCTCTCTATTTTTTTCAATTCTGTTTGTAAACCATGGATACTTTTGTGGGCTCACCTCTTCCTTGGGAAGCTTAATAAATTCAGCTGTTAACACCTTACCTTTTCAATATTCTCCCTTGAAAATCCCTCCTGTAATGCTTTATGCTCCTCAGATACCTTTTCTTCCTTCACATTGTCACAAATGTGTTGATATTTTTCTACATCCTATGATACTTTCCTTATCTTCCACTGTCTTTTCTCAGTGCCAATGCAAGGTTTGTTAAGTTTTGTTAGGGAATCATGCAACTTTCAGTACTGATTTCTGATTTGGTCAGTTATTATGTGAATACTATTGTATAACAATCTACCTTAAAATTTAAAACATTATTATTCTTATGCTCATGGAACAGCAAGTTGACTGTTTCTTGTAATGAAAAGAGTAATGAATGAACAGCTGATCTAGACTGGCCTCAGGTTCAGTGGTTGTTTCACTTCATGTCTGCTCCCATGTGTTGGTTCAAAACCCCCAGCTGAAAGTACAATAGCTACATGGAACTGTTCTTGTGGTGGATCAACAGATCACAAGAGAGAAAGCCTACACATGCAGACACATTTCAATCCTCTACCTGTGTCATAACTGCTAGTATTCCATTAGCTAAACCAAGTCATATGGCAAAGCCCAAACTCAGTAGGGAAAGGATGTATATTCTGCCAACCCTGTGACCATAGCAACAGGATGAAAGTGTGAATCTGTTACTAGGAGTAATAAAACAGAGAGTAAATAATTAACTTAACCTTGTATTAGACCAAGCTGGGTCAGTCAGAGTTTCTTCCTTGGGAATGAAGACTAGATAAACTGCCCTTGTCAATATGATCTATAGAACTCATTCTACAATAAGATTTGGGCAAAGAGCCAATCTGGAGAGAAGATTGAAGCTGCCTTTATTTGTCTCTAAAATATACATTTATCTTGATCATTAATTACAAATTTTTAATCTTAAACTACTTTAAGTGATTCAGCATAGCTTGGAACCAAATATGCCCATCTATATCTTCATCATCTTATCTAATAAAAGAGTAATATGCAGATTGACCGTACCTCTGCTACACCCACAAGCCACGCCCACCAGCCAATCAGGAGCAAGTATGCAAATTAACCCAACCTAGATGGCTGCGGCCACGGAGAGAGCAGGAGGCTTGGCTCTGCTCAAAGTTACAAAGTTTCAATTGTAGAAGATAAATAAATCCCAGATCCCAGGGCCTCCGCTTGGGTCACCGGGGGGCGTGGCCGGCCTGCAAACCACCACAGGCCCTCGCCCAGGCTGCCCCATGCCCCAAGGGAACCCCCACCCTGATCCAGGACACCCTTCAGGGCAAACCAGCTGGCCCCCACCCATGCACCAGGCCTCTATCCTACCTAATAAAAGAGTAATATGCAAATTGACCATCACTCCAACACACAAGATGGCTGCCCCATGTGATCAAAGATGACTGACCCCATGTGGACACAAGATGGCTGCCACAAGATGGCCAGCAGGGGAGGGACCAGGTCTGCAAGGGAGGGCAGTTGGGGGCGATCAAGCCTGCAGGGGAGGGCAGTTAGGCGTGACCAGGCTGGCAGAGGAGGGTAGTTGGGGGCTACCGGGTCTGCAGGGGAGAGCAGTTGGGGGGGACCAGGCCTGCAGGGGAGGGCAGTTCAGGGGGGGGGACCAGGCCTGCAGGGGAGGGCAGTTAGGGGTGACCAGGCCTGCAGGGGAGGACAGTTAGGGGCAATCAGGCTGGCAGGGGAGCAGTTAGGCATCAATCAGGCTGGCAGGGGAGTGGTTAGGGGGTGATCAGGCTGGCTGGCAGAAGCGGTTAGGGGCAATCAGGAAGGCAGGCAGGCAAGTAGTTTGGAGCCAGCAGTCCTGGATTGTGAGAGGGATGTACGACTGCCCGTTTAGGCCCGGTTCTTATCAAGACCACTGGGATCAGGCCTAAACGGGCAGTCCGACATCCCTCGAGTGGTCCCAGATTGGAGATGATGCAGGCTGGGCTGAGGGACAGCCTTCCCCCCCGCCCCTGTGCACGAATTTCGTGCACCGGGCCTCTAGTATATTATAATTTTTAATCTTAAGATACTTCAAGTGATTTAGTATAACTTGAAAGAAAATGTGACCAACTAATGTTACTGAGGCTGAAGTCATGGATCAGATCCCAAAGAGAGCAGCTTTCTAGCCCCAAGCATGCTGAATCCAGACTACATGGTCTTTTTGGTCTACTGGACTTCAAAAACTCTGGGGAGGGAGCCTCTGAGTGACCCACAGTCAAGGGGAATCAGTGTCTTCCACACAATAACAAGTGAAGACCACTCAAGAATGAATGAATGCCCTAGCTGGTTTAGCTCAGTGGATAGAGTGTTGGACTGTGGACTGAAGGGTCCCAGGTTCATTTCCAGTCAAGAGCACATGCCTGGGTTGTGGGCTTGATCCCCAAGGCAGCCAATCAATGATTCTCTCTCATCATTGATGTTTCTAATCATTGATGTTTCTATCTCTCTCTCCCTCTCCCTTCCTCTCTGAAATAAATAAAAATATATATTTTTAAAAGAATAATGAATAACTAAAGATGCCACCACTCCATTATTAAAAAAAAAAAAAAAAAAAAAAAAAAAAAAAAACAACCTCAAAGTGCACACTCAACAGTTAGCACAAGTGATTAGTTAAGAATTCACTGGGTATATTTCGTCTGGGTCCAGTTCCAGCCCACTGACTTTGAGGTTATTAATTTTTTTCTTGTTCATGTATGTGAAACAAAGAGTAACGAATAAATAGGCAGCAAAACCAACTTACTTTATAGATTTAAGTGGGCTTTACAGATAGCAATGACTTTATTAATAAAAAGATTGCCACCTGAGGTTGGGGTTGACTACTCCTTTTATGATATATATCTTTATCTGAAAGCTTGTACAACTCTGTGCTAGGTAGGTTAGGGAGTTACTCATATTGGGTATCTATCATATTAAACCAAATACCTTGATACAATATGGACATACCCCTAAAGTTGATCTCCCTTAAGTGACAGTGATTCTATTTCATCTGGGATTGGGAAAAGCATATTGTGCATTTCCTAAACACTCCAGCCCCGGTAAAAAGCCATGAAGTCAGTGCCAGCTTAAGGGTAATTACTAACAGTGAACCTACCTTGTGTGTATATGTGTGTATGATGCGGGGAAGTTGAATCCCACAGCCAGATTTTAGAATGTCTTTTCTTTTGATATTCATTTATAGACTTTTATTCCTACAAGAGACACTTCACTATTCTCAGAAAATTCCTTGTTCTAGGTTTGAATGTCAGAAGGCTTGTCCTATTATATTTGCCCATGCAGGGAGACAGGGAGTTTCATATAATATCATAGACCCTACTGACTGTGGGATGGTTAGCTTTTCTTATCACAACAGATTGAATGATGTTGATAATGCCGTAACAATAATGAAATAAAGGGAACACAGAGTTTTTCCTACTGAAAGAAGTCAATATTTCACTGTTCTTATGCATCATTTCTTCTAGTATTTGCAGAACCTCCTGAATTAATATTTGTTGGAAACACAAGTGCTTTGTTTCATTCATTCCAGATAGAGTATAGAAACAGTGGCTTTAAAATGAGAAAGATAGACTTTGAATACAAGAACACAACTTACTAGCCATGTCACTTTATTCTCTCTGGCCTTGGTTTTCTTATCTGTTAAAGTGGAGTATCTCCTTTACAGAATATTGTCTCCTTTACAGAATTATTGTAAGGATAATAATAATAATAATAATAATAATAATAATACACTATGGGAGGAATTTTTAACACAGTGTAGCTGTAATAAGTACTTCTTTTTATGGTTACTGCTTTACTTTTTAAACTTGATTTATAAAGTAACATTGCATATGAGTATCCCACTGGTAAAATTTAATTTTTATAGTTAAAAATGAAGGATATTAGCTAATGGCATTCCATATCCTATTAATCTTTATTTCATTCATATACAAATATTTCATTAGATGAAGGCAGGTCTATTTCCCTTCCGGCTTTGAGGTTTTTGAGCCCTGTGTTTATAAAATTTTAAGTTAGAAAAGATGTCAGAGCTGGTTTATTTAGTCTCAACTTTCACTTTATAAATGAAGAAACAAAGACCTTAAAAGACAGATTGATATTTTTTAGGAGAATAAGCTGGGTAGTGACAGCTGAAAGTAGAATCTTTAATAGACTCCTGCAGCAATCATACTCAATTTGTTGATGCCTCCCTATGCCCATGTTCATGTCCTTGGATATCTCCTACCACAGTGACTCTGGGCTTAGGTGTGGTAGCTTGATTTCGCCAATGAGACATTAGAAATCTGACACATACAGAAGCTTCAAAGAGGACTGTGCATTGTAAGTGAAGTGCCATGAAGTGATCCCTACTACAAAAAATTAAGATGGTATTTCACTGCTCTTATCCATCATTTCTTGATGTGTCTTGAAATCTTGCCACTAAGACATATAAAGGCCCATCTACTAGAAGATAAGAGACTATTTGCGGAGAGACACCAGTCATCCCAGCTATCTCAGACATTTCAGTCATCCTAGCCAAGGCCTCATCCAAACACAGCCAAACCAGAACCTCATAAGTAGATGGCCAGCTGAGTTCAGCCCAAATGTGTAATCCATATCAATTTAAGGAGCTAATGTTTAAAGCCACTCTGTTCTGGGGAAGATAGTTCCAAAGCAAAATCCAAATGGATATAGGAAATTGATTCTACATATCCTTGTGCTCTGCCATCTAACTTAAGGGCTGAAATATAAGATGTTATGATTTTCTCTGGGGTGACTTCCTATTAATTATTCAGCTAACATAAGAGGAGTAAGCATCTGATTTATTTCTCTCTTTATCTTAGCTCCAGATTATGCACGTAAGCATTAAATTTCAAGTCTCACAGGCAGGAGGCGGGATCAGGGATAATCATTAGTTTATTTTCAGATACCAGTGCAAAGTAAACAAATTCATCAGTCATACAACTTCTAAAAAGTAATTGTTTTAAAGAGTTCCAATGTGAAGTGAAAGAGCCCTCCCATATAGCCTACTATCCAGGAACAACTCATAGGCAACCAAAGGCATAACTTACAAAAAAGCCTAATTAAGTAAACAACAGTAAACAAATCTGGACTTCCTGCACTGTCAAGACCCAGTGCGTTTTCTAAGCAGGGAAAAGGGAAAAGACAGACAATTCCTCTATTGTAGTTCCAAGAGAAACATGCTTTGGCTGCTATTATATTCCACCAGAGAGAACCTGCATCAGACAGCTAGACCTGAAAATATATGTGCTATTGACTACCCAGCACTAGAACCAACAATTTATTAGGAGCATATTTCTAGAACTACACTTGGCACTGACGATTGTGACCTGGATGTATAACGAGGATATTTTAAAACTTACAACTCCTTATAAGCACCATGTTTTCTGCCATATACTGTGTTGGCCAAGAGAATTAAAGAAGGTGGATCATAGTTTCCCTGACCATGATCTCCTTGACCTTAATGGATAGATGTAGCAGCCAATGCTCTCAAGATAATCATCACCTGAAATATGCAAGCCTTGTTATAATATGAGTAAAATAGACAGACAGTGAGTGCAAGAGGAATTCAGGTGAAAATAGACCACTGTGCATTGGAGGAATGAAGGGGGTCTTTATGGACCAGGTTTAGTTAGCCCATTCTCATTGGAACCCCTTCTTGAACTATTCTGTTTGCCCATTTGGTCTTGGCGCTTAAGTTTGTAGTGGATGTGTTATAGCTACAGCTGAACTTTATATTCCAACTTAGGCCATTTAGAAAAGTTGTAACTGCAAGCTGATGGTCTTATATTTGCCTTTATGGATGTTCCAATGCCTGCCTTAGAGCCTCTTCCTCAATTCAACCTAAGCTTGGTAGTAAAAGCTATGCTCCTACTTACGTACATTCTAAGCCCTCAGGTTTTCCTCTCAGAGACCATATCACTATCTCTTCACTCCCACTTCACATTTTATACCCATAATTCCCATGGAATAGTCATGTTCCCCAAAACTAGCATAGTTTATTTGCACATGAACCACTGGAATTTCTATTTATCTTTTCCTTTTATGCATATCTTTGAATGAAACAGCTTATGAATGATACATGAGTTTTGTCTATGAAATCGCAGAGAATCTCTTCACTCCTGTAATGCACTTGTCAACTTGGATTTAAATATCACAGTTTTATCCATCACATAAGACAAAAGTACACTGAGAGCCTCTTACATTTCCTGAGATATATATTGTGGTTGTTATCCTTAAGTAGTATTATAAATGACATTTAATAATGTGCTGACTTAAAATTAAAAAAAATGTTTTACTATGATAAAAAAAAAATGTGCTGACTGCTGTGAGGGGAAGAAGTACAGTCATATCTCCACAGGTTTACAAGTTAAACTAGGAAATATATATATATGAATTAAATGAGGAAAGCACAGAGTATAAATAGAATGTTAAGGAAAGTGAAAATCATTACATAGGCTGTTTTATGTGAAATCATTACATAGGCTGTGGAGGGAAGCATGCATGTGTCCTTTGGAGCATTGCTTTGATGACTCAAGCAGACACCAAACTAGTTGACATTTGGGGGAAAAAAAACTTTTACTTATTTTTAAGACAGGTAGTTGGTAAGGGTTCTAGTCAGGTATTCCAAAATATGTCACACCTTCCTATAAATAGACATATTTGTATTATAAGTTGTAACCTACACAGTTATTCATTCCACAAGAGCATGCAGGGGTTCATAACGCAATGGTCATGGAGCAGGTACTAGAGATATGGTAATGAAAACAAAGAGACAAAGTCTGTGTTCTCATGGAGCTTACAGTTCAATGAGAGACATATTTTTTTTATTTCATAGTGTAAATATGTATTTAATGATGCCTACTTTAGAGGAAATGTTCTGGGTCCTATGGGAACTTACAAAAAATTAAATGACCCAATCTAAGGGTGAAGTTAATTAAGGAAGGATTTCCCAAGAATGTGACAATTAAGCAATGCTGCCAAAAGTAAGTAGGAGAGAAAGAGGGTGAAGTGTGGCACAGAAGGAGTCAGTAAAATCCAAGAAACTGTAGCATGTGGATACCCCTGAGGCATGAGATGGTATGACACATTTGAAGAAGTCCACCCTGGCCAGTGTGGCCAGAAAGCAGGTAAGACTGGCCAGAGGTGAGGCTGGAGAAACAGCCATGGCCTGGATCATGCAGTGTACTATTCATTATATTGGCATTCTTGAGTTTTTGTCTCAAAAGCAATGTGACCCATTGGATTTGAATTCTCTGGAATCTGGAAACTATATTACAGCAAGGCTTCACTTTGAATGAACACATGTATAATTTGGGCTAACATGAATGAAATGATACTGTGAATTTCTTTCCTTTTTCGATCTTTCCCAAAAGTACCCTGAGAATTCTATGTAACATTTGTATCTTTATAACATTCATTGAGAGAAACTGTCATGACTACCTGAATATCAAGGCAGGGCAGGGAAGAAGCCAGCTCCAGAAGAGCTATCTTGTGTCCTCTGCTCTGTGTCATTACTTTCTAAAACCCTCTGCTTTGAGAACTCAAGGTTCAAAGAAGATAGTCATGGAAACCTGACAAGAAAGTGAAGATCTGTGAGAAAGTAATTATTGTATTAAAAACAGCAGAACGACAGTCTGGACAACTTTCCGGATGAAGCCGGGGCTGCAAGGGCCAAGCCCCTTGTATGAAACAACAGCAAGTTCTTGCTGTGAAGTTAGGATGCAGAGATCATAAATATAAATTTCAAGTCTGGTTAAAAATATCACTTTAATATTATGTAAATTGATACTGTGGCTTAGGATAAAATCTTTACTATTCATATTAGATACTTATTTAAAATGTGGTGTGTCTCAAACAACTTCACTTTAGAAAACACAATATCCTTCCTCTTTTATGTGTGTGTTATGTGACTTTAAAGGTGGTTCTAGTAAGAAGTCCCCAAGACTAAAGCTGGCTGTGAAGAGTTTCAATGTCTACCTGTATCTCCTGTTGATTTGCAGTAGTCTTCTGTAGTAACAACTGCTTTCTTGCACTGGTTCATTTTGTTTAAAGATTCCGCATGTATTTTTTCATTGTGAAATGAGATATCTTTTCATATTCAAGGCATACACAGTTTTATATTTCTCACAAAAAAATTTTCATTATGTCACATTGCAACTAAGATATGGAGCATCCTTCTTTTAGCAGAAATTGAGGCCACACCACCTAAGAGACAGTTGGCCTTGCTCTGCTCTGATCATACATGGTTCACTTTAGCCCTGATGCCATCATCTGTGACCATGTTAAAGGCCTTGATTTCTCTTAGATGAACTGAGACGTGAGAGGGCATAACAAACACAAGACATCATGACACCTTCACAATCTTATCACAAATTCCCACATCTATCAAACAGAGGTAGTACCACTATTCAATTTCTTTCCCAGAGAGAAAATAATAGAGGTTTCTCATTTATTTCACCCAACTATTAATATTAGAAAGCACTCTCCATAGGGCAGTGCTTCTTTGCAGTACTTAGTGGAATAGCTAGAAAGTCTATCCCAGAAATCCTTACAGGCCAGTTCTAACAATGTGAGTAGTTTAGGACTACAGTCAGCAACCCCATCGGCGTTTTTGCTTGCTCTAAATGTTGTCAGGACCTAGTCTGACATTCATTGACATTTCACTATTTACTGATTTGCTTCAAGAATAAGGGAAAAGGGAAACCAATAATCTGTACATCCAGTGCCCAATGCTAATGATATTTGCCGCCAGTTCCCCATATCCTCCAAACTCCAGGCTCTAGCTGCCTAACCTTTATATTCCTAATATTTTTCTCCAGAGTAAAGTCATGGAAGTCAGAAAATGCCATTCAGAACTGCTTGTCCTCTCATTGTCTCTGTAGTCTCTAACTGGTTAATAGAAGAATTGTTGAATAAAAAAAAAAAAGAAGAAGAAGAAGAACCAATATTATAATTGGTCATCTTGAGATTTAATCTTCTTACTTGCTTGGTGACTTTGGGTAAGGCACTTCACTTCATGGATATAATTTTTTCTCCTCTGTAAAAGGAAGAGGTTGTATTACAAGATCTCTGAGTTATCATCAAGGTTAAAACTATCTAAGTGTATGATTGCATAGATATCAATACACGTAGGCACCTGAAATGTGGCTGGGTCATTCATGAGGGTGTGCTCTATTTCAGTGTCACTCCTATTGTGACATGACAGCTACTAAGTAACCCTATTAATGTGTCATCAATTTATTTGTGTACAGAAAGTCAGCAAATCTCAGGCACCTGAGATTAATGATCGGGCATGGCTTTATGTGTCAGAAAGTCAAAAGATGAAATCTAAACTGTGTTACAGATCAGGTACTTATGGCCTTTAACCTCTCTATTCCTCAGTTTTTACATCCACAAAATTAGGATAGTTATACCTACTACCAAGGTTGTCATGAGGATTACATGAGGCAATATAAATGAAGAATGTAACTCAATGCCTGGGCGATATTGAGGAGACATGACAACCTAATTTTCTTTGCTCCCAAGTCTACTAGATCAATACTTATTCAGCCCTCAAATAAAATTCTTGTCAAAACTTAGGCTGAAGTCCTCCTGACTTCTCTGTCTTGGGATTCAGAGATATGAAATCACTGGGAAAATATTAATTACTTACATAGACAGTAAAATAAATGACTTTTAATGCTTGCCACAAATTGCTATACAAAAAATTATCTTTGAGGAATATATGTTTAGGATGGTGTAATCCAGAATAGAAATGGGCATAGTGATCCCAGATATCAGACTCACCCACTGGGTGATTTAAATGAAAACCAGGTATGTAGTGATGTAGGTCAAGGAGAACAGCATAAATCAGTGTCATTGTTTCTCTATTGATATTGTTGCTTTATTTGGAGAGTTGCATTGACTAGGTTGCTGTGTGAGATCTTTAATCCCCCAAATCCCCATTTGATAGAAGCCCAAGCTCTATCAAATTAATGTGTCATCAAAGTAATAAGAAGGGTAACACAATGCCACTTCCAGAGAAGTCCTGAGTGGTACAGGTTTGAGGTGATTCTGTGGCTGGGTGAATTACTTTATTGACAAGTTCATTGATGGGAAGATTTCTCATTTCCCAATTGTTTGCATATGGGACACAGTTCACAGGTCTCTCCTCGACTGTCTCTGCAACAATGAGGTCATCTCTGGACCTGAAATAATTTTGAGCTTTCTAATTAGAGAATTTCTAGACAGGAAGAAAGAAAAATGCTTTTCCCCACCTCTGATGTGATCAGACTAAATCTGTATTCATGGCTTGAACTCCAATATCCTGGGTCTCATCTGAAGATGGAGATCTTAAATTAAGGACACTGAAACCACCAGGGTGATTTTAAATTCAAATAAAGCTTCTTAGACAAAAAAAAATGGGACATGTTGGTACAGCCCTCAGAAGAAATGAAGACTGACAGTTTAATTTCTCTGAATACTGTAAGCCAAAGGATGTCAGCTCCATTGACTGGTGGGGCTGCCTGGTTTCAACGTAATAGACTATGGTGGAGAAATATAATATCAAAACACATCTTTATAAGATTTTACACAGGAAACAGGAGGAACTCTTCTGGGTATTTCAGGCTGTACGTTGCTTCTGACTTTGGTCCCAATCTGTACACTAGACTGAAATGGGTTGATTTATTTATGAATACCTATAAAACTAAAATGATCCTTTCTGTTTATCAAAGTAGTTCTTCTGCTCTGCACTTCAACACATCAGGTACTGTCACTTGCTGAGGCAAAACTCATTCTGAAGGACTGTATTGTCTAAATGAATTTCTAGGCCCAAGAAAGGGTCCCCTGTCCTGCCAGATGGCATGTTAACAAACTAAAACTTGGATAAGTGCCATGTGTCTATAAATGCTTTGCATTGACCCTCACCTATACATGTTAGCTATACATGTTAGCTATTCAATGAGGCTTGTTCTCTCTCTCTCTCTCTCTCTCTCTCTCTCTCTCTCTCTCTCTTTCTCTCTCTCTCTCTCTCTCTCTCTCTCTCTCTCCTCTCTCTTTCAGTGGTCTCTCAGTTTGTACCATTAGTCTCTTCACAGAAAGATAAATTTTCTCTGATCACTCCAAATGAAGAACTTGAAAGAGTTCCAGAAAAAACAAGTTCCCAAAAGATAAGTTATATTTCAGGTTATATAGGTTACATTGGGTTTTAAAACATCTAGTATAAAGAAAATAGTTGCAATTTTGCCATCTGGAATGGCAGAGGTGTGAAACAATGGCCATAGATCTCCTGTGTGTGTAGGTGCTGGGGTAAAGATGGTGCTTCAGAGGGGCTGTTTTCTGCCTCAGCTACAGTGGGAGAAAGTAGAAAGAGTTGCTTCAACCCTTTATTCTGTAACTGGATACCATTTATTCACCGCCTCTACTAAGCTTGGTGTTATTGAAACCAGGACTCCACAGAAGATTTCGGCAGCCACAAATATGTGGCTAGTTGAGCCAGGGACTTTAGGAAGACAAGGAATTCTTTTGTAAGACTGCACATCTTAGAAAACTGGAACACTTTTTATCCTATAAATATCTTTCTCATAACATGAAGTTTCTGACTTTGGTGGGGGGAAAAGAGAGAGAGAGAGAGAGAGAGAGCGAGAGCAACTGGTGAAAAGGAAAAGAATTGCAACATATAGAAATTACTTTCCATCCTGTGTTAATCTTGCCCTCTTTGGAGCCTGAATATAAATTCTAGTTATTCTCTCTTGTAATCTTTTTGTAATCTTGAAGCAGGCATTCTAAGGGTCCAGGACCACTGTCAGTTCTTGGCTTTGTGCAGGAAAGAATTCAAATTAGAGCCAGCATAGAGTTTAAAGTGAAAGAGAGTTTATTAGTGAAGCACTGACAGAGAGTGGCTACTCCACAGACAGAGCAGCCCCTCCTTCAGGGGCTTTACTTGTTTTATTGAGGCTCATTTATCAAGAGGTAGAATATTCAATAAGGGGAAAGAATATTCAGGATTTTTCCAGAAAAGGGGCAGAAATTTCTTAAAAAAAAAACACCATAGGCTATTTTGTGTCCTTATAAGGGCTTTTTGTTTCTAACCAGGGTGGCACAGACTGTAAAGTTTAGTATGCTAATGTATTACAATGAATGTGTAATAAGGCTCGGGGTTAGTTACCACAAGGCAAAGTGAGTCAGCATGTTGGATTGAACTAACTGGTCTTCTGCTGGTTCTAAATCATAAATCTGTTGGGGAGTGGTCTTACTATCTCCATAATAGTTCTTGTAGCCCTTATTGGTTACAGACCTTTCGCCACATACCCTTACTTAATCTAAATCTACTTCTTTATCATTAACAAACAGATGACCCTATTCTGAGAAGATCAGGGAGTTATCTCTAGTTTTTTAACAGATAAATTAGTTCCTAATGAAAATCTTTTCTCATGTGTTTGGGGGAGGAGGTGTGGAGTGGGCATGTTTGACTCAGCCTCCCCTATTACCTGCTGTGCTGTTTAGCATGTAGTAGTTTCTCAAAAAATGTTTATTAAATGAGTGCATTGACTATTTATTTAATTTACCAAGCATTCTATTGCTTGGTAACAAATTATCATGAACTTAGTGATTTCAACAACACTCAATTATTATCTTATAAATCCTTTGGATTAGGAGTCTAGCCACAGGTTTTCTGGGTACTTTGCTCAGGATATCACCAACCTGAAATCAAGATGGCCAGGGATTTAATTCCCATCTGAGGCTCAGGATACTTTTCCAAGCTCACAGATTGTTGGCAAAATTCAGTGTCTTGTATTACTGGGATCTTGTTTTCTTGCTACCTGTTGGCTAGGGATAGCTCTCTGCTCCTAGAAGCTGATCTCAGTTCGTTGACTCATGGCTTCATAGGCAGTTTTCAGAAAAGCTTTTTTCCAGTAGCAGGACTGCATCTCTCTGGCTTCTTAATTCCTCTCCAGTGGGCTGTGAGGAGGTCTTATATAATATAAAATAATCCACTTGCACAACCTAAGCAACATCATCAAGGGAGTGACTATCCCACTATATTTACAGGTTCTGTTTCAGAAAGGAAGAGGACCATACAAAGGGTTGGGAAACTTGGGGCCATCCAATAATTCTGCCTACTACAAGTAGGAGATAGCCCCCCTCTCTCATGATGAAGAGTACATATATTTGATTTACATATAAATCCTCATGTGTCTTGTTTAAGACATGTCCAGATTTAAATTAGCCCCCACTGGGCATTGGGCTTACAACCCAGGCATGTGCCCTGACTGGGAATTGAATCAGTGACCTCTTGCTTCCTTGGCTGATGCTCAACCACTGAGCCATGACAGCCGGGCCACCCTTTTTTTACACTGACCTGGGATCATTTAGGAACTTTCAAGATCATCAGTTTACGTTTGTCTGTTAGTGACAATATAGTCTAACATTCCCAGGGTCATTTTGTGGGACTGTTTGCTCATGTAGAGAGATCAGGTTAGCCCACATCCTGCCCACCATTGTCTCATTTTGTTCTGCTCAAATCTGGTTATTCCAGTGCAAAACTCCTACTCCTCAGATGTAAACTTGGCAGTATCTTTTTTTCTAGTGAAGTTTGACGTGTCAGAACATCAATTCTCATACCCTCCAACCTATTAACACTCAAGAATGTCTTTATCGAGTGTCCTTCAGCTTCCCCTTAATGAGTTGGTAAACTATTCAACCACAGGATAATGCCTACCTACACTGTGAAGGGCACAAAATAAGTCCAAACCATTATCTTTTCCATAAAGAGTTTTATATTTATCCACAATCAATACTAATTATTATATATTATAAAGTAGAAAAGGCAGTGTTTATCAAATGTTGAAGTAGAGAAAACCACCCAAAACCTCACTACAACTGTGATTGGATCACAGGAATAGGCACCGGAACAAAGCTAGGACCATATGAGTCTCTTTCCCACAACATTTGAATTATGTGAGTCTATATTGGACATTTGAAATAGAAGGATATATATGATTTAGGGAGTCCTGGCCATATCATATCTATGATGTTGCTCAGAGAAACTGTGTGTGAGGAAAGAATACAGATAAGAAACAAAAGAAGAAGAAGAGTAAGAGAGAGAAAGAAAAATGCAGCTTTGGTTGGTTCTTCAAGGTATTCTGCTCTTGGTTTAACTCCCTCATGAGGTCCACATACGTAGTCTGCCTTTTGGCTACAGAAGACACCCTTTTGTTTTTCTAATTCTTTCCTCTTACTTGTTTAAGCTAGTTTGATTATTACTTTTAAGTAAAGGGTATGTCACAGAGAGAGGCAGGGATCTTTTTGGTTCCAACCATGCTTGAAATTGGAATTCAGATACAGGTGAGGTTTAGATAGACTGAAACAGTCAAGGTAGGATAAGTTGGTCCTGAAACAATGAGGGATATTTAAAAGGCACAGGAGGACAACTGGTGTTACAGGTAAACAGTATGACTAAAGACAAAGAGAAGACAATGGGCATGTTGTATATAGAGACCATATACAACCTTGTTTCCATCATATCATATCATATCATATCATATCATATCATATCATATGCTTTGTGACACATTGAGGCTCAGATATCAGAAATGCTTGCTTTTTAAAAGATCATAGTATTTTCCTCTTTTATTATTAACTTCAAACTGTCAAGTTTGCAACAATGAGAGTGCTCATTTGTAATCAGTAGACAGTTACATATTTAGTCTCATCTGCTTTATAAAACATTATCATGAAAATTAGGAAATCTTATATGGTCAAAATTACATGTACTTTGGAGGACAGTTAGACCAGGGCTCAACATCAAGCTCCATCCCTTGCCAGCTGTATGACTCTGAGCAACTTACTTTGACTTTCTGAATTTCAATTTTCTCATCCATAAACTTGGGACAAGAATACCTAAGTCACAAGACTAATCTGAAAATGAAATACAATTATCCATATATAATGATGATAGAGTCACATAGGTGGCATGATGTATGATTTCCTTCCCTTAGTCCATCTATTGTGCATCTGTATTTTTGCCAATTCAGCACTCATCCAAGATAAGAGTGATAGCTATTGCCATGACTAATTGAGACAAAGTATGATCTGAGGGCTTTGTTAAATGTCCTATGTGCCTTATCTCATTTAATTCTCACAACAACCTCAGAAAAGAAAAAAAAAACAGTACTGGATTATCATTATAAAGATTTTCTTTTTGTGCTTACCTCTGGAATTACTTCCAGCTTGTTATTGATTCTGGATAAGTAAGTGTGTCTCTGAGCTCTGAAATGGAGTTCGATTCTGTCATGAAAACAAATGTTGTCCCTCAAACCTAGGCCATTAGGGTGGGCTTAATGAAAGTCAAGCATCACTTTCAGAGCAACTTGTGCTTATTCTCAGGGGAAATGGTGTGTGTGTGTGTGTGTGTGTAGGAGGGGTAGGGGGCATTCCGAAAGCATGCCTGATGATGCTGGTACCTGAGAAGTTACCTGAGAAGAAACTACGGGCTAGGCTTCAGGTATAGCTTTATTGCAGTGAGATTATTTCTGTAACTCTTGGGCAAGTAACTTGACCTCTCTGAATTAGGTTCTCTTCACTTGTAATTCATGAATTTCATAATATGCAATATAATGAAGTTCAGTGTTTTTAGACAATGGCTTCAGTGTCCAGACCTTATCTCAGACCAATTAAATCAGGATTTCTACAGGGCAGAGCCCAGATACAGATATTTTAAAAGAGTGTGCAAGTGATTTAAATCTTCAACCAGGCTTGAGATCAAGAAAATGGATGATTCTAATATCTAGTCCATGTGTAAGATTCCAGGTACCAGGTAGCAGTTACCAAAAATAATGAGTAGGGATATTATTGTTTGAAACTGAAAGGGGTTAATGAAAATGGTGTGTTTCAAAGAGAGGTCATAGGACCCTAGTTAATTTGGGGAACTATTTGTAAGACTGAGTCCAACTTAGTGAAAACATTTTTGAGATAGAGCAGGTATTGATAATGAACTTAGAGGTGGTTCTGATGACAGATAGTTTTAATTCATTTAGTCAAATGTTTTTTACCATCTACTATGTGCAAACTGCTATTGGGTATTATAGTAAGAATAGAGATAAATTAGATATGGCTCCTATCTACGAAGCACTAAATATTTGGTGGTGATTTGTAAGGAGCTTAAGAGAGGTGTTAACATTTCTTTATGCAGGCATCTGAAAGTAATGCATGGAGAGAGAAAGTGGGATTTGAGTTGAACCTGTAAGAATAGATGGAGACACATGTATGGTACTTTCAGTTGCAGGGTTGTGCCTATTATATGATCTGGTTCAAAATAGGCCATAAATAAAGGTTGAATTAAACTGTAAAAATAAGTACTTTTTTAAAAATGATAAATTGTAATGATTCAATCCCTAACTGATTTTTCTAATGAGATTTTTGGGGGGTTACACTTAGAGTAAAACTCACCTTCACATTTTAAGTTCTTTACAGGTAGAATTTGTGTCTTCAGCTTAACTTACAAAGACCCAAGCATTTTGTCTCTGAATTTTTTCTAGTATTGCCTCATACCCTCCTCCCTGTTTTTCACTCTGCCATTCACACTGTTATCCTTTCTCCTTCTCTAAGATGTGAAACTTGCTCCCTTCTTAGGATTTCTGTACTTGCTGTTTCCATGTCCTGAAACACTCTTTACTGTCACATGGCTTACTTTCTGTGCTTCTTTTTAAATTATTTATGCATGGTTTTAGCTTTCTAGTAAATTGACGAATAAAAATTGCATATATTTAGGTTGTACACTGATTTTTTGAAAGATGCACAATGAGATGATATAATATACATATACAGTATGAAATGATTACCATAATCAACTTAGCTAACATATTCGTCACCTCACATAGTGATCAGTCCTTTTGTGTGTGGAAATAACACGAGATCTATTTTAGCAAATTTCAGGTATACAATACACTATTATCCTATACTAGTAGCCCTGCGCACAAATCCGTGTGCCAGTAGCTCTCTGCTGCCCTCCTGTAGCTCTCCATCTGCTGCCCTGCCCTCCTGTAGCTCCCTCTGCCCTTCTCTCCCCCCCCCACCTCATAGCTTGCTGCCCTGCCCCCTCCTGTAGCTTTTCGTGGCCCACTTGTAGTTCGCTGCCCCATCCTCCTGCAGATCCATGATCAGGTTGTTATGCCGTTGGTCGTTACACCTCAAGGCTTAACAGATAATTAGCATATTCCTCTCATTATATAGGATAATAAAAGGTTAATATGCTAATTGTCCCCTCAGGTGGGAGTTCGACTGACCAGGAGTTCGGCCAGGGGGCAGGGCCAGCCCGCAACCTCCCGTGTTCCCTCCCCCGCAGCCAGCCTGATTGCTCGATCAGGCTGGCTGGACCCCACCTGTGCACAAATCTGTGCACTGGGTCTCTATTTAACTATAATCATCATGTATGTTTTCAGATCCCCAGACCTTATTCATCTTATAACTGAAAGTTTGTACCCTTCGACTAACATCTTGCCATTTCCCACACCCAACAGCCCCTGCAACCACCATTCTATTTTCTGTTCTAATTTCAATTTTTCAGAATCAACATATAAGTGAGATCACAAAATATTTGTCTTTTCCCCTCTGCCTTATTTTACTTAACATTCGTTGCTCTTGTCTAAGCTTGAAGGACATCTCCTCATAGAAACCTCCCCTGGCCACCATGTCTCCTTTCACCTATTCAAGCCCTCTCTTTGATCAATTGTATTATCTTGACTAATCATTAGTTTGCTCATTTATTATTTGACACTTCCTGACAAGAATGTAAGCTATGTGACAGCAGAAATAGTATCTCTTTTACCTACTCATGTGTCCCTAATTCTAAATGGGACAAGACATACAGTTGGTTTTTAATATTTATTCTATTTTAATACTTGAAAATAATTTCATGGGAATGAATAATTTGCCCAATTTGCCAATTCATCAGGTTTGGAAAGGAAAATAATGAAAGGCAGGGCTATAAAGTTTGATTCATGATCACCATGTCCAATCTTAGATGCCAAATATCTCCATTTGTCACAGGTCCATGGACTTTTTGTTGGCAAAAATAGTAGCCCAATATAAAAAGTGGGATGGATTCCTAAAAAGACAGGTGCAGTCATATTTCACAAAAAAAGGCAAGTCTTTCTTTCAACTTCTGATTTTTTTCTTCACAGAAGAAATGAATAGTGTCCATACATTTAGCTGCCCAAACCTCAATGCATAATGAATCTGGGTGACATTTAAACAATGGTGACATTTACACTGTACACTCAGATTCTTTCTTCAAAAAAGAAAATGTATGTTTAAACTAATTAGTAAGTATAATCTTTACTTGGCATTAAATCCATAAAAAAGTAAGAACAATGTTACCCAAAAATTATGTCTTAAATATATCTACCTTTTAATTATTATTATTAGTTCATTATTATTTTTATTGTAATATTTTTACAGCAGCCTCCAACCCTGACATTCCTAAAATTAAAGGGATAGCAAGATGTAGAAATGTTATGGTTTTTTTCCGTTTCATGTCATTGCTAGCAATTTTTATTTGCTATCCCTCTGCCCTGTTATACTCTAAAAACAGCCTTTGATTCATTAAGTATGACATAGATAGGAATAAAATTAAGACATTTCCAAATTATATTAACCAGCCAGCTGCATTGGAAAATCCTGACTTACCTCCTCCCCTAGAGAATTAAATTCAAGAAGGTTAAAAAAAAGAACTTTGGACTGAAATAAATCTAAGTTCAACCATTTCAATGAATAAGAGGTGCATCCCCCCACCCCCCAGTAAGGACAGAAGACAAATTGATTGGTTCTAAATATGTAGATTAGTTGTATTATAGTAACAAGAGCTCAAGCCCAAGAATCAGTCTGAATTTTATTCCTAGTTCTGCCCCTAAATAGCCATGTGAGTTAGGCCAAGTCATTCAGCCTTTCTAAGCAATAATGTTCTCATCCCTGAATGATTGCATTGGATCAGGTGACCTCAAAGTACTTTCTAGATAAAAATTCAAGGACAAGGTACCTGCCTATACCAGAAATTCCAAATATTTGTGGAATACTTTACACCACTTCTCTTGACTCCTACAAATTTGAAAGGAATGAAATGACCCATACCCCTAATTTTATTATACCCCAATGTTACTGCCCATACCCACACATTCATTTTGAAGTTGAACAAATGGAAGTTTAGTTAAGTTCAAAGGCACATACTTGCTAAGCAAGTGATAGCTCTTGTCTGAGGTCCAGCTCACTTATCTTTTGAATTATGGATGTAATAAGCAAGATGGACTTGGAAGACATTTAGGGAGTACTACTAGCAGAAAAATCTTTGAAGAAGACCCTGGGGTGTGCTCTAGTCCACGCTATGCCTCTGTGCTGAAATCTCTTCCATTTAATTACTGACAGATTGCTATGCTACCTGTTCTTTCACAGTCTTCCAGATAAGGTGCTCCTTGCAGTACCTGGCTCAGTTGTTTACAATTTATGGACATCTCTGTTCTGGCCCTTTAAAATCTGAAAGGCAATATAGAATTCAAAGAGATAAAACTACTCATGTCCATGTCAGACTAGGAAGTATCTTCCTTTAGTGATGATATATGTCTAATGTCTTTTTAGGTAAAATCATAGAATAATGTAATACTACAAAAAATATAGACCTCAAAGCAATGCACTTGGGAAGCATATATTCACTCACCTTTTTACAAGGGTAGACCAAAAATAAGCAGGAATCCTTCTCCTCTGGAAAGGACGGAGCTAGAAGATGACCCTCAGATGTTACTTAGAGCACTTTACTTTGCAGTGATTGTCATTAGTATTGATCATTTCCATACCATTCATCCCTTCACTTTGGGGTTGATAATGACCCTCCATTGCTAGAGTAAGAAGACAGTTACATTATCATTAGTTGACGTAAAGCAATGTCAATTTGGAACATGGATACATTTCTATTTTGGTTCCTTTTAGGAAAGAAAGAGATTACTAATTAAATCTCTATTTTTATAGAAAATGTTTGTCACACTGCCTTTGCTCACAATCATTCCTAAACAGCTAAACACTACATGGCTTTAGACATGAGTGATCAAAATATATGTTGAATGTTGATTATTAATTAATTTATGTGCTATTCTTGCTATTCTTTGAGGCTACTCTGCATTGGATTGCTCTTTTCGAATATCCAAACAAATTTGTAGAATAGCTTAGAAATTTCTCTCTATATTTTATGACATTTTCTCCTAGAAAAATAAAATAAAAGAGCAGAAAGTCTTTATAATATATGAGTATAACCCCTTCTTTAATCAGGAGGATTTGTACTTGGTTCTAATGTATGAGCAATTGGTTAATGGTGTGATATGCTTTAAAACGTCTGAAATATGTTGGTCTGAAAGGAAACACTTTTATTTTGATTCTTTAAAACATTATTTGGGCAATGGCACACAAGGCAATATACTTGAACTAATGACAATACAGCTGTTTTCTTACTGTAGCCATGAAAGATCATTATCAGCCATTTAGGACACTCTCTTGTTTATGGAAGCACTGCAACTTAATGGCTGAAATGGCTGTTTTTCTCTCACTTGCTCTTCTCTTTGTCTAAAGAATAACTAAAAATTCTTCAAAATCACATCTTATGGAAGAACTTGTGTAAGAGAACTTTCTCTTTAGCAAATTAGAGGAGGTTTAATTATTAATGAGTAACAGTTACTCTGTTATCTTTCAAGGGTCTCATCACAAGTACAAAAATTATTTTTTCAGCCCAGTTAGCATGAAGGAAACAAACTATCTATTTAGAAGTTATAATTTTTACACTTTATTGTTATAGCTATTATCTTTCTGACACTCATTTATTGAATATTAAATAATTACATGTACATACAGGACTGCTATTAGCTTTGTGAAGACTGCAAAGGAATCTCTAGACATTTCACTCTTCTAGAAGTAAACTGTCTACTTGAAAAGGTTTGGATTTTAAGAAACACTTTGTAATTTTCAAAATTCTTTTTCACCCCTAAAATCTCCATTTGAATTTTATAACAGCAGCAGCAGGAAAGCTGTGTTGACAGATACTGTAGTTGTAAGATCAAATAATTCTAAGCTCAGAAGGTTTTAAAGGTCATTTTAATGGGATTCTTTTGTTATATTTTTATCATACCATTTTCATTTCTAAAAGTGCCAAAATTAAAAATAAAACTTACTAAATGCTTATATACCATTTATTCAGCTTCTATAAATATAAACCCCTTATACAACCATAGGAAAATTTCAAAACTAGAAATTAAATGTGATAAGATGCTGTCAACTGATCTGTAGACATTATTCACATTTTGTCAACTGATCCACAAATGTCCTTTTCCTGGTCTAGCATCCAATCAGGTATCACACGATGTATTTTCTTGTCTCCTAACTTTCTTTTCATCTGTGACAGTTCCTTAGTTTCTTTGTCCTACCTGATGCTGACAATTTTTAAGAATACTTGTCCCTCATTTTGCAGAATGCTCCTCACTTGCTACCCATTCATTTCCAAGCTTAGGCAGCCACGAGTGATTATTCCCCGAGCTCTTCCAGCATAAAGAAGTGGCAGAGCACCTTGTGCACAAGCAGAAGCCTGCTAACTGCAGGGAAGTTCATGCCAAGACTTCAGAAGGCATGCTTCCTGCTAGAACGGTGAGGACACAAGTAAATCGGTGAATTTATTCAACAAACGATTATGTAATAGATGCAATCCACATATGTCTCTAATAGACTGCTGATTTCCTATGGTTTGGTTTTAGGCCCTAGGGCTATAATTGTGTGCAAAGAGCAAAACGGTCCAAAGCCCAAAGTTTGAACTCCTTTTTATTTCGGTATCCACACCCCCCCCGCCCCCCCCCCCCGCCAGGATTTTGTATTGTTTGGGGGAACTCCAAATTGTATGCCCACAAAATATTTAGAACATTGGAAAGTGCTCTTTCCCATGGAATTATGCAGAAGACTGGTTTTACACAGAATGGGTGTCCTAGAAAGTCAGGGACAAGGAGCAAAGCATGGCAACTGATGGGAAAACACCTAAACATACTATCACCGTCATTGGAAAGATGATATAGATAGATAGATCGATAGATAGATAGATAGATAGATGAATAGATAGATCTGTCTTAGCTATATCTAGATATTAACATATACTAGTATGGATATTTAGACTATATATAAATCTATGTGTAGGTTTATCTGGGTATACCTATCCATAGATATCTATATATTGATCTATCTAACACAACCCACACCATCCCCTCTACTGCCCTTCTAGGGTCTCTCCCAGGCCAGGACACATTGCCCGTGCTGTGGGTTAGATTAAAGGGTCAATTCACAGACACTGAGAGGGAAAGAATAGGAATCCCTCAGCCCCTCTCCTCCCAAGGACACTGGCCAGAGTCCCGGCAGCAGGGGAAATGTGGGCTGCGGAGAGGACAGAGTAGAACACAGCGAGAGGCAGAGAGCAGGACAAGAGGGTCCACGCGGACTGCAGTCCGATCTGAGCCCCCAGCCATGCAGTGGGGGGAGCAGGATGAGGAACTCTAACCCCAGCCCCCAGCCGCACCCCGGTCCCAAGACTCCAGCGCCAGCCCAAGTGGTACCGCCCCCCTCCGTGACAGTGGCCATCACCTGCCCCGCGCAGCCTCCCCCCCCCCCCCCCCCGCCCCTCCGCGGCCCAACTTGGATGGAGTCAAGGTCCTGAGTGCCTGTCCTCCACCGGCCGTCAGCGAAGTCCTGCGCCGCCACCTCCTGTCTGGTCCCCTCTCTGCTGGTCTCCGCTCCTCTCAACTCCCGAGGGGAAAATAGGAGAAAAGTTGGCACTGGCGCCTCCCCAGCTGGGCTGAGCGCGCTCCTTGCCTCTGCTCCCCACCCCTGCATGCACCCCGGGACGCCTGCTGCAGTGGCTCCTGCCTGGTCCCTCGTCCCAGGGCCCCACCTCTTGCTACTCCTTTCCCTTCCCAGAGCGCTGCTAGCACTGAGCGCAGCCCGAGGTGAGCAGCACCGATAGGAGTGGAAGCCCTGGGGGCTTTGGGCAGCCGCAGCCTAGAACTCTGAGCAAGAATAAGAAAAAGATCAAGAGTAAGAAAAAGCCGAGGCTTCCGGGATGGGAGCTGAGAGTGACAAGGACCTCCGCCCACAACGACGGGTCTGACCACAGCAGCGTGGTGAGTGGAGAAGTGGAGTGGGTGAGGGGTGGCAAATGGAGAAGTGGGCTGGCTGGAGGGGCACTGGGAGGAGGGCATCTGAGACCCCTGATTCAGCAAGTGCGCACCGTGAAGCCTCTGCCCACTTCCCCAGGAATTCTGTCTCCTCCAAGATGTGCCCCCAGCCTCTTGGGACCTCAGTCTTCTTCTCCAAGCCCCACCCCTGAAAAGAACTTCCCAGTTAGCACGTTAATCCGACTGCCTGTCAGAACGGGGGGTGGGGTTGAAGACTAGGCAAAGAGTAGGCTGTTATTAAAAATCTGGATGTGGAGGTGAGAGGGTTAACTTGGAGAGCAGTCTGGCGTTCCTGGAGTGAGTCCCCCTTTACGTGCTCCAGGCTTACCCTCTAGTAAACCTAGAATGACAGGAAGATGACATATTTATAGGGCAAAGTGCATGAGAACTGCAGTGGGCAATCATTGCCCTTTAGTGTGGTCCCTGCTTCTGGGCACTTGGGGGACGCAAGTTAGAGAGAGAGCCTGCATCATCTTCTAAAGGCGTGAGTGTGTATGTGTGTGTGTGTGTGTGTGAGAGTGAGAGAGAGGAGAGAGAGAGAGAGAGAGAGAGAGAGAGAGAGAGAGAGAGAGAGAAAGAGAGAGAGCATATGTGTGTGTGTTTAGTCCTGGGCCTTTGCAGTTTGTGAATTGTTGACTGTTCTCCAGTGTGATCCAGGCCTAGAAACATCAATATCCCAGTGACAACAACCCTCTGGTCTCCCTGCTTACAAACAAAGGCTGAGCCCTCCCTTCTGTGGTGACAGGGGTTGATGGATCACAGGAGGCTGACACCAGGGAGAGGGGTGCCGTGGCTTCTCCTGGTCACAGAGAGGTGAGTAGAAGCAAAAGTTGGTGATTTGGGCCATGAGAGGAGAGGTTTTAGATTTTGGGGAACAAATCTGTAGCCTTTCAGTCTGACTGGGCTGTCCATTCAAAATCTACCTGGAAACTCGACCGGCTGAAATAGTAAAACAACGACGTTGGTGGCAATTATTAAAAACTATTTTAAAAGTGTATGAAAATTTTCCAGGCTACTGGAAAGGCATTGAGAATATGATGACCAAGAACGGGCCAAAAATAAACATGTAAATATGTAAGTAGTATTCACTCAGGAAGTTGAGAGTTTATGCTTTGAAATATGTACAGATCATCTAGCCCGGCACCTCCCACCATGGCTTCATTTGTGATATAACTCCCAGAACCTTCCCAGAGACATGGCACTACAGTTATGTTCACTGTTAGCTTTTGCAAGAAAAGTGTTGAACAGTTTAAAACAAATATCTGCTCATTGGGAATTACTGATGCAAATCATGGTAACCGGATTCAGTATTCCCAGCCCTGGCCTAAGGGTATCCACACTGCCTCCTATCCATCCTGAGGACACAGGTCTGCTTCATATGTTGTTCATATATAATATTACTGAAATAGCAAGGCTAAAATCATTCACCCCATAGATATGTGAATTTTTAAAACTTTTAAATTCTTTGAGAACTCAGTATTTCCAGCTTTGAAGGGAAGTTTCAAACACATAAAATAGGTAGGTACTGGAAGCAAAGGACTTGGACTACAAATATATATTGTTATTCAAGCTGCAGATTATCCCTTAAAAGATATCTGACAAAATGATAAAAGCAAAGAATACATCTTTGGCAAACCAGATGCTCTTTTATTTAAGAAATGACTAAAATGTATCGCCAGGTTATGTGTGTGTGTATGTATGTATGTGTGTGTGCATATATGTGTATGTACATGTGTGTGCATGTGGATGGCTGCTTACTCTAATAAGTAGTAGAGGGGGTGACTTAATGTTGAGCACTCAACGTTTGCTAACTAGTAAACTTCTTCATCTGAAGTCTCCTATTTCTTAATGCCAACCACACACACACTCACACACACCCCCCCCCCCTGCATACACACAGAGTACTTTTTCAGTATATCAAAAACAGAGCTAATCAATTTCTTCTAGCCAGATTTATCTGAGTATCATGGAGATGGTAAAGCTTAAAGTGATTATTTTTGTAAAAACTACAGTGTGGAGAAACAAGATACTTCTAAATGGAGGCAACTTGATGAAATGAAAAGCAGAGTGAAGATTTGAATTCTACTATTTATCTGTCATGTGCCTTTGGCAAGTGGATATAATAATCTGAATTTGAATTTCTTGATCTGTCATGGGATCAATGCCATTCAGGATTAACTGGCAGAATTAGTATCTCGATACACATAAAAAGGCATTGTTATCGTAGTGTCTTATTCACATATGTGTCACTGCCATCCACCACACTTTTCTTTCTCTCTGATCATTAAAGGTAACAGTTCATCAACCCCAGATCTGAAGACAAAATTAGAAACTCATGATTTGCCACTTAGATTTCCTCCCACAGAAAGAAGTGGGCACAGGCATCACACAGCCTTTGGGCCTGTCAGATCTTAGGTTAAACAATGGCTAAGGAAGACTCATGATTATAATAACACCTGAATTAAAGGTATGAATTTATGGTAATTATGTGCTAGCCATCTAACTTCTCAACAATTCTGGATGGTTTCACTGCCTCCTTGCCCTCTCCTCCCTTTCTCTTTCCTGTATCTTTTGGTAGATGCTCTCAGGGCAGCATTTGAAGATGTAACTTCTGCCTTATACATGATTAGATCTCCCCTGGTGTGTGTGTGTGTGTGTGTGTGTGTGTGTGTGTGTGTGTTCAGAGGAATCCCAAACATCTGGGAGTCATTACTTGAATTCAGGCAGCCTTATCATACAGGGCAGCCTTTCTTGATAGGAATCTTTGTGAGATCTGGACCAAACAAGGGGTTCCTTTGGCATGAAGGGTGCTGAGTACAGATATTATGAGAGGAGCGAGAATATGTTGCTTCTGCACCACTCATTTTATATATGATCTAATTTTATATAATGATATTTAGTGTCTTGTATTGTGTGTGTGTGTGTATGTGTGTGTGTTGTCCTTTCTTCCATTAAGTTTCAAAGTGCTAACCATCCTTAGCTCATAGATCCCTATGAAATTCGTATTAGGTAGGTGGTAAGCATTTATATCTCTTCCTTACATTTGTATGCTGAATATGATTTAAATGTTTGATTTCTCACAACCAGTCTCTTTCTCACTGGCAATGTGGCTCACAGACATCATCTGCAGTATATTACTTAACGTCATTATGGCAATATCAGTGTTGCATTTATAAAATCGGGTGACTGCTTGTTTGACACACATTTCTTCCCCTTCATCTATTTTTAGACCTTAGATGTGTCAACACAATCTTCGTACTGAATCTGAACTAGTTTTATTAAATGCCTTATATTTATCATCTTTTAAATTTTCACAATAACCTTGTGAAGGTCAAATTATCACTCCTATTACACAAAACAGGGAACTGAGCCTCAGAAAGGGTAAGTTACTTGGCCAGGCTGCCAAGCTGTTAGGGGATGGGGGTCGGGGGAAGAGCTCAATTTGAACTTGCTTTGATGTGACTCCAAAATCTGCCCTTGCTTTGTAGGTTTTAATGTAGAGCTTAGAAATCAGAGCCTTTAAAGATCTTTTTGTAAAATTATTCATCTTGAATGGATTTCAGAGGAGTGTGGGAGGTGGCAAATCCTGTTTGTGGAAGCCCCATCTCCTTGTGAAAAAGAAATGTTTTTAACATGTGCCTGTCATATTTCATTTCATAGCTCCAATAGTGATTGCATTATTCTCGTGTTCTCCTCTTCATCCTTACTGAGTCCTGAAATCAGCACCTTGGTGATTCATTAAGCAAAAGGTCATCTGCAAATTTTGAGATCTGGTCTTGATTAATATATTTCTGAGTTAACAATACAATCTGATTATATTTCAACATTGGCTGTAAAAACCAAATTTGGTGATCATTGTGTAAGATTATTTTTCACCTGACTTTGTTTTAATAGAATTAGCTTTCTTTAACAAATTTTTCTGAACAGGGCTCTGGTCCTAATCAAGAATGCAGTGCAACATGGCAGGAAGACAAGATGCTGTAGAGGGAGAAAAAACCCACATAACATGTGGAGGCAGATGCACCTACTTTTGAATCTCAGATCTCCTTACTAGCTGCCCTAAAAGCAGGGAGACTTTATGCTCTCTGCTTTCTTTCTTTTGTTTTTAAATTAATTTCAGAGAGAGCGGAAGGGAAAGGAGGGAGAGAGAGAGAAACAACAGTGTGAGAGCATAACCTCAATCTGCTGCCTCCTGCATGCCTTTTACTAGAGATCATGCTATCTGACAGGGAACTGAACCAGGGACCTTTCAGTGTAAGGGACAATGCCCAACCAACTGAGCCACACCAACCAGGGCTGCTCTTTGATTTCTGATGAATACATTCTCTGAAGCCCCATCCAGGTCTGACCACTTGTATTAGTTCCTTCAACTTGACAGTGCTGAGCAATTGGTACTTTTGTATAAGGTCCTGGGGAAACAAGGGTGACTCAGTGAGCTAGAGTACTGACTTGGCAGTGAGATAACACATCTGCAGTAAGATATAAAGGCATATCAGTTTGTTTTGTGCCATCTTCGTGTTGGCAAACATGCAGTCTTTGGCTACAAAATGCATAATGTGAAAACAGAAATTGAACCTCTTGAAATTTGATGGTACTTTCTAGAAAAGATAATTAAATATTGACTCAGAGAATGATTCACATGTTTTTAAAAGGATGTGAATAGGATAGAATTGAGTGCAAATCCATAGAATTAGGCACAAAAATACATGAACTGTTTTTAATTATTATATTAATAATTGGTAACATTCAAGGAGTACTATTTGTCTGCAAGAGGCAATACAAATAATCTTATACAAATTATCGTATTACTTTTAAATATTACAGGTATTTGCTGAGCACCTAGTATGTTCCAGGCACATACCACAGTGTGTGTGGGGGAGTGGAACAAATGTTGTGAACATTCATTTGAGGCAATAGAAGATGCATGTCATCGGGATGGCAAAACTGCTAGAGAAGTAAAGGTGAGATGGGAATCTTTAGGCCAGGATGGATATAAAGGCTTTTGGTGTCGACCTATAAACACAAGAACCCTGTTCAAGAGGCAAAGCATTTATCTGGGATCAAAGAACTGCAATTTAGGAGCAAAGTTAGGTCAGAAACCTGAATTGTGTCCCGATTACAGGATGAAAGCAAGAGGTTTTTATGTGGGGGAAAAAAAGGAATAATTATACGAAAAAAAATCCCTATTGGTGCTGAAAAACTGAGCTACTCTTGGCTGTGCATGGTTGGTTACTTATTCTGTCTTCGAATAGAGAGATCACAAGATGTTCACTTTCCTGCTGACTTCATAGACCACTGTAAAACAACTGAGGGTCAGGCCAGTCGAAAAGGTTTGGCCCAGTCAAAAGTTTGAGAAACAAGACTAGCGATGCAATTCCTCTGGAATGGCTGCTCTGCCTTCATTTTAACCTGGCTCCACTCATGTCAGCTTTCACAGTGGCGAGGGTGATGTGTAAATTAGACCATGAATAGTAGAGAGAATGTTACAAATGGAGTTTTGAAATGATTATAAGTACATGGTAGGCAACAGAACCAGAAGAGCAAATGTGGGGAGATTAAAATTCCCTCACCTATGGCTTCAGTTTTGGATAATTATATCACCTACCTGATGAGAAACTGAAAATCTATGTTGAAAAAAAAAAACAATCTATGCCATCCCTTGAAGAGATAATTGCCCTTATTTGCACATTTAAATGTCATCTTGGATGTTGTTGGTTCTTTTTATCCTGACATTTCTCTCTCACAGTTTTTTTTTTAAAGGGACTCTTTTACTTAGTAAATGGTCAGACGCCCTCAGCCAGACTGCCACTTTGGTTTATGCCTCTAAGCTCATGTGCAGATTTTGTAACCTGCCTTTATGTCTGTCTTAACACTACTGTTATCACTCTAGAAAGTGTGAACAGCACACCTCTGTCTCTGGAGGAGAAACTGGCCAGAAACAGCATCCCTGCAGTGGCCAAAGGTGATAACCTGGAAGAGCTGTGGCCAGTGTGAGGAGGGACCAGAGTCCTGGGAATGTCACATCTGTCCAGAGCACAGCCCCGCTCAGATCAGAAGGAGGCAACAGTGAAAGCTTGGCGAGAAACAAAGTACAGCTTTACTGTGAAGGGTTTACCAGGAAGGAACAGAGCTTATTCTCAAATGTAGGTAGGGATAAAAGGATGAGAACGCTCTTGTAGGAAAGCCTACTTTTACAGGTACATAAAAGGTACCATGTCTCCATTTCTGCTGAGATCTGCTGAATGCCTTTTATACTACCTGAGGTCAGTAATGTGCCTTTTCACTCTTCTTTTTTTAATATATATATTAAAAGGAGGAAGGGAGAGAGAGATAGAAACATCAATGATGAGAGAGAATTACTGATGGGCTGCCTCCTGCACGCCCCACACTGGGGATCCTGCCCCCGCACCCGGGGCATCTGCCCTAACCAGGAATCAATCCATGCTGGGCTCTTTTCACTTCTCAAAATGCTTCTCTTGCCCAGCCAGTGTGTGTCAGTGGTTTAGCGTGGACCCATGAACCAAGAGGTCACTGGTTCAATTCCTGGTCAGGGCACATGCCATGTATGTGTATACCTTTTATAATACAACTATTAAATCATTTTAAATGATTGTTCTACATGCTAAGATGTAGTCTTTGTCCTTGAGGTTGTAGATACTGAAGGGAATAGATAGCTATACAGACAGAAAAGTTGCAATTTAGAATGATAAATGCACCAATTCCCAAATATGTTATGAGGAATCCATAAGCTATGAGAATGGTTGACACAGTAGCTATCCAGTGAACAATTGGTTTAATAATAGTAGGTGTCACTCTTTTCAAAGAGAGCTTATTCAGGAAGTTTTTGTAAGCCAGGAGAATATTGGTCCAGAATATTCTCTCAGGCTCGGGGAAGATCATCACACACGCTCTAGCACATTAGATTTTTAGTTCTGATCTCTCCTTCATCAGTTGAGTAAGTTTGGGGCAAGTCACATAACCTTTCTTGAGCATTTAATTTCCTGGTTGGTGATATAAGCATCATGCTGCAGTCCAGTGTCATGTCGGTGCTGAGTGGGACTGCTTGAATCTCAATCTCAGCTCTACTACTCACTAAATAGTAACCTTGGGCAGGTGCCTGAAACTTCTCTCTGTACATTTCCTTATCTACAAAGTAAGCATAGAGATAATAGCCAGTTCATAAGTTCTTCAAGAGGCTGACATGAATCACCACATGGGACATAGCCAGCTGAGTGCCTGCTTCATAATATGTGCTCAATAAATGCTCACTGGAATGATTTCTATTTCTTCCTTGCCCTCATTTGAATGAAATCACCCATCATTAGAATGCTGAGTGCACTGTTCATTCAGGGTTAATGCCACAGCAGTTCTCTGAAGGAAAAGTAAACCTGCCTTATGCTCCCAGTTTTATTTTACCTGAATATTTTCTCTCTTTTTTTTCTTTCCCCCTTTCTCTTCGTGGCAGAGCAGCAGCAAGGACAATAACAACAGCTATGGAGTCTGGGGCTAACCTGCCAGAAACCAAGGATGAGAAAGAGCACCCCCTCACCAGTCCTCCACTGTGCCTGGCTTTTCTTGGGCAGGAATGCTCGCATCTCTTCAGGAACCACACAGCTGTGAGCACAGCAGTTTTCCTGGCACCTAGGCAGGAGGTTCCTGCTTCCCTATGGCTCATGTTCTCATTCAGGATTCAAGCCTGTCTTCATCCCAGCAGAGGCACATGGACTGTCCCTTCGTGTTTCAGCAGCTCCCACCCCCAGCCTCAGCCACAAAAAGGAGGGCTGCTACCTGAGGAGCCTCCCTGAGCCCCCTGATGAGCTTAGAGTGCCTCCCAGACAACAAGGCTTTAGACTGGGCAGTGGCTTCAGCTGTGACCCTTTCCTAGCAAACTGAGGTGTTGGATTAAACCAGGAGGTGCTCCAGGCACCAAGGCCAAGGTTGAGGGGAAGCTGTCATTTTCCTTCCTGCTTAGCATTTAAGGGTCTGACTCCCTGAAGCCTTTGTACATGTATCCTGGTGTCTGAGTGCATATACCAGTGCTCACAGCATTGGTTTCAATTAGTGGTTCTGCCTCTCTCTAGCTCTGTGACTTTGGGCAATCAGTTCACTTCTCTGAGCCCCGCATGTCTCATCTTCCTTCAATGTCAGGAAGAAAAAATTTAATGTCTTTGAGCCCATAGCTACAAATTAAAATTTGCCATAAATGACTTTCAATAACATAATTTAGGGTTGGTTCCCTTGTTTGGCAGTGCATAGCTCTGACAGTATGAAAGCTCCGCTCCCACATAACCAGATCAACGATGGGGACAATTGTTAAGGAGGCAGTACCCCCACTCCCTGAAGACTTACAAAACCAAGCATCAAGTTAGGGAAGAGAAATCTATATTTTTTACAAATTCCTCAAATGAATTGTGTCAGATAAATTTAAGAAATGGATCATGACCCATGTGTAATAAGAGATTTCTAGTCCATCAACTTAGCCTGAAAGACAATTGTTTTACCTGGTCCCCATATCAGTATCTCCAAGGAGTTTTAGTGTCTTTCCTTGAACAACTGTTTCATCTTTGGTGATTATGAAAATCACACAGTTGGAAAGGAGTAGCTTCATAAACCTGCAGCAAGGCTGATGGAAGGGATTTTTCCAATAATTTTTGGGAAGGGAACATCCCCCGAAGACACTGTCATAGATAAAGAACCAGCTGCATTCCTCCATCACGGGCCAAGACCACCCTTGTGGAATGGATAAAAATTCTGTTATCACCACTGGGGACTGGCTGAGTTGAGGCAGTAGCATATGGTTGACTTTTAAAACAAATCAAAATAAAACCAAACAGAAACTTCTGGTTGTTTAGCCCCAGTAGAATTCTCAAAAGTCAATACAAAAGGCTAAGCCCAAGCACAACCTCACTCCATCTGTGCTTCATCTCCAGCCCAGAGAAGTATTACTTTATTGGGCCTGGTGTGATGGCATGCTTCCAACTCATGTTTGCTCATACTTCCTTGACGGCGCAGGTTTCTGTTTGATTGGATGAGAAACTGCTAATCACGTATCTCATCTGCCTATTAAGAAGGAAGAAAAGTCACCTACCAAGATGACTTCCTGGTCCCAGGATTGAGGGTGCCCATATCTGGGGGGGCAGGTTCTCCTGGTGGAGGGCTACGGCAAAGAGGAGTAAAAGTTCTATGCACTCCCTTTTTTATGGTATAATCTTAACAATATCAAAAAGCAGACTTCTTAAAGTTGCACAAAAATATTCATAACAGAATGATCTACAATAGGAAAATGTAGAAACAACCCAAATGGCCATCCACGGAGGAATCAATGAACAGAATGTATCTCCATACAATGGAATATTACCTGTCAACAAAAGAGAATGAAGTACTGATACGTGTCACAACATGGATGAACCCTAAAAACACTATGCCACATGAAAGAAGTCAGTCACAAGTAAAACCAGATCTTTAAACCTCCAACTTTGGTCCTCATACAGACAAAAACAATAAATAAAAAAATACCTTATGAAAAAGCAGGCAAGGGAGAAGGTATGGGAATTAGGAGTGGGAGAGAGGTATGATCAGTCTTGTCTACACATTTAAAAAAATTCACAGTCATGGTCTGAAAGTTGTGGACTGCTTGAAAATAACCATAGCTTCTCTTTCCTCTATTGGGTCACCTGCAAGAGGCATTCATGTTCTCTGTTCCCTAAATATTGTGAGGCTGTGGGATTTTGTGGGTGGGAGTTGGAGGTACCTGACCCCCAGCAAAGCAGGGGCCACAGCAAAGTGAGGGCATCCCTCCACTGAAGTGCTGTCCCTACAAAAAATGCAGGATCTCAGGGCCATTTGCCTACTTGGTATGTTTTCTGGAAAATTAAATAAACGAGAAGCAGATTTCTTAAGCATGAGTCCAGTTCTTTTATGAAGGAGGGGAGAGGCCAAAATGGCTCCTTTAAGACAGTTCTGATCATGCTGGATCCCTGAAACCCTTCACAAAAGCAGCTAGCCACTCAAAGAGTCTGGGTGTCAGTCAAATACAGAGGGTTATAGATCTTGAAAACCATTTCAGTAAAGGGTGTAAATACCAAAGTAGGGCCTGAAGGGACAGGTAGATGTTCTTAGTAGGAGCAGAGCCATTCATCACAACCAGCCACAGGCACAGTCAGCACTAATTGGCCCAAACAAGAAGACAGGAGCCAGAGGGGCACAAATTCCAGTCGCAGAGCAAAGTAGGTGGGCATACATCTTACAAAGAGTAAATGGCTGTCAGAAGTCAAAGGGCAGGCCTAGCAAGCATGGGGGGGCCAGGAACAATAAGTCTCTTTCAACCTCAATAGCCACGTGTTTCATCCCAGAAGCCTTTGTTTCTCATAAGGCAAGAGTTGATCCCAAGGCCTGTTGCCTTTCATGCGGTATTAATTGAAAGTATCCATGAGGGAAGGGGGCTGATGGGGGCTTCCTGTCTCCCCTCTCTTAAAAGGAGAACAGCTTGGGATTATACCATAGTAAATTTTGAAATCAAGTCCCATGGATGGTGGCAGAGCAAAGTCTCAGAGCTTAGCTTCTTTTATTTGTGAGCACAGCAACCCAGTGCCCCACACACATGGGAGCCTTTCATTGAAGTTCTGCTCAGGGGTTACTGGGTCTGTTCCTCTGAGTTCTTGGAAAGAAACTTAAAGAACAGGGGCATTGGGATACACTCAGAAGGGAGACCAGGCCCATTTGTGAAGAAGACTGATGCATTAAAATGTATCTACATATCTATCTATCTATCTATCTATCTATCTATCAATCATCAATCATCTATCATCTATCAATCTTCTACTTTTCCTTTCATTCTCTTTCTTCTTTCCCAATACAGTTGACATTCAATAGTATATTAGTATCGGGTTTACAGCATAGTGTTTAGACATTTATATAACTTACAAACTGATCCCCCTATAAATCTAGTATCCACATGACAATATATATAGTTATTACAATATTCTCTATTCCTTTTCTTGTACTTCCCAATATTGGGGAGGGAGGGAGCCTCTAAATATGGCAAGATAATTAAAATACTTTTTTTTTATATTATCAACTTTTCATTCTTTTTTTTTTTCTTTTGTGACTATTGAATATGAGCCAAGAAAAAAATCATTACACCAATCACACTCACAGCTGGACATTTGGATGGGGCAGCCCCTTGGAAGCCGTACAACTCCGCCCAGTGATGGTAAAACTGTGAGGACTTCAATGTGATTACCTTCCAGGTGATAGTGCATCACTCATGAGAGCCTCATGGCCTTGTGTATCTCATCAGTTCAATAGAGAAGCTGTGCTTCCTCTCAGCCCCTGTCCTTGCCACAGTGCCATCTCCCCCCTTGCCAGACAAGCTGGTTTCAGGGCTATGCATGTAGGAGCATTTGCTATTGTGGGGACTCTGTGGCAGAAGCTTGGCAGATCGAACCCCTTCCTGTCCTGACCCAACTTGAGGGCAGAACTCTAATGTCTCTATCTGCCTAGCTTAACTGACGGTAAATCTTATTTCTTTTTCTTATAAAAACCATTTTAGAAGGATTTTTTCATCATTCCACTTTTTTCTGATTATAAAGTCAAGGAATTCATGATGTAATAAATAACATGCAATATAAATTATAAAATCTAAAATGCCAATGATCCATTGCTAAGTTGCCAGCTATAGATAACCACCATTAGTGAGTATATATACTTCCAGTTTTCTTTTGGTGCTTTCAATACATATAGGATGATTGTGTATGCATTTATAAAGTAATATTTACATATATATGTCAAAGCTCAATTGATTGTATTTATGTGGGTCTGTTTCTGGACCTTGTATTCTTTTCCATTGATTAGCATGTCTATTCTTTTGCCAATGCTACACTACCTTGATTACAGTAGCTTCATAGTAAATTTTAAAATCAAGTAGTGTCAGTTCTCCAATTTTGTTCTTCCCTTCAATATTAGGTTCGTTTTTCTGGGTCTCTTTTCTCTCCATATAAACTCTAGAAAGAATCTATGGATATCCACAGAGTAACTTGCTGGGATTTTTTACTAGGATTGCATCTATGGATCAAATTGGGCAGAACTGACATCTTAACAGTATGGAGTTTTCCTATCAATAAACATGGAATATCTATCAATTTATTAATTCTTCTGTGATCTATTTCTTCAGACTTTTGTGGTTTTACTCTTATAGCTCTTACACATATTTTTTTAGGTTTATATCAAAGTGTTTCATCTTTTGATGCTAATGTTAACTCAGTCTTTTTAATGGCTACAAAATATTCTATTATATGGATGTATTTTAAAACCCTCATTAATTCTAAAATGCATCTTTAATTTGGATGACTTCAGTAAGCGAACAAGCAAAAGCATACCCTTGGCCATCCACCAAAGCAGAGATGGTGATATATTACTTAAATTAGCACTGTAAATGAAAGAAACCTATTTGTATTTATCACCTAAGACCACAGTTGTCAAATATACAGGCATAGTAGCAGCAAACTGGATTGTACAAATAGAATAAGCCTACTCAAAAATAAGCATCAAAAATAAAAATTAGCTAGGTAGACAGGTAGATAGATTTTTTTCTTTTTTGTATTCAAGGGCTACTGATTCACAATATCAGTATGGAACCTCAGAACTCTGCAGGTTCTCATATTATATGTGTAACTAAGCCAGGGAAATCTAAAGTGTTGTTTCACAGTAGCAGTCTGAACTTTGATTCGTTAGAGATCTTTTGGGGGATAACTTTGATTTATACTTGCTCACATCTCTGACTTACTCTATAAGATTAGATTTCAAAAGAGGCTTCTTATTGGACATTTAGGAAAAGTTTCAATTTATTATTTGTTTGGCACCCCCTTCTCTTTAGGACTTAGGCAATTGTCTATGCTATCCTGACGTTTCTTCCATGCCAACTTTTCAGGAAAATGTGACCCCTGAATTGTATCTCATATGAAGTTTAAACAGACTGTAACTCAAGTATGACAGCAACTCCACTGCCATTTCCAAGGCAGCTTACAGAGCAAAGTTTTATTTAATTGTTCAAATACAAGAAGTAAAAAATATCCAGGTGCCCTGTTTGTTTGAAACCATTTGTTTGGACCTGGCCATAAGTTAGCATTAAGTCAAAGAGGAACAAACTAGGTGAGATGGCCCCATGAAGAATGAAAGTCACAATAAAATTACAGTATATAACATCTCAAAAGGATGATTTGGGGATAGAAATGTGGCATAAAAAAATTTTTCCCTGGGAAGGAAAAAATACTGACCAGATAGGGTGTAAAGAGCATGGATTTATTGGTCAAAAAGACCTTGACCCAAATTCCAGATTTACCACATACTGTCTGTGTGACCTCGGCTAAGTTCTCTGTGTCAAGTGTCCAAGGGCAGGGAGGGTACTAAATCCCCACAGTCAAGACTTTGGACACCAGTGGATGAAATATATCCTGGACATGAAGGGAAAGGCAGGTCCCCAGGCCCTCCTCTCTCTTGGACTCCATCCTCTTCCCTATGGCATATGGAATTAGAAGTGTATCTGAGCCAAATTTCATGCTAATTAGAAGAAATGTTCTCTCATTGCTATGTAAAACAATGTTCACTAATTAAAAGGGGATTCTCACAGTGACTGTAAAAATTAAAATAAGGGCATCAGGAATAGTATATCCTGAAACAGAAACACAGCCTATTTATTTCTATTCTTGCACTTTAATATCAAAGGTATATTATTTGAAACCATACCCACTCTAATGAAGATGCTTCTCTTTGCCTCTCATTAGGAAACTCCATAGCTCTGAATCACTGGGCTGTGAGGTCATCTAAGAGTTTGCTTTGCCTTTTGGCAATGTTGGGAAGTGAAAACTAACTGGTTTGTCAAACACATGACTTACTCCATTGGTACCAGGAGGACATAGTAAAGAAAATGTGTTCTTTACCTTTGAAAATGTGTTACTGTGGTTACCAGTTCATGCCTCAGAAACTGTTCTTGTTTTGAAGTCAAAGAGAAATAAACTCTACTTATCTTTGTCAAAAATGAAAATAAAATGCCTAAGAAATAATATTTTTTAAAGGTGGGAGAGACATTTACTGGAAAGTTATGATTAGCCCTGGGAATATGGCAGCAGGAACCACAATTAAGATTCTGCCAAAGAGACACTATGTACCTCTGAGCTTCAAACATTTCCTTATTTTTGTTCAAGAGTCAAAGTATCAGTTGATCAAGAATTAAAATTCTTAGAAAGAGGATATAATTGATCAAGACTTAGTCACCAT
>NC_137783.1:14370424-14402924 GCF_963455305.1 Plecotus auritus
ACTCTCTTATAGAGAAGCTCTTCACGGGGACTGGGATTTACTGAAGAAGTGACAGGTGTGTTTGCAGAATATTTTACATCCAACCTTTTGTTTTTGGCAGAGATGTTAGTAACCTTGGGAGAAGTTCAGCAGACCTGGCTGTGACTGAGGAAGAAGGCAGGGACTGCTGCTGAAAATCAGCAACAGTGACTGGGAGCAGAGCCCTGCTTTCTCGGGGCCTTGCAAGGAGTCTGCCAACACATCACCTTTATTAATATATGCGTACTAGAGGCCCGGTGCATGAAAATTCATTCACTGCAGCGGGGTTCCCTCAGCCCAGCCTGCCCCCTCTCACAGTCCGGGAGTCCTCAGGGGTGGGAGGCAACCCAGCGATCAGGGGAAGGTGACGCACCCATCACATCTCTGCTGTTGCCACTGCTGGCAGTGCAAGCCTTGGCCAGCCCTGGTTACCTGAGCCTCAGGCGGCTGGTCAGCCACCATCCAAGGCTTGCCTGCACCTCGGGCTGGCCCTGGGCAGCTGGGGGGCTGAGAGGACTGGGGGACTCTGGAGGCAGGTACACGGAGGGGCCGGACCCACCTGGGGGCGGGCCCGGCTGTGCCATGCAACTGCCGCCCCAGCGGGGCTGAAGGGCCTGGGCACCACCATCTTGTGGCTGTGGGCACTACCATCTTTGAGGGCATGGCAGTCAATTAGCATATTCCCTCCTTATTGGCTGTGGGCACCGCCATCTTTGTGAGGGCATGATGGTCAATTAGCATATTCCCTCTTTATTAATAGGATTAGCACACACTTGTACCTTCATACCAGATTGAATATAGTTCTCATCATGAATCTTGCACCCCTATATATTCTTTTGAGAATGAGGTGGGCTTGAGAATTAACGTTGACTGTTAAGTATGAGCCATTTATCCAAACATGATCATAATGTAGTATAGAAGCAGATATAACAGAGGCAGGACTCTGAGTGGCTGTTTACAAAATTAAAAACAAAACTGTTGCCCAAAACCTGTATCTAACTGATCTGGAAACTCCCATTTAGGGACTTCCTTCTAAATAATTATTGATCATTCTCTTACTCTTTCATTTTGTAAAATTTGCTATAAACCTGAATAAGCTCAAACAGTAAAACTCCCCCACTTGCAAAATAATAATATCCAAAATAGGTTGCTTTGATAAGATGTATTCAACATATTTCTGTGCGGTAATTGTGAGTATTACTCAGCTTTCAAACAATTAGACTGTAAATTTCAAGGTTCTCATATTTGTAAGGAGTTTCAACTTGCTGAAGCCAATTTCTGTGCAAAGGCTTTTAAAGATTTTTAAGGCTGTAAACAGAGTAGGCACATGACAGTGCCCAAAGCAGAATCTTAGTGGAAACAGTACACAGATTAACGCTAATCCTTATGCTGCCTTTGTGTGTTAAAAAATATAATAAAGCTCATGTTTTCCTCAAGATAATTTACTTCTCTTTGACAGAATATGGTAATAATAAATGGGTTTGTCAGAGAAAACAGACATTTTACTGCTGGCTATGTGAATGTTTTTCTTAATAAATACACAACTACCTTATGTTGGGGATTTACCAGTACCTTCAGTGTGTGATTATTCTGCAACACATGACTTGCACAGGCATATGCAATGAACCTGCAATTGGGTGGTTTGGAGAAGTAATGAAAAGGCCTCTCTGTTTTCATTCTCTTTAAGTCCGCCTGCTGAGAGTTGAGGGATGCTGGATATTTGAGGTACATTGGCTGATGCTCAGATAGCTTTATCTGGCAGAGGTAGAGTGCCTGGAAGTTACATTAGTTTTTATAGGATACCTTGAAATATTGATGCAAATATAACACATTTCAGGCTGCATCAGGTGTCATCTTAAATTAGATTCTACAAGTCAAACCAAGCATTGTGGATTTAATACTTATGAAAAAAAGGCTTAAATAAACTTAAGAAAATTTCAACCCAGTAATTTATTTTTTATGACTTTTAGATATAGTGCCCCTTTAAAATGTTATCAGCAGAATATCTCCATTAAGTTTGTTCATCCATGAAGGTTGGTAACCTCTTCCCTCCTTTAAGGCAAGGTCAAAACAATGTTGCTTTGCCCCGCTGGTGTGGCTCAAGCGGTTGAGCATCCACCTATGAACCATGAAGTCATGGTTTGATTCCCAGTCAGGGCATATGTCTGGGTTGCAGGGCTGAGTCCCTAGAGGAGGGTGTGCAGGAGGCAGCCTATCAATGATTTTCTCTCTCTCTCATCATTAATGTTTCTATCTCTCTCTCCCTCTCCCTTCCTCTCTGACATCAGTAAAAATATATATTGTTTTAATAAAGGAGTGTTGCTTTTATTTTCCTATCTGTTTAATGATTCAGACTGTTTAGGTTTTTTTGATCACTTAAAGGATGCTGGCTATTACAGTACTGAGTTTGAACATATTCTCATTTGTAAGAATATATTGAATTACTTATATTTTCACATAATTGGGCTCTTTTTGGACATGGTGCAGGCCACAGAGATGAATACAGTCCAGTCTGTGTTCATGGAATTTAGAGTCTGTTAGAGTTAAGTATCTCTAAAGCAAAGGAGATTATAAGTGCCATAGAGCAGGAATAAACAAAGGATGGTGGGAGTTTAGAGAAGGAAGGGATTCCTCCCAGACAGTGGAAGAGAACCTGTGAATTGGATTATAAAGAGCAAGGGGTCTTTGGAGAAAAGTAGGAAAAAAACAGTACAATTGGAATACTGTGCTACAGTTTACACTGGGGGAATTAGTTTTATCCATATATTTTTAAAGATATCTTGGGACACTAGTTATTCTAAAGTTTAATTAACAGACCATTGATGGTTATGGTAAGGATTAGTAGAGGTGGTGCTGGAAGATTGATGGGGATTATGTAAATAGTATTATGTGAATTTTCTGCTAAGTCATTTTCCAACAAGACAGCTAAATCCGATGGTAGTGACATTACCAAATTCCAAGAGATATTGCAAAGTAAATTGTTGAAATCCTCAATTTAGTTGTTTTTTTTTTAATCTGAAAAATATAATAGCAAACAACCTTAGAATCTACACGCAGATGAAAATAATTTGTTTAGATTATGATTTAAAAAGTGTTTTGACCCTGGGTTCAGCCCAAGGGAGTTAGTCCCTCTAAGCAGGAAAAGAATTGGAATTTTTCTTAAGAAGGATATTCTAGCATCTTGTGACTTCCACAAAAATAGCTGGCACTTGGTAAAAAGCTAACATTTGCCAGAAATAAATAAAGCTCTTCTCGTGGTGCTTTTTTGTGTTTCACACAAACATGCCACAGCCAAGTCAATGTATAAGCCACCTCATAAATCCGATTGGGTCTTGAATCTATCATTAACCTAATCCCTTGCTTGGGACATATCCAGAATGTTGGTTTGAAGCTGCCAATAACAAACTAGCTGACCATTTATGGAGATGTTACTGTGTGGTGCCCAGGTTATTTTTATTTTTCAAATCTTCCCATTATTCCTGCCTCTGTTTCAGCAACATTTAGGTGAACCTGTGCTGACAAGTGGGGACTACGTGTCAGTAGGTGGATTTCACTAACCAGAGTCTGACCACCAACCCCAGCATGCACTCTGTGGCTCCAGAAATGAAGTCATGAAGGGTCTGGTCTCTGCATCTAGATCATTTGGATTAGGATTCACAACTCCACCTCCTATGAGGGGAGAGTCAGAGCATTATTCCTGTTTGAGGAAATTAAGAGCATGGATGGATGTTGGAGTCAGACAGTCAGAGAGAACTTTGTTCAACTTTGGGCCCTACTACTTAATGTTAGGGTGTTCTTGTGTAAGTCCCTTATCTTCCTAGAAGTGAGGACTAGGGGGGCCAGGGAGGCTTTGTGGAAAATATGGATGTAGAAGACCTGGAATATGGGTTCCAAGAAAATATTGAGACTCCAAGGCTGCATTTGATAATATAAGGTTAGAAGTACCCACCAGATTTGTGTGGAGATAGAATTGGGCAAGAAAGTTGACCATTTTCAAAAAAAGAATTGCATTAAATTCTCTGCAGGATTTCCTTTTCTGATTGTGTTCACTGATGTCTCCTAGGCACCAGCATTTCATAGCTGTGTGTTCTCTCCACTTAGCTTAGAGCATCCAAGGTGAGGTTGAGGGTGACACCTTATTAGAGAAGAGGAAAAGCAAGAATAGCATTTGTGTGTGTGTGTGTGTGTGCGTGTGTGTGTGTGTTTTAATATAGAGTTTGAACTCTAAAACTCAGGTGCATGGCTTTTTTTTTCTGTCACAATTCATGGTAAAATACTACTAGATCTTAAGACTGACTTTTCCTTACAGCCAGTAGGTTTTGGGTTAATAATTGTAGGGAGAAGGTTATCAGGCATGGTAAAGAGTTCTGGTCATTTTAGTGCTTTTGGGAAACATGGGTGGATTTATATAAATATGACACAGAAATGAGTATAAATAATTATATATCTCTGTGTTGGTCAGTATCCATTCATATTTATTTCATAAATTCAGCAGGACCATGTTCCCTCCAGAGTCTCTCTGGAAGAATCCATTCCTTTCCCTTTCCAATTTCTGTGGCTATCTGGCATTTCTAGCCTTGTAGCAACATCTCTACCTGTGTCTTCACATCAACCTATTCTCTGTATGTTATTCTCTTCTGTGTGTCTATCTTATAAGAATATTTGTATCTAGGGCCCACCTTGATAATATAAGATATGCACCACCTCTCAACATCGTTAATTTAATCACATAGTTTGCCATATAAGGTAATATTCACAGGGTTCAGGGATTAGGGCCTGGATACATATTTGTACCTGGAGAGGGGATAAGGTGCCATTCAACACACTACATCTTCTAACTCAGATAAAGGCATTTGTTCAGTAGGAGAGATAGAGTCTTAAGACTCTACAATCTTTGTACAAGCACACTGTTGTGATTTCTACTGAAAACCCAGAGGGTGCTGACTCCTCTAATTTTAGTCATTCCCAGGAGCTTTAAACTTTCTCACCCATCACACTGCTCCTCCACCAAGTTTCCAAACAGATTCTTATTACCAGTATTCAATTTACATGTGTGTGTGTATTTTTGTTTTGTTTTGTTTTCCCCACTGGTTAGTTGCTTTGCAATCCCAGCTCTCCAATCCAATCAAGAAAAGTTGTGTGTCTGCTTGGGTGTCATCACTGAGAAATTTATTTTGCCAATTTACTTGTTATAAAATAACATCTTGCTGTTTTAATTTGCAAATCCATGATTACTAGTGAAAATGACAATGGCTCATGTTTGTTTAAATGGTTGAGAATCCCACTTAGATTTTTTGCTTATGAAGAAGCATCCTGAGAACATTTAAAGAAGGGATAAATTGGCAAGCAAAGCCATACATTTAACATCCCATGAACTATTTAAACATGGGCTGAGCAACTACTTGGTAGGAAAGTGTTCGAGATAATTAAAGAATAACATTTGGAACAAAAGACCTTCAAGTCTCTGAATCTTGACAGTGTAGTTGGGGATAAAAGATTACATAGAAATGAGCTGTATCCCAAAGTGCTAACTTTGAATAATAATTTTTGAGGAATCACCCCCCCCCCCAAATGATGTTATCTCACTTCCACTCTACTCATTTTTCAATCTTTGCCCTCAGGCATGAGATGTTGATATCATTTATCTAATGGCCACTTCCAGATTAGGGCCTTCTAAAACTGCAAAGTTTTAACCTAGAATTGGCTGTCTTTCATCTTAATTATCCTAAGATTTTTTTCTTTGCAAGGGAGATTTCTCATCTATAAGTTGAAGCTCATTCTATTTTAAAGTGAAGTAGCTGCCAGTGGTATTAAGTTGGGGCAGGGGGAAGAAGCTGTTGTATGAGAGATAACTGCATGCTGGTCAGATAAAAGGTGGGTCTAATTGAAAGTAGGATCAATTTAGCAAATTGCTGTACTAATTTCTAATGATGGCCTGATTTAAAAGAGTGCATAATGTTGCATGAAAATCCTAAAATTGTAGTTGTTACAGGAAATCACAACTAGAAGGAAAACATTTCATTTCTTTTTTTTTATTTTGACTTTTCTTCTGGACTATGATGCAGAGATTTGATGTTGTTGGAGTATAAGAGTAAACACCCCTCCCCAAACTGCAGGAGTCTATCCCTCTAAGTCAGAGGCAGAAATAATGGTGAGGGTGATCCCAAAGGATTTGTTCTCAGGAATAACATTACATAAATGCTTGTCTCTCCTTCCCCTATGATATAAATGCCAAGCGCTGGAGAAGAGGAAAGGGTCCTTGTTGGTTTGTTCCCATTTGATAAAAAAAATTAATATTTCTATTAATAATTAATTTTGTATCAGTGGGGCTGTTTTTGTCTAGTCAGTGATCAGTGAGGTCACACCTGTTTCCAAATTCTGAAATATTTCAAAAAGAAGATTAAACCTTTAATATGCAAAGATCTGTAGCTAGCAAATTGGAAGAATTGAATTCTTAGCCTAGTTTTATCACTGACTAGCTTTGTTATGAGAAAATTTTCTCCATGTGTATTGATTTCAGGTACCTCAACTATGATATGACAGAAATAGAAATAGAACCCAAGTATACCTATAAAAGTCTGTGGGACAATCTATCATTTTTCTTCTTGAAAATTGCCAAGAAAAGTAGTCTCATACCTTCCATAGTAAGATGTTCCCAAACTTATGGAGACAATATATACCTTGTGATGTATCTATGTGTATTATAATATTTAAGGAACATGAATCATATACATTTGAAGTAGTTACAATGCAAGCTTTTCTCCATATTCAGTAATTGTTCTGGCATTCAAGACCTTGGTGGATGTGAGGATGGTTGGTACCTGGTACTTCTGTGGTCAAGAAAAGTCATATAAAATACTGTAATGGTTAATCATATGGGTTCTATAGTCAATTCATCTGCTTTAGAATTCTAGCTTTCCTCCTACTAGTCATGTGACTTCCCTCCTACTAGTCATGAGTCTTAATTTTTCTTACCTGTAAAATTATGGTATCCCAAACCAAACCATTAAAGTAAAGGAGAACATGAAATGAGGCCTTACATGTATATCATGGTGCTAGTACATAATGGAGATTCAATAATTTTTAGCTATTATTTTTACCCATCCAAACCCTTTTAACTGAGTTAGAACCCATAAAGTACTATTTAAAATATGATTGAACTGTTGTATGTATTGTGGTGCTGAGGTCTTTTCATCACTTTATTTTCCTTCTATAAGCATGATCATTAAATTATGCTAATAAACATCGACTCATATTCCCAACTTCTACTTCTATCACATTAGGTTTGGGGGGTTTTAGGGGTGCTTTCTGAAAATTATAATTTTCTGGTAAAAATAGTTTAAGGGCCTAAAAGAGTTTTCTAATTATTTGGTTTTCATTCTGTTGACAAGAGAGACCTCTAGTTAACTTATTCAGATCTACCATGTCTATCATTTATGTATTCTACTAATATTTATTGAGCACTTACTGTGAGTCATGTAAACTTCTAGTTGCAGTAGTGAATAGTGAGGATATTAGGGAATCTAACTTTTTCTGGCCTCAAGGAATGAAAGTTGCCTACCCACCTGAATTCATTGCTACTATGAGTGTCAGAATCTAGATTCTCAGGACCTGAGACAGCTCTCCATGGACATAGTTGGGGGTGGGGAAAAGAGGATAGCTTTGGAAAGAGTTAGCACTTATTCTCTCACTGCAAAGACCCCTCCCATCATTACTGCACCTGGGGTCTGTAACCTGAAGGATGGGCTTATTTTTTTATTCTAGTTTTCACATAGTTATTGTATAGTCCATGGATGTCCCTCTCTCAGGGTTTAAGTATCTGAGATTTTTTTTTCCTTCCTTCTTCTTGGATTCTCCCTCTTTATATGTCTACTCTGCACTATTCTGCATTTTCTCCTTTCTGACTCTCATATAGAAGGGATGTTGCAAATCATGCAGTTTTTTAAAAGGGAAATGCTTGTTTATTACACTAATAAGTTATCTTTGGGCTTGTCATGTATCCACAGTGGGTCTGAAGAATTTATATGGAAATGAAGGCAGTGCCACATTTGCCTAATTAGACAGATCTACTCCGGAAAGGAGGCAAGTGTCTGCTGGAATGGAAGAAGGGCTGGGCTGGGAGGGGGATTCCTCCTCAGCTGTTTTCTTAGGTTAATTTAGGGGCTGTTATCTCACAGGCTCCCACCTCTTGGGACACTTCCCTGCTCCACAGAAAAATTCTTTTCACATCCAATAAAGCATTCAGATTAACCTCCCTCTGCACTATAATATAATTAATGTCACATTTAAAGAAATAGGTGGCAGGTTTTCAGAAGAATGGCAGAGACTTGGCCACTTTACCAGTACAGACTCTACACTCTGGTTGCACTTTAGAATTTTCTGGGGAGCTTTATAAGTTCTCATGACTAGGGCCACCTAAGGCCAATCACTGTTCATTCAGCACCCTTTCAAAATCAACTCCAGGTGTAGGATATGGGCCTCAAAGTATCAAAAATCAGAATTTAAAATCATTGGCCTGTGTTTTCCATCATTCCTGTTTGAACAATTTAGAACATTGCTCAACTTTGCCTTTTATTATAAAAATTCCCATACAGGTGCTCAGAACTGATATGGATCCACACAGCACACAACATAGACCAGGCACAGAAGACAAACACTAACATGTTTAGAAACCTGCACCAGACAGATACAACAGATACAGACACAATTTCAGGTACACCGATTCATTCCTAGAACCTTCAAAAACAGGCTCATAGGCTGATAAACACTCAGACACACACAGACACAGAAACCTCATAGGAAAGAGAGCCACGGACACAGGTTCCCATAGACTTAGGTATTGGTACACAGAGATATAAACACAAATACACACATGATTGGACGCCTTCAGAAGGAGATGCCTGTCAACCTAGCCCCATACTACTACTGCAAGACCATCAGAGATAGTAAGAAAGTGATCAAGAACAGAATGAAACTCATTCATGGTAAATTATATTTCAATAAAGCTGTTGAAAATTTAAGAGAAAGAGTCACTGAGATTCAAGTATACAACCAGAAAAAAAAAGACATAAGAGGAGACATACACACTCAGGAATTCTTCTTTCATAGTTTCTGGGTCGTTTTTATTGGTGCATGTGCATGTACAGGTTGTCAGAGAGTCATTGTGCTGAATTTTGCTGCCTCTTGGTGGATGTGATTTCCCAAACCCACTTGCAGGCCTTCTGGTCCCTTGCCCAGGTGGATCATGTGGAAGGCAGAATTGGAATTAGAGCCTCCAATGACAATAATTTACACATTTTCTGCAAAGGCGATTGTACTGAAAATGAAAACCTGAAAATGTGAGGAGCAAGCAAAGACTGTTTCACTATGGTTTGGATGCTGACAGAGATCCAGACAGCAGAAAAAAAAAAATAAATCCTGTAGTAGTAATTAAGAAGTAATATCACTGTGGTCTTTCCTAGTACAATAAGTTATCTTGTACCTATTCACTCAGTTAATCATATCAACAGCTATTCAGTGTGATCTTATTTGATCTTCAAAGCAACCAAGTGAATAGAACTATTATAATAAACATTTTACATTTGCTGAAATGACTACCAAGCTTTGTAACATTTCTGGGATCCCCCAGCCACCAAGTTAAATGTTTGGAAGTCAAATTCATGTCTGATGGACTTAGAGTCAGTGCTCTTGGTAGCTGTATGGCATAGCCTCAGCAAACACTAAGCTTGGGGTCAATCTTGTGGCTAGTTTTATGTTGCATATGAAAAAACTGAAGATCAAAGTGGTTAAGTACCTTACCCCAAGCTCCCAGACGCAGACCCAAAACCTGACTCTAATATTCTAATTCCTGTTCCAGGGCTGATTTTACCAGAGAAATGGGCCTTTGGATCCTTTCAATGGACTATCTTTGAACTGGACTTGGTGAAGAGACTGAAGCTTAATAAAAAAAACTGATCTAAAATGTAATGGCTGTGCCTAGAACATCTTTATAAGGAAACTGGACTCCCCTAGAGGACACTGGGTCCTTTCTAGTTATCTGTTGCTTCTCTGAGGACTATGAAACCTCTCTCCCTAGCATTTGGTCCAGGAACATGTCAAATAGGATTGTATTTCAGCCACAAGAAAAGAACAGTGATCTTGACATCAGGAAGATGTTTTGTGTGCTTGCCACTTTCTTAAAATTTGAGAATGAAAATGTTCAATAAATGGAAAACCATCTTGATCATATTGTAAAATTTTCTTATCTGATAAAATAATATTCTTAAGAATTTAATTCCATGGATTATTGAATGAGAATAAAAATATTTGTCACCTTAGGGAGGTGATAATGACAGAAAGATTGAGAAACAATGCACTAGATTACATATCACAGAACCTCATATTATTGTTTTAAACATTTCAAATTGTAGAAAACTTTAAAAATTAGATTTTATATAATATGAAAAGTTAACTTTCTGGTTTCTTTTTCTTTCTTCTTTCTTTCCTTCTTTCTTTCTTTCTTTCTTTCTTTCTTTCTTTCTTTCTTTCTTTCTTTCTTTCTTTCTTTCTTTCTTTCTTTTTCTTTCCTCACCCGAGGATATTTTTCCATTATTTTTTAGAGAGAGTGAAAGAGAGGGGGAGAGACAGAGAGAGAGAAACATCTATGTGAGAGAGACACATGGATTGGTTGCCTCCCACAACATCTCAACCAGGGCTGGAGATCATGCCTACAATCAAGGTACGTGTCCTTGACCGGAATTGAACCCAGGACCCTTCAGTCCCTGGGTTGAAGCTCTATCCATTGAGCTAAAGTGACCAGGGCTAAATTCCTGGTTTCTATTTATTTTTTTAAATCAGAATACCTGACAACTGTGGGCCCATGATTCCCATGGCAATAACTGACCAGACCTTTGCAGCAGATTCTCCTGTTAGGTAGGATATGTGCTCTTTGTCCATCACAGCCTCCAACATTCCCCATTAATTATGTTCATTCTGACCCATTTCACTTATTGAGGTTACCTGTATGGACACTGCAGCTATTTATTTACATTTCCAGTATTCAGGTAAAAATAACTACAAAGTCAGAGACAGATGTTTTTGCAGTCCAGGGAGAAAGAAGTAAGCAAAGGCTTGTGAGCTCAGAGTGACTATATCAGCTGTCTTACAACAGAATCACCATATAGTGAGGGTGGAGAGTCCACAAGAAGGGGAACAAGAGATACTTCAAAATTAAATGTTGGTGGACCAAAGACCAACTGTGCTAAGTAAAACTTTTAAACACTTAAAATAAAATGTAAAACATTATATTTACAATCTTAGGTTTGCAAAGATTTTCCTTTTTAAATGACATAAAAAAGGCAAACCACAAAGAAAAAAATGAATACATTTGAATCTATTCAAATGAGAAACAGCTGTTCATCCAATGGCATCGTAAACAAGGTAAAAAGACAAGGAACAGGTTTTGAGAAGATATTTGCAATGCATAAAACTGACAGAAGATAAGTATTTTGAATTTATAGGGAGCTTCTATGAATCAAAGTAAAAAGATAAACAACCCAATGAAAAAAAACATTATATGAAAATGTCATTCATGAAAGATAAAAGACAAATGGCTAATAAGTACATGAGAACATGCTCAATCTGACATGTTATCAGAGAAAGACAAACAATAGTAAGACATTATTTCATACCCATGGTACTTACATAAATCTAAAGTCAAACAACCCCAAAGAGCTGGGCATGGATGTGGCAAATTTCAAAATTTCATGCAGTATGGGAGTGGAAGTTGGTACATTCTTTTTTTGGGGGGCAATTGATAATACTGAATAAATAGCATTATTTACATGCTTTTTAGTGCTATGTATATATGTACCTTGATGAAATTTTTACACATGCACAAAAGGATGTATACTTCACTGTCCATTGTGTTATTGTATGTGGTTGGGAAAAAATAAAAGCTTCTTAACTGACTCTCAACAGAAAAAAAAAGGGTATATAAATTGCGATATAGTCACAAAATAAAACGCTACAATTTAGTGAAAATATTTGCATTAATACAATACATACCCACTTAGCTAAATCTCCAAAACCTTTTAAAATTTTTTTCAGATAAATACACAGCATTATAATTTTTACCAAATATAAAATCAGAAGAAACAAAGGAGTGAATAACATGATTGGTTAGGAATCTGCCAGAATATTGTCTTTGGTAAGATATCTGTTAAGATATTTTGCCAATTTTTGTTTGTTTATTTTTTACTGTTGAGTTTTAGGAATTTTAAATATCTTGGATACCAGTCCTTTATCAGATGTATTTTGCCAATATATTCTCCTACAAAGGAGAAAATGGCTTGTGTTCTCATTTCCTTTACATTTTCTTTTGCAGAACAGACATTTTTAATTATAATGAAGTCCAGCTTGTTGACTATTTTTTTAATGGATCCCACTTCTGGGTGTTGTAAAGCCTCTGATTTTTGACTCCAGCTTTACTGTCTACCCTTTCTCACCTATTCACCTCTTATGTCTACTGGTGTTTACTGTGAACTTTGTTATTAACACATAGAAATGAGAGAGAATAAGACCTTGTTCTCAGGTAGCATATTGACCAGAGTAGAGACACACCATAATACACTGACATACAAGAGAATTTCAGAGAGTATATGTGCTATGAAATCTATGGTAGAAAATATGGTAGGTTTTATTGGGTACATTATAGGCAGGGTGATCAGGCAAGGTCATGTTGGGGAGATGAAATCTGAGCTGACACCAGTAGGGTATGAGAGTCAGTGAGTGATTAAAACATCTGTGGGAGAGATGGATCAGTCTTGTCTCCTGTTCTCTGGACCAACTGGTCTACCTGCCCTGAATGTATGATATTCTTTCAGGTTAATATGTCTTTTGTCTGGTCTGTTTTTTTCTGCCTAGAGCACTTTGCCACCTTCTCTAGGATATTTTACCTGATTCACCTAATTCAGTGATATCTATCTTGCTGCTTCAGATCCCTTTAGTAAAGTCAGCATATTCTTTATGTTAGTCTGGGCTATTTTTATTACAAGTGAATAAGAGGGGGGTAGGAAGAGGGTGTATATTGGGACAGTGACAATGCCATTAAGAACTGATGACTAAGAGCCCCGCCAACATGGCTCAGTGGATGAGCATCAACCTATGAATCAGGACATCACGGTTTGATTCCTAGTCAGGGCATATGCCCTGGTTGTGGGCTTGACCCACAGTGTGGGCTGTGTAGAGGAAACCAATCAATGATTCTCTCTCATTATTGATGTTTCTCTCTCTCTCCTTCTCCATTTCTCTCTGAAATAAACAAAATATATTTAAAATAAACCTGATGACTTAGTAAGAGATTCCTAGTATCATCTTCTAATTTTGGTGTATGTTATTATCTCTGGCCCAATCTCACTATATCTTACACATATTAGGTGGTTATAAAATATGGGTTGAGTAAGTCTGTGTATTCATTGTTTTTATTGGCTAATATTTATTGAGCACTTATATGCCAAGCCCTATGATAAGAATTGCTTATATTTGGTCTTATTTAGTCCCTGTATGTAGCATGTGCGTTAAACATTATGATTATTTCCACTTTATAGATAATATTTTCAGCAATAATATTTAGCTACAATAATAACAAGACAAGAAATTATTCTTTGACCATTTTGGGGGGTTAGGACAATCTGGTGAGGCACTTTGCTTTTAAAAACTTTGAACTAACTTTCCATTTCCCGATGAGCAAATGAAACAAATTGGTAGTGGCCAGAGCTGACATGTTGGGTTAAATCACATGGCTCTAAAACTATTTCTCAGGTCATTACAGTCCATAGGTTATGGGCAAGATTATTTTACTAGCCCCTATTTCATATGCTTCATTGATTCTTTTGCTTTCTTTTCTTTCTTTTTTTTTTTTTCAGTGCATGCTTTCAGCTTTTTCTCTTAAAAATATGGAGTATATGTGCTCTCTGCTTGCCCTTGTGCTTGGCCTTGTGACCTACTTTGACCAATGCAGCATGGGAATAGGTGACAGGGCTCCATGTCTGAGTCTAGGCCTTGAAAAGCCTGGTGTATTTCCACTTACCTTCTTGAACCCTGACATTGTCCTAAAAAGGGTTGTCCCTGAGTGGCTCCTGCACTCTCAGTCTGGACTCTAGAATGAACTCATTTTAATCAGGGCTTCCCTCACTGACCACCCACCATAGACTGTAGCACCAAGCATGGTGGCAGCAGCCCCAACAACTTGAAGCTGAGCCATCCTATGAGAATGTGTATTGTTCTATATCACTGTTGATGTTTGTTGGCTATACCACAATAAAATTCAAGTACCCACCTAATATTTTTATTAGGAAAACAGGAAGAAGTGTTTGGGGAAGTGGCCACCATGGAATTAATACTCTTCATCATCACAGCCTCATTATCCTGATTCATAGTGTCATTTTCTCCTTTCATTAGGTTTCTTCCTTTAGCTTTTTTTTTCTTGTGTAAATCAGGTTGAATAGGGTTTTTAACTCGACGAGCATGGTGGAGTTTTTTTGCAATAACTATGTCACACTGTCCTAAGCTAAGCTCCAGAAGAAACAACAAAGGCGACAAGACAGAAAGAGCTGAGGGAAAGCCAGTGTGGATCAGAATGATTTGATTTGCTGTATGGGAGTAGATGAGGGGTAGACAAGGGTTATTTCATTCATTCTTCACATTGGCTGGTTCTGTCTGCTGCCCAAATTTAGAGCTTTAGCTTCTCAAAGGATTTCTGGCAAAGAAAGGCATTCTGGAATACTGTCTGTTATAACACCTAGGGCATGGCAAGATCCTACCAGATGCTGGTCGAATAAATGAACAAGAGAATAAATGATTGAATGAACACATAAACCAACTAATTGGTGGGTGGGAAGAGATCAACCAATGAACTTATATGCATAACCCATGGACACAGAAAATGGGGTGGTGAGGTCCTGGGGCAGGGGAGACGGAAGCGAACTGGAAGAGGTTAATGGGGGGGAAAGGAGGATCTATGTAATAATTTCAACAATAAAGATTTTTTTTAAAAAATGAATGCAAAAACATTACAAAAAATAATAAAATGAAACAGAGGGAAGATCATCAATGATAATAACAACAATACCACCAGCAATATGATTTGTCAGACACAAATCCTATTTGGTGTGTGTATGGGGAATTGCCCTGTGAATTGTAGGATGTTTAATGGCCTCTCTGACCTCTCCTCAGTAGTTGCAATAAACTGCCACCACCACTCCCCATTTGTGGGTTGTGATAACCAAAAGTTTCTAGGTTAGTTCAATTAATAATTTAATTAATTTAAGATTCTAGGGGGTCATTAAGTTGGCTCATCAGTCAAGCACACCTTTCTATGGATGAGTTTCACATTCCTTCCTGAGAATAGGAGTTAATGGAATGGCAATTAGAAGAAGAAAAATAATGAAAGACACATGATATGTGTGTGTGTGTGTGTGTGTGTGTGTGTGTGTATAATTGATTTTCAGAGAGGAAGAAGAGAGAGAGAGAGAGAAACATCAGTGATGAGAGAGAATCATTGAGCGGTTGCCTACTGTATGCCCCCTACTGGGGATCGAGCCCACAACCTGGACATGTGCTCTTTGGGGGAAATATCAAAATAAGACCTAGTCCTAGACATTAAGAAGTGCTCATTTCTTTTTATCATTATTATTATTGATTTTTTACAGAGAGGAAGGGAGAGAGATAGAGAGTTAGAAACATCGATGAGAGAGAAACATCGACCAGCTGCCTCCTGCACACCTCCCACTGGGGATATGCCCACAACCAAGGTACATGCCCTTGACCGGAATCGAACCTGGGACCTTTCAGTCTGCAGGCTGGTGCTCTATCCACTGAGCCAAACTGGTTAGGGCAAGAAGTGCTCACTTCTTAATCTTGAGATCCTTTCACAGTTCAGATCTTCCCTTGCTGCTGTGAGATGTGACCATATTTCATTCTATAGCAGACTGACACATAGGAAACACTTCTATTCAAGAATTTTTAAGTACTCAGCCTTGCAAGGTCACAATTTACGTGAAAGGCGAACAATACTGAACCTAAAGGTGAACTGTTAATAATTTATTTTCCTCAAAATATGGCATATTCAGCTATTAAACTTCCACTAAGGAATTAATTACAAGGTACTAATAGATTGGGAAAGGGAAGTTGTACATTAGTTTAATATTAAAATTGAGATTGAAGCACTTCTTTGTTTGTGTATGTCAGGTTGTAAGTACCATTTTCATTGACTTATACAAAACAGCCAAGTTCGCTGGGTCTCAGATGTCAAGAGCCAGCAGGATGTTCTCAAGAATCCTGTCTCTCTAGGGCAATTTCCTTCATCCATCAATTCCTTCAAACACTTGTGTCCGCCTAAGAGCAGGTAACTAGTTAGCCCCACATTCACTGCCAGTTACTTTCCAGAGTAGACTTTTTCACATCTTACTGGTTCTATGGGAGAAAAATGCTATTTTGACATAGAGATATCATTCTTTGTCCACATCACATTTCAGCGATGCATCCATTATCAAGGAGAAGAAATACACAGGAGGGAAATTCTCCATAGGAAACGGGTGGGTGATTTGCTATTGCCAAGGTTTTCCTCTGGATCAGAGAGGCTTAATTGTGATTAATATTCTAAGAAATTCTAATAAATAAAAGATTTCCTAAGTATTTACTTATTGTGCTTTATGTGCCTTATTCTTCATATCCCTATATTTTTATAACTTCTCTTATACATTGATATTTTTCTCTTTCATGTAGAATTATGAAGGTCATTTATTAGGTACTATTTTTATTTTATAGATGAGGAAACTAGAGCTCAGAAGGATTAAGTGCCTTGCCCTGCTTTAGTCATTCACTCCTCCCATTTATCAATGGGCAGAATAGTATTGGTTCCCTAGAGCTGTCCTAAAAAAACTCCCACTAACTGGGTGGCTTAACAAACAGAAATGTATTGTTTTACAGTTCTGGAGGCTAGAATCTGAAATCAAGCTGTTGGAAGAGCTGGTTCCATCTGAGGGCTGTAAGAACCTGTTCCATCCAAATTTCTCTCCTTGGCCTGTAGATGGCCCTCTTCATGTTCTCCCTGCCTAGTAATTGATTAAGAATTCAATGCATGAATTTTAGGGGAAACAATTCAATGCCTAATAGGGAAATTCATGGAGACAAATCTGCCTAAGCCACTCCTCACTGGCTATGGACTAAAGCATAAGTTTCTTATCAAGACCCATGAGTCCCTCTCTGATGTGGCCCTTGTCCCTGCCGCAGCCTAGTGCCTTACCACAGCAGGAGCTCTTGCCATACAGAACCACTTGGTAAAAACAACTCCTATTTATCAAGCACTTCAGGTGCTGTGCTGAGTGCCTCCCATGTGTGCATAGTGTAAACATATTATGCTTACTTTCTTATTACCACCATGTCCTTCACTTATCCATTCATTCTTTCAAAATGTTTTTGAATGCCTGTTATTTGAAGTTTTGTTCAATGGGCTGGGGGCATGGCTGCCCACGAAATGTGGAAAAAATATCCCTAGTCTCCCAATCATGCACTCTAGTGGGGAAATATAAAGACTAATATATTAAAGTATTATTTAGTATGTTAAACAATACGGAGTGCTGCAGAGAGAAATGGGACAGGAATGAAGATGCTCTAGGGGCAAGATGCAATTTTTAAAAATTATATGAAATCCTTTATACTTATGGAAAGGTTGAAAGTATAGTCTGCATCCAGATTCTTCAGAATTAATTTATGTTAAATAATTTCAATTGCATAAAGAAGCTACAGGATTACAAATGTCATGTATTCCACTAAGCCAGAATTCCCTATTGTTCATTTGCCAACATTTGTGCACAATTCTTCTCTCTCTCTCTCTCTCTCTCTCTCTCTCTCTCTCTCTCTCTCTCCCTCTTTCTCTCTCTCTCTCTCTCTCTCTCCCTCTCTCTCTCTCTCTCTCTCTCTCTCTCTTCATTTTGATATTTCACTCATGTATGATTCTAAAACATATTTCTTACTCAATTACACTACTGATAATCCTTATGTAATATACATTCTCTACTTCAACAAATTAGCATTCTTAAGAGTTTTTATTAGGGTAAGAACTTGGGTATCCTTTTATCTTATACATCAACATAAAAGTTCAATTAATTTTCAAATTATTGAGCACTGCACTCTGCTATTACAAATTAGATGTTAATTAATGCTCCTTTACTTGCTCATTTATTTAGAATATTTTTTTTCCTGTCAGATCCCATGAAAGTATGTAAATTTCATTAATTGTTTTTACTAACTCATTAAGTGCGTTGTCGAACAAAGTCTTAATTTTCAAAATTATAGCAATCCAACACCTACATTTGAAGAAGATTCAATATTCTAAAGGACATTATTAACCAGACAGTAATTAAAAATTGCAGGGAGAGTAAGTCACAGCCAGATTTGTGATAATTTTAATGAACTTCTGAAAAGAGATAAGCAGATTCTTCAAAAGACATGTCTAACCTTGAATTTCCATGAAATTACAACCAGTGAGATGGTAGAAAAGAATATATCATTTAATATGTTTTAACATGAAGATTATTAGAAGCTAACCATGTTGAACATATTTACAGAAATTAAAATGTATAGAATATGTAGTACTCATATTTCATAGTTACCAAATCTGATCTAAAGTTATTTTATTCCCATTTTATAAATGAGACAACTGAGGCCTAGAGTTATTCAGTAATTTATGTTCCTCTAGTGGGAGGATTATAGGCCAGAGGACACGTGAAAATGTGAAGCCAGAGGGACATGTGAAGATAGAGAAAATAAAGGAAGGTTGACAAGCTTGGGGTGTGAGAGTTGGGAAAGAGGTCTGAGCTGAGGCCTATGAGAAGGAAGGATGGCATATGTAGGGTTTTCCAGGAAATGTTAAGGATCTGAAGTTTCGGCCATCATATTTTGAAAAGATCATTGTTGCCACAGTGTGAAGAATGTCTTGGCGGGGACGAATGGGAGAAAACATGCAAAGTGATTAGTAAAAGTCCTGGGGAGATTGATGATGATGATGATGATGATGATGATGATGATGATGATGATAGCATGGACTGCATAGGGAAAAGCTGAGTTGGTAAGAGTTTTAATGGCATCACTCATTGATTGCAAGAAGGTCAATGATTAAGGAAAGAGAGATGTGGGATGATGATAAGGTTTTCAGACCTGCTCAACTGTGTGGTAGGTGGCATAGAACACTGGAGAAAGGAGTTAGCAGAGAATTTTTTAAATTTGATCTCCATGAAAATTTGAAAGAAGACATGTAGAAAAGCTATTTTAATGTACAGATATGGAGTTCAGAGCAGATTTTTTGACTGGGGGTATAAGTTTAAAAACAAAAGTAAGGAGCATTTAACAATTTTGTTTCAGTGTTTCTCAAAGTGTTTTTAGACTACTTATGTCAGAAGCACTTGCTTGTCCAGCTCATTAACTCAATGGTTTTCAGGCCTTAATATACATCAGAACCACCTACTTACAGTGTACTGAGGAACATGAAAGCTCTAGAGTCTACTTACTTTGGTTTGAACTAGCTCAATTTCTAGAATAAACTTGAAAAACTTACTTAGCTTCTGTACCTCATTTTTTTCCTCTCTAAAATGAAGATAATATTACTTCACTGGGTTTCTTGAAGATTAAGTCCTATCTAATAAAGAGGGAATATGCTAATTAACTGTCACACCCTCACAAAGATGGCAGTGCCCACAGCCAGTAGGGAGGGAATATGCTAATTGACTGCCACACCCTCAAAGATGGCAGCACCCACAGCAACAAGATAGTGGCACCCAATCCCCTCAGCCCCACCAGGGAGGCAGGTGCGGCACAGCAAGGCCCACCCCCAGGTGAGGCTGGCCACTCCACACGCCTGCCTCCAGAGTCCCCCTGTCTCCTCAGCCCCCCAGACACCCAGGGCCAGCCTGAGGCACAGGCAAGCATCAGATATCGGCTGCCCAGCCACCCAGGGTGTGCCTGAGGTGCAGACAAGCTTTGGATGGCAGCTGCCCAGCTACCCAGGGCCACCCAAGGCTCAGGTAGCCAGGGCTGGCCGAGGTTTGCGCTGCCGGCAGTGGCAACAGCAGAGGTGTGAAGGAGGCATCTCCTTCTCCTGATCGCCAGGCCGCCTCCCACCCCTGAGGGCTCCCAGACTATGAGAGGGGGCAGGCTGGCCTGAGGGACCCCCCCTTTCAGTGCATGAATTTTCATGCACCAGGCCTCTAGTAAGAAAATAATTGAATAAACCAAAAAACTTATATAAAGCTTTTAGAACACTTAGCCACAATTACAAGTCTAGGGGGCTAGGCTAGCCATTACTATCCTAGATAATAAAAGCATAATATGTAAATTGACCGTACCTCCACTACACCCACAAGCCATGCCCACCAGCCAATCAGGAGCGAGTATGCAAATTAACCCAATCAAGATGGCTGCGGCCACGGAACAAGCAGGAGGCTTGGGTTTCCCCGGCAATGGAGGAAGCCAACCTTCTCGCACACCCTGGCCGGCACTGGACTCCACTCAAGGCTACAAATTTTCAATTATAGAAGATAAATAAATCCCAACAAAAATGGCGGCAGCCACAGAGCAAGCAGGAGGCTTGAGTTTCCCTGGAAATGGAGGAAGCCAAGCTTTCTGCCCGTCCTGGCCTGCCCTGGCCTCTGCTCAAGGTACAAAGTTTCAATTATAGAAGATAAATAAATCCCAGATACCAGGGCGTCTGCTTGGGTTGCCAGGGGGTGTGGCCAGCCTGCAAACCACCACAGGCCCCTCATTTAGGCCACCCCACACCTCAAGGGAACCCCCACCCTGATCTGGGACACCCTTCAGGCAAACCAGCTGGCCCCTACCCATGCACCAGGCCTCTATCCTATCTAATAAAAGAGTAATATGCAAATTGACCATCACTCCAACACACAAGATGGCTGCCCCCATGTGGACACAAGATGGCCACCACAAGATGGCCAGCAGGGGAGGGCAGTTGGGAGGGACCAGGCCTGCAAGGGAGGGCATTTGGGGGCAATCAAGCCTGTAGGGGAGGGCAGTTATGGGTGATCAGGCCAGCAGAGGAGGGCAGTTAGGGGTAATCAGGCTGGCAGGAGAGCAGTTAGGCATCAATCAGGCTGGCAAGGGAGTGGTTAGGTGGTGATCAGGCTGGCAGGCAGAAGTGGTTAGGGGCAATCAGGCAGGCAGGCAGGTGAGCAGTTGGGAGCCAGCAGTCCTGGATTGTGAGAGGAATGTCCAACTACCCATTTAAGCCCAATCCTACCAGGATAGGGCCTAAACGAGCAGTCGGACATCCCTCGAGGGGTCCCAGATTGGAGAGAGTGCAGGCTGGGCTGAGGGACTCTCCCTCCCTGCACGAATTTCGTGTACTGGGCCTCTAGTTTTCTGATAATTTGTTAAAATTACAGATTCATGGACCCCAAACTCAGAATTTTGATGTGTCCAATTACAGAATAAAGTGGGCATGTCAGTGTTGATTTCGTTGTGTTTCTGACCAGAGATAAAGGATTAAATAGAATTCAGTGGCTCTTCTCTAGGTGATCCTTTACCCTACTACACTTATTAAGTCACAGTTTCTTTGCTCAGAAATCTGTGAATCTGTATTTTTAAATAAACTCACCAAGTCCTAGTGATGCTAATCTACAGCCATGCTGGAAAGGGATTATATTAGTACAAGTCTCATGATTCTTATCATGTCATGGCTGGATGTCCACCAACATGTGCAGCTCCCTTTTCACAGTAGAAATTATTTTGCTGGGAAGTGATTGGCCAGTCAGTGAGCACACTGCATGCCCAGTACAAAATGAACACATGACTATACTGACCAATAGAATGTAAATGGAAGTAATGTTGGTCACTCATTGGTCAAGGCTTCTAAGAAGCCGTCATGTCCTTTTCACTTGCTTTTTCCGCTTTGGCTCACCAGTGCAGAGAACAAGCAGCTCTGGGTGATGCTACAGCCCTAAGATGAAAGGATCAAGGGCATTGAATTGATGACAGGAGATTGGTTTGTTGTTATATGAATAAGAGATTACACAAATGAGAAAAAAAAAAAACAACCTTCTGATATATTACATTAGGCAAATGTTGGGAAGTTCTTCTAACAGCAATTGGTGTTATCCTAATGACTGCTCTTAAACCTGAGATTACTCCACAAGGCAACATTTATCAAAAGCTTCTTGATAACTAGTATCACCCCATTACAGTCAAGGAGTGAGCCTCTTATGACACAAAGAATAAAAAGAGCTCTTGTTTGGTTCTTGGAATATCACTCTATGTCTGAACAAACTTCATGTTTCAGTTGTTACTGTTTGTTTTGTTGTTGTTGTTGATTAAAGGGAAAAGAGTGCATTTAAAGGAAACTTTTACATTTTTCTTAATAAAATCTTAGTATGAATTACTGAAAATTGGTAGCTTCCTATTTAGTATTACCACTCTTCTTTGTTAACTAAGGAAACATCACACTGGTCTTGTTTCTCTGAAAGTAGGATATGGGTCTTGGATATCTCTTCAGACAACCAAGCACGTGTTTTTACAAAATGAAAGAATGTTGTTTGTATTTTAGTCATTACTTAAAGCAATAAAAAAAAACCTACTGCCAAGCAGTGTAAACATCCATACTCATGAATTATTACTCTTTTAAGAATGTTGACTGAATTTACATATAGATTAAAGTTAGAATTTATGAAATGTGATTTTCTTTCAATCTGATGGCTTAATGTCACTAGTGTTTTACGGATAAAGAATGCTCTGTATTTTCCCCCTGACTGAGGACATGGAAGACCCCATCACTCCATGGCATTACTTGTAAATTGAATTTGAGATAGCAGAGAAAGGATGTGTTGGAAAGTGACTGAAGGTTGGAAGTTAAAACCACATGGAACTAAGACACATTCCTGAGAAACTCAAAAGAAGTTCCCTCCTCTTGAAAGGGGGTTTATAGAGGGCAGGTTTCATTGTTCAAGGTATATGTTTTATATTAGCTTTTGAGCAGCCTCAATCAACTTGTTCTCTCAATGGAGAAGACATCAATCTTCTTTCCTGGAGGTTTATCTCACACACACACACACACACACACACACACACACACACACACACACCCTTAGGCTGGGTCCTCTCTCTCACGTTGCCTGACTGTGGGTAGAAATGAAACCACATGCTCACTCTTCACCTTGGTTTTTAGTGCTCCACACACTAATGACTTTTACCTGCAACTTGGGTGACAGGATGCGACTTCTTTGGTGGACTCTACAATATTAAATTGCTGATTGATTTTCAGAAGCAGCAAAAGGATGTGGCAGAAAGTGACTAAAGACTAGAAATTAGAATGACATGGAGTTAATATGTGTAACCTGAGAAACTCTTAATAATTGTTCCTGCTTTCTAATGAGGGTTTACAAACAGCAGGTCTAATCCTGGGGGCCGTATGTTTGATAACAGTCCTTGATCAGCACTGACTCAGATTGTTCTCTGCATGGAGAAGACTAATCTCCTTTGCTGGTAGTCTATTACACACATCAGACACATCGCACACAAATACACACATACGCACACAGCACACATGCACACACCACATACAGGCACACCATATACATATACACACACACAACACACACACACATACACACACCACACATACCGCACAAACACATACAGACCACACACATATACACACACCACACATATATACATACCAGACACACATATGCACATACATAACACATACCACATACAGACACACATCACACACATATACACCCATACATACATGCCACACATATACACATACACACACACACACACACACACACACACACACACACATCTCCCACACAGCCTGACTGTGGGTGCAAAAGAAAACAGATCCTTATGTTTTCACCTTGATTCTTTCATGCTTTACATCTCATGGCTTTCTCATTGTGACTGGTAACTTTTTGCTTTTTTATTATGTTATTTGTTTTCCAAAGATCGTGTGATTTAACAGTTTCCTAGTGATGATTCACCCCTCAAAAAACAACCATTATAACAAGACCCACATATGTTGTGTCCTTCCTATACCTCCCACTTCTCCTGACCTTGGCTCAGTTTATTGACCTCTCCAAATAGTTGTGTTCTCAACTGTGAATTTGTAATGAATTGTAATATGGATCTTCTCATATCATTGGGGTAATTAATCAATATCATAGTATTTCTTTTTCTAAGTCCGTGTTACTTTTACAACTATCATTTAATTGCTGAAAGAAGTGGGAACAGATGTTTTATAGGTAAACTTTTTCCCCCAGTGATCACCTTAAACTCTCCAAAATTTGGTGGGAACAGGAGTTAGGGTCATTGGGAGAAAGGAACAGGAGTTGACCAGCAAGTCGTGCACAGAACATTAACAAATCAAGCAGCCAATTTTAATTACTACACAATTTCTCAAGACATGGAGTCCAACCCAGCAGATTGGCCTTGGTGCTTGTTAAATACTGATATTCCCAGATCTGACTCCAGACTCAGAGAAAAAGGTCCGGAGGAGCTGGAGCCCAGGAAGCTGCTTTAAAACAAGGTAACCCCTGCCCTGGCTGGTTTGGCTCAGTGGATGGAGCGTCGGCCTGCAGACTGAGGGGTCCCAGGTTCGATTCTGGTCAAGGGCATGTGCCTTGGTTGCGGGCACATCCCCAGTGGGGGCTGTGCAGGAGGCATCCAATCAATGATTCTCTCTCATTGATGTTTCTGACTCTCTATCCTTCTCCCTTCCTCTCTGTGAAAATCAATAAAATATATATTAAAAAAAAAAAACACACAACAAGGTAACCCTGGCAATCAGGTAAGTGTGAGCACCACTGGCCCAGTGTGTACTTATTGCAGCGGGAATTTGAGATTGAATGCACATAAATGCAGTTCTTCCCTCACCACAATCATATCCAAGCTGTTTTTTACTGAAATGCTACAGAACCAGCCCTTGTTCCTCCCCCAGGGAAGGGACAGTCATAAAGCACAGCCCTGACGGGAATAGAAGCATGGTTGCTTTAAACCATGGCAAATTCCTCCTGTAAGTAGAAAGGTATAACTTATGAATAAATAAATTAGAAAATCAACAACAACCCAGTGAGCGCTAAAAGGGGCCCCTGAGCCTCTATTCCTCAGATCCAAGAGCAGCTTTAAAATTAGCAAAGTAAGTCACGGTTGGTTCTTGCAACCTGCGTCAGAATTATCACCAGTTGCACAAGGAGGTGTTAAATGAGTGCCTTTCCTTCTGGGAGAGTATTATCTTTTACCAGTTCCAAACCAAAAGCTACAGTTAAAACACATTATTCCCACTTTTATGTTTTTTTAACACCTGCTGGATTTGATTATTTTTTTAATCTCAGGGTCCATGGTGATCAGGGTTGTATTATTGATGTTTATTTATTTTTTAGTTTTTTTAAATTGATTTTTTAAGAGGGAGTAAGAGGGAGAGAAAGAGAGAAACATCAATGTGAGAGCAAAACATCGATCAGCTGCCTGCTGCAGACTGCATACCTGGGATTGAGCCGCAACCCCGGGCATATGCCCTGACTGGGAATCAAACCAGCAACCCTTCGGTGCACGGGTGGATGCCCAACCAACTGAGCTACACAGGCCAGGGCTTGTTTTTATTTTTATAATTTTATTTATTTTCAATAGAAAGAAAAGACATCGTAATCACTTACAAACTTTTAGTTCTCACTTTCTCCCACTCCCCAATTATCACATAAATAAGTTCAAAGACTTTATTGAGCCTTAGAAGACTGCTGGCTTTTCCTTGCTGAGTTTTCTAGAAAAGGTAGAATTATCCAAAGAGCACAAGGAGGTACACACTGTGAGTCCTTCTTCCACACCCTCCAGATGGAGCAGACTCTCAGACACAACCAGGCAGTGTACAAGGATTTCACCAAAATGAATGATAACACAGGGCTTTTATTTTATAACTAGAGGCCTGATGCACAAAGATTCGTGCAAGAATGGCCTTCCTTCCCCTGGCTGCAGGCACTGCCTTCACTCCGGTTCGGAGCTGCCTTTCTGCCTTCACTCTGGCCCAGAGCCGCCTTTCCACCTTCCCACACTGCCCAGAGGCCCGGAACAAGTGGAGCGGTGCGGAACGCCTGCTTCCCGCACCCAGCCACTCAGCGCCTGTGTATGTAAATTAACCTGCCATCTTTGTTGGGTTAATTTGCATGCTCGCTTCTGATTGGCTGGTGGGCGTCGCAAAGGTATGGTCAATTTGCATCTTTCTCTTTTATTAGTGTAGACAAGGATCATTTTACTCTTTAAATGAAAGTCACAGAGTCCAGCTCACCAGCAAACATCTGCTGTTCATTGACAGCATCATCAGGCACTCCTCACTCTACTGTGAAAGTGTCCGTGTCCTCACCTCCCAGATGTTTATTCTGGAAGGACAGGCTGGAAGTGCAGGCCGAATAGTCTAAGTTTGCTGAAACCTATGAATGAATGTGCTCTTTCCCTATTCTCAAATGGACTCTCCCAATGCCTTCACCTGTTCCTAGTGAAATTAGATTGGTTTAATATTTGAGAAAATACATATTAATAAGCTTAGTGAGTAACTAAAAAATAAATGTGCTTACCAGCATTTTACCTAAAGCTAATGGGCATGTAACTCCACATCTGAATAATGTATTTAGGAGGATGATTATGATGAGGTGGATTGAGCTGCCTCTGTCACACGACCTTTGGTTGTGCTTCTTAGAGAACTGATACCTTTTAATGCATCCATAAATGTTGCCACAATTCAATTAGTAGCTCCTTGAATTATTGATCAAACACTTAAACTTCTGAAGTGTCTTGACATCTCAGTCATGTTGGAGGAGCCAAATTAGTATGGTGTAATCAGAAGAGGCCTGGATAGAATATTTAACTAGCTGTGTGACCTTCAATAAGTCACTTGACCACACTGAGCCTTACTTGTTTGTTGTTGTTGTTAATAAATAACATACTGTCCCATCCTCACTATAGAAATGGTGATACTTAAATTAGATAAACTATATAAAAATATATGATGAGCAGCATGAATATGTGTGCCTAATATTATTCACTGTGTCTTTTATTTTAATATCAAATTTTGATGAAAGAGTGAGGCCCATTTTGTGAATTTGTAGCAAGTTGATTATATATTTATAGTAGCCATAACTACTACATTTTTACAGATATTTTGTATCTATAGGGATGCAGATATTTATAGATATTGTGTATCTATTGTGTGCACAAATTGTCTCATTCCACTTGCTTTCAGTAAATTACCACAGAAAGCGCCCTGTGTCATGTAAAACTGTAAACACTTGTAATTTGAACTACATAAATGCCATAGATTTCCATAGTGAGAAGCATTACTTGGGGGTATTGGTCTTGAGTCCCACACTGATTTATTATCTCAAGGGTAGAGACTATGGTATGCTTTTCTTATGCACTCCAAGCAAAGAAATGGAACCTTGTATGTGGAGGCATAAGACCTATTTTAATTGATTTGTTGTCAGGGGAAAAAGAAAATTTCAAATCACTTTTAGTTTTGTTGAATGTATTTAAAACTACTAAAGTTGCAGTTATAGACTCATGTCAGTTTTATGTGGATACTGAGGCTATTACTCATTTACTTCTAGGCCACACTGACTTTTTTTCTTCTTTTTAAAAAAATAAGCAGCTTGTGGAGCCAAACAACATAGATTTCTCATTTGAAGGATGAACATGTTAGAAACGGGGCATTTCATTTGATTCAGGACTAAGAATAAAGCTGTGCTTACTAGTTGATACCTAAGAGTGCCTCATTTCTAAAAAGATGAATGAAAAATCTCAAGATAAGATAATGGCACTTCATTAGAATGCAGAGATGGGGAAGAGCTTGAGTGCATGAATCTCTGAGCAGAATACAAAAATCACAGAGATTGGCCTGGAACACTTTGGTTGGTGTGAGGAATCAGAGGTCATTTATGTCAGGGTCAAAGAGCAGGGATGAGTGACTATGAGGAGAGTAGAAGTTCAAAGTTTGCCACTGGGACCACATCCATGATCAGCTCCACAGGGAAATAACTTCACCTTAAGGTTCATTTATTAGATGACTATAGTAGAGGAAAAGCTGGGTTGTTTAAATATTTTCCTCCCCTCACCAATTTTGATATTGAAGAGAAGGGTAGGGCTGGGCTTTATTTGTGGAGAACAGTGGGCCTGAAATTGGTGTACCAGAGAGAGCCAAGTCAAGGGAGGTAAAGGAAGAAGGATGGCATTGTCCCACCATTTCACTGAGTGAGCTTCCATAGGAGATGACTGCCAGGCATGCTTAAGAGCAGACTAGGGTTTTACTGGATAAAAGAAACAGATTTAGAGTTCAGACTACTGAGCAGCTGGACAAATTAATAGAGAAGAGAAAGCTGTGAAGAATGAGGAACAAAAGACACAAGTCCCTGCAAGTCCTTGGCTTGCAGAGGGGCTGCAGGTGTAGAACGATAGAAATTTCTTTTGAGAGCCAAAATTTTTAAACTTAAACTTCTTCTAATTCCACTTCTTCAAATAGACTCACCCAGGCCGTGGTATTTTGTGGAAGAGCCACACTCAAGGGGCCAAAGAGCCGCATGTGGCTCACGAGCCGCAGTTTGCTGACCACTGTATTAAATTATTGTTTCATTTATACTTTTTGATCCTTTTGACTCCAAGAATTTGGATAAGCAGTTTAATGTTTTTCACCAAATTTGAACATTTTGTCTATTGTCCTCAAATAATTTCAATGACCTGTTCTTCCTTTCCAAACTTATTAGGAACCAAGTTATCCAGACTGCTTAATATTATTGAATAATTGTCTAAGTCTCTATTTTTTAAAGTAATATTCTCTTTGTTCTGCAGATTGCACAATTTCTGTTGATTTTCATATTAGTAGACCTTTTCCATTGCAGTCTTAAATATGTTGTTCAGTCCATCCAATGATTATTTTCCCTAAGAGAAACTGTGCCTTTTGTTTCCAAAATAGAAATATAGGATTCCGTTTTCCTGGCATTTCCTATTAGTTCATTGATTATTATCATATTCTGCCTAAGTCTTTGAACCTAATTTCAGTAGTTGCTTTAGAGACCCTGTATTCTAATTCCAACATGAGGTTTATCTTGGGTTCATTTTCTAATTGGTTGCTATTTTTTTCTTTAAGTAAGGGCCATATATTCTGGCTTCTTTCTATATGTAGTATTTTTTTACATATCACACATTATATGTTATGTTACAGGGAATCTGAAACATGTCTTCTATTACAGGGTTTTTTATTTATTTATTTTATTTATTTTATTTTTTTTTAAATATATTTTATTGATTTCTTACAGAGAGGAAGGGAGAGGTATACAGAGTTAGAAACATAGATGAGAGAGAAACATCGATCAGTCGCCTCCTGCACACCTTCTACTAGGGATATGCACGCAACCAAGGTACATGCCCTTGACCGGAATCGAACCTGGGAACCTTCAGTCTGCAGGTCGATGCTCTATCCACTGAGCCAAACCAGTTAGGGCGGGTTTTTTATTTTGTTTTATCAAGTACTGCAATTAATAGTGGACCTGTTGCTTAGCTGGTGTGTTCCGTGGTTAGTGCACTGACCTTGACATTGATGGGTCTCAGGTTGAATTCCCGGTCAAGGGTCAAGGGTGCATATCTCTCCCCGCACTTCATTGGGGCGAGTGCAGGAGGCAACCAGTCAATGTGTGTCTCTCACATCGATGTTTGGCTCTGTTGACTAATGAGTTTGCCGACCACTGATTTAATATAAACACATTATAATCAAACTGATGAAAATCAAAAAGAAAAAGAAAATCTTAAAAGCAATCAGATGACATATTACAGAGAGGGGAAAACAAAGTGAATAAGAGTGAACATTTCATTAGAAAAAACATATAAAGGTACACTCAATCAAGTTTTTAAGGAAGGAATAATACCCATGTTACAAAAAATCTTTTGGAAAATAGATAAGGGAGCACTTCCAAATTTGTTTTATTGGGCAGGATAGACTATTTACAAACCCTGACAAAAGTTGTTATAGTAAAGAAAATAACAGTAAAAAAAACACTATATGAATATAGTTGTAAAAATACTTTACAGAATATTAGAAAAATAAATCCAGCAACATAAAAAATAATATATTATTATCAGGTAGGGTTTATTCCAGGGATACAAAAATCAATCAGTATAATTCACTATACTAAGAGAAATTAAAAAACAAAACAAAACTATATGATTATATCACTATGTACATCAAAAAATAAAATGTATCTATGACTGGATAAGTTAATAGATAAATAGAGAGATCTGTGATAAAAGTCATACATTAAATATTAAAAGCAGAAATTATTTAATGGTTATATAAGTATCTACACTAATAAAAGAGTAAGCTGCAAATTGACCATACCTTTGCGATGCCCACCAGCCAATCAGCAGTGAGTATGCAAATTAACCCAACAAAGATGGCAGGTTAATTTGCATATGCAGGCACCAAGTGGCTGGGGGCAGGGCATGCCGCTTGCATTGTCGCCATGGCGATGACGCAGGTGTTCTGCACCGCCCCAGCCGCTCTGGGCCTCTAGGCAGTGTGAGAAGGTGGAAAGGTGGCTCCGGGCTGCAGCAAAGGCGGTGCCGGCAGCCAGGGGAAGGAAGGCCCACTCTTGCATGAATCCTCATGCATCAGGCCTCTAGTTCACTATAAAATTTTAGGTTTTCTGTAACTTTAAAAATGTTCACAATAGCCGAAACCGGTTTGGCTCAGTGGATAGAGCGTCGGCCTGCGGACTGAAGGGTCCCGGGTTCGATTCCAGTCAAGGGCATGTACCTTGGTTGCGGGCACATCCCCAGTGGGAGGTGTGCAGGAGGCAGCTGATCGATGTTTCTCTCTCATCAATGTTTCTAGCTCTCTATCCCTCTCCCTTCCTCTCTGTAAAATATCAATAAAATATATTTTAAAAAAAATGTTCACAATATATTGTTGAGAAAAGATGTCACTGGAATAAGTAAGATCATAACCCAGATGCTATCTTGACCTTGGCTACCCATGAAAACTGAATTTACACGTATTTATGTCATCTTACCTAATAATAGATAAACATGTAAATTGACCGTACGTCCACTACGCCCACAGCCAATCAGAGTGAGTATGCAAATTAGAAGGCCAAAGATGGCGGCCACCCAGCTGCTCCAGGTACGAAGTGGCCAGGCGGGGCAGGATGCCTGCTATGAGAGGGAGGGCGGGGTGGCGAAGGGATCTACAGGAGTGCCTCAGCGAAGACAAGACTGCAGACTCCAGAGTCTGCAGCGAAGACAAAGAGGGCAGACTCTGGCCAGAGTCTGCACAAAGATGAAGATGGCAGACTCCAGCTGGAGTCTGCAGCAAAGACGAAGAGCAGTCTGCAGCAAAGATGGCAGACTCCAGCTAGAGTCTACAGCAAAGACGAAGACAGCAGACTCTGGCTGGAGTCTGCAGTGAAGCAGCAAAAATGAAGATGGCAGACTCTGGCCTGAATCTGCAGCAAAGACGAAGAAGGCAGACTCTGGCTGAAGCGAAGGCCTGGGTCCTGGGTGCTGGAGGAAAACTGGTGCTGGAAGCCAAGGGAAGGAAGGCCTATTGCATGAATCTCTTTGTGCAATGGGCCTCCAGTCATTCTATAATAGTTTCATCATGACATTTACTTTTATGCATTAAATTAAGACCTTCACAGTCCTCAGCAACATTACCTGTAGCTCCCAAGTTACCAGGAAGGAGATGGTTTTAGAAGTTATTAAACACCTATTCTGTACCAGGTAATATGATAATGACTTCATATGCATTGCCGGAGGCTAAAACCAATAGTAATTAGCATATTATGCAAAAAGAGCCATTGGAAGGCCAATGGACTTTGATATTCAGCAGGGCTGAAAATTAGCATATTATTGCCCTGCTGTGGGCTCAATGGCTGAAGGCAATTCCCTAACTTGATAATCCTTTTATTGTTTACCAAACTTTACCTTTGATATGCCTGTATGCATTTCTAAAGGGCAAATGTGTATTCAGGTGAATAAAAGTTTTCAGTGAGCTTCTCCAGTAGAGAGAGGTTTCCACCTGGCTCCCCATGCCTTCTAAATTCATATTTCTTGTCTAGTGTTTTCATTTGTGCGCGGCCCCTTCTTCAGATCCTGAACCCTAGCCATAAATGGATGCGGCAACACATCACATTTATTCTTGCTAGAAACCTTACATGGCAGATATTATAATCATCCTTGTATGTTACATGAGGAACTGAGGCTAAGAGCATTTTAAATACCTGCCCAAGAACATATATAGTTAATATTTCAGATGGGCGTTAGTTCCTGAAAGTCTGAATAAAACTGTCATGTGATATCTGCTTTGTGAGTCTTGGAATGAAAGCATGACTTGAATTAAATGTAAAGTTACCTTTCACACACACACACACACACACACACACACACACACACACACACA